>NW_026849009.1:0-568683 GCF_030867785.1 Colletotrichum acutatum
ATACTTATTTTTCTTTTATTTATACTCGACTAAATCAGGCCTTTATAAAGCTATTCGGAGGTCCTATTTTAAATATAATAGCTCCCTTATAGTAGTAATTAGGGGGTATATTATGTAATAAAAATAGGGACCGTAATTTATAAAGTATTTATTACGTACTATATTATATATATCTTACTTATATCCTATATATAGACCTTTCTCTTTTATCTATTTCTACTTTAATAGGTTAGGCCACTTTACTATACTCCGTATGCCCATTGCTGTGTGCCATAACTCGTGATATAAAACGAGACTATCATGGGATACTTGAATATTGCAGTGGCTGTGGTCATCGTATAATGCGGCGCCAATCCCCATGCTCTTTCTCCAATGGTTTACCCACTCCTGGGCAGCATATTCTGCAAAAGGATACTTTTTCACGGTCTCCTTACGTCCGAACATCTGTAAGTCAGATTCTAGCAGCAAAGTGAGACACATCGATGCCAGCAGTCGATCTCCACAGCTCCTGTGTATACTGAAATAAGCGTATCCTTCAGGTAGAAGAATTCGACTAGATTCGAGATATTCCTGTACAGAGAAATGGGCGATACAAATGATGACCACTTCTGAGTAAGGTTCCACGGTTACTTCGGTGAAGCCTGGGCAAATTTCCTGAAGGGCGTCTGCATCTGGCAATCGCCTGTCTGGGTTCAAGAAGGACGTGGCGCCGATCTCGATTGCCAATGCGTTGATTAGCTCCGGCACAGTCAACGGTCTTGATGCGCAACAGAGAATCGCCAGCATCTGCTTGGCGTAGTCTTTATTGGGAACATTCTCCAGCATTCTTTTGTAGGTTTCATCCAGGGTCGGAGGTAATGATTGAAGTCGTCGATCGAGAGCCTGCTTGCTCCTTGGACACGTCACAAGCGCTTGGAACTGACATTCAACCCAACGAAAACTTACAAACATCAGCACTAACAGTTTTGGATTGAGATATTCATACTCACACGCCATGTGCCTGCTCGGTTAGGACCTTTTCAATTAGAGAATGGTGTTCGTTCCAACGCTTGAGACGCCGTTGGAGATATTGCGAGACATAGCTCGCAATATCATCATCTATCCCTTCGTGCTTCATCAAGATGGTCGTTTGTTCTTCGGCCTCTATTCCTTCGCGGATATCGACTTCGTCTCGGCTGGTAACCAAAAGATGCAGTCTCAGCTCTGTCCAAGCCCGAATCTCTTTCAATATTTCTAGGAGATCAAACCGACTTGTTTCCCGAGGACTCTCGTCTAGTGCATCCAAAATTACATAGACACTCTGAAAAAGCTGCGAGACCTGACGAAAACATCGAAGCAGGTCTGCGGTTGACGGTTGGACATTGTGTTTCTGTCCCAAATCGTGTATTCTTCGTAATGCAGAGGGGGCATATTCGAGTTGGTCAGAGAGCTGCAAAATAAGCGCTCGGAGCATACCTGATGCATCCTGTTTGGAGTCATCATTAAACGAGAAGAAGAAGAAACAGAGCCCGACGGAGAGGTTAGATCTACGGTGGCGGAGGGTGTGTTGTATGACCGTAGAACTCAGAACAGTCTTTCCGCAGCCGGCAAAGCCCTTCAGCCAAAGGAACGAGTTTGACTCCTCCAACCAGCGAGTGAATTCAGGCCCGTTGACGAACCAAGTACCAGTCCCAGGATGTTTCTTCGCACATGCTTCAGTGAAGTTGAAAGTCGCGTCAGGAGCATTAAGCCAAGCTCGGATCTCGGAGGAGACCTGTGAGGTTCGGATCAAGTTGAGTATGGCATTGGTGTTCTCGATTTCATCTTGTACGAGATCGATGGTCTGCTGCTGCAGGAGTGACAAAGCCAGAGACAGTTGACTGATGAGGTAGTCAATGTCTTCGTGCAGCTTCAGGAGAGTGCTCTCCCGGAACGGGTATGCCAACCGACGAACGGCTCCTTTGATTGCAGCTCGAGCACCATCGGTCGGTGTCTTCTCAAACTTTCTCGCTTCTTGTCCCAAGTCGTCGATGGACTCCTCGCAGTGTTGAATCGCGGACTCAATGTTTTGAAGCAGGGGCTTCTCGCTGGATCGAAACTTGCGATCGCCGAGATGGGTGTTCAATCTTTCGAGCAAAGATTGCAAATCTTCGAGTTTCCGCAGGGTGCGAGCAATGTCAGAATGCTGGTCTTTCGCGGCACTGTAGTACTTGTAGATTGACTGTACTACCTGGGTGCCGAGGGAAATGATCCCAATAACGCTGCCTGCTGTCGACAAAGGATCCGCCATGGGTGACGAAGGTGAGAATAAGCCATACGCGTTGCTGGTGTGTCTGAATCTGGGTGGTAGAGGAAGAATTTCAGAGGCTTCGAGGGCCTTGGGAGGAAATCTGGAACATAATGATTTGACTGTTCGAAGAAAGGATCAAGAACCAATCAAGCCGGTCAACCCTGCTGCGGCTGCTCAACCTGCGGGCGTTTGCCTCCCGTGGCTTCCTGGCGAACCACCGTTGGAAGACATGCGGACGCGGGTGCAAGTGCGACACATCAACCTGCATGGGGTGGAAGACAACCAGTGAGATCCTTGAAAAGCGCCTTGCCACATAGCCACACTACAGCTTCTTGGGTTTGGGTTCTGCTTGCATGAAAGGCAGGGCGCCAAGAGGAGGTGATCTTATCACAGAGCTCCCTTGAGTCGCTTCAACGCTCGAGTCCGGTGAGAGGTATTTCAAGGTGGCACAAACAAAGGATGACTTGTCATATATTAGAGAAATTAAACAACGATATCTGGCCATACGGATACAACATTGACATATTCGAACGAAACGCAAATGAGGAACGGAGGCGTTCAAGCCCAAGTCCAACCTGCCTACTCATAATCGTGACAACATCATAAACGTATAGGTACTGAGGGCGAAAAGAGTGGCACCCAACAGATCAGCAAAGTGTAAGGCTTAAAACCTCAGAGCCACGTTGCTAACGAGGAGGAACAAACGTTAGATGATTCAATCATCCACAATCTCATCCGAAGACGAGGACGACCCAGACATGATGGAAGAAGCATCATCATAAGACGGGATACCGCCCGAGTCAGAGGTGAAATCCGTGTCCGTAGCATTAGTCCACAAAGCAACCCACCGACCGAGGTCTTTCCGCCCCTCGCCCAGGTCTTCCTCTCGCGTCAGGATCGGCCCAAAGTCAGGCTCGAAGCCGAGTTCAGCGCGCTCTCTAGGCTCAACTGTGATCACGCGCGGGAAAGCAGCAGGTGGCGGCGGAGGAGGAGGCATGCATCCCTTCGGCCCCGGACCTCCAGGACGGCAGAATCCCGGCGGGCGCATTCCCCGAGGCATGGGGGGCCCTCTCCAGCAGCCTGGTGGCATTGGCGGCGGCGTGTAAGGCTCGGCCCAGGTGAGCGGGTCCGGTGCGCCGGGTGGTACGAAGACGCCTGCGTTCGTGCCGTCGTTGAAGGCCGAGATGCGCATGTGGAGGACGGCGCCGGGCTTGATAGTTGTTTGCCATGCCTCTGGCGTGATGACGGTGTCGTTTTCGTCGACGATCTCGTATACTCCGTCCCTTACGAGGTTCCAAAGCCTGTTGACGTCTTTGAAGCGCTGGTGGATTGATACGCGCGCACCCTGTAGATGCCGGTTAGTTGAAGATTCATACAGTACTAAAAGGAGATGATCTTACTTGAACGGTGCGGCACTGCTCAAACGGAATATCGTACTTTCGACCCAGAACATCAGTCATGTGAACGGGTTCTGCCGCCGGATCGACCGACATGTACACAACCGCGACATCCGGACGGGTGGTGACGTCCACAGTGATGAGCTGCCTGGTGCGGCCATCCTTTCTCTGGGCGCGGAAGAGAGCACCTTGAACGGCAGAACGAAGTTGGTCGTCCTGAATCAGGAACGCGTCGCCCGGGATCTTGGAGCTTTGCTTCAGGATGCGCTTCAGCTCGAGACGGAGCATCTTGGGCTCCAATGCCAAGAAGGACTCTGGGAACGGCCCATTCCTCAGGACCGTCGCCTCGAGCTCCAGGTCGGTGATAGATGGTATGGTGTTGCGGCTGAAAATACCCTTGAACCATTTGCCAACAGACTTGAAGACCTTGGCTGGGAATCGACGCTTTGGTGCTAACAGCTTGATTTCAACCGGGCCTGCGTCAGGGCCCCCATCCCATGGCTGGTGCCAGAAGCTTGTCGGGGCAGCCATCGGCGGTGGCGGAGGAGGAGGCGTGTCAATTTCAACGACGGGCGTGACCTTGGCATTCTCCTCCGTCTTATCACCACAAACAGATGGCGCCCTGGAGTCATTGGCAGTCTCGCCAGACTTCCAGGATTCTGCATCATCATCAACATCGCTGCCACTGACTGATGATGCTGCCGAAGATTCGTAAACGCTCTCAGTGTCAGGCTTGTCTGCAAGCGCCAAACGTTCCTTTCTCTCAGTCATTTCAACGAGCTCTTTGGCGGCTTTGCCCTTGCACGTCAACAAGCGCATTGCCAGACTCCTCGAGGCCAGTTCCTCGTCAAAGCTTCCAGGGTATCTTGGTCTGATGAGTGATTAGCTAAATGTAAATCGTCTCAGCACAAAGAACACTAACTTGATTTGGAGGCCGGCAATACCAGCTACTTGAATGTGGAGGAGCAGACTGGCTTTGAGCCAGCGCAGTTGGACCTCGCTCGTCTCAATGACTTCCTCGATCACGCCCCAGTCCATGTTGTCGCTGATGGCATGCAGTCTGGATGCCTTCAGGTCCTCCGTGCCAAGTGTCTCAAAGTCTACATCTGTGACAACCTTGACAGCAAGACTTGCCCTGTAAACGCTGCGGATGATGGTAGTGTACACCTTTCCACATCTCGTTGCAAGATCTCCGATGGCCTCTCGGCCGGCGTACCGGTAGACGGGTGATACCTCAAGTGCATCAGAGGCGAGAAATTCCCGCAGCTGGCTTAGTGCTGCCGCTGTAGCAAGAACATCGTCACTGAGACTGTGGATATCGCTATCTGATCCAGAGGTGCCGAGTTGATAGATTGCGAGCTTCGTAGCAAGCTGTACACCCAATTTGGCGATGCCAGCCAAGTCAACGAAAGAAGCAGCCATCTTGTGCAGAATGCCAGCTACTAAGATGGTCACGAAGGCAAAGGGAGGACTGAGAGAGAACGGTGCCAACAGGATATCGGCTCCTTTCTTGCACTTGAAGCACGATGAAGAGCGGGGTATTTATCTCCTGTCAGCACTGCATTCTAGTTGCAAGCCTCATTTTGTGTCATTGGGCTGGGCAAGCTGCAAGCTTCGAGATTCCCGTTGGCTGGTCAGAACGAGCGTCCAATGAGCCGCATCAAGCGATGGTGCTACAGTGCGTTTCTTGCCCTTGGAGGTTTGAGATGCAAGGTGTTCTAGAATCAGTGGCTCGATAGGAGTCGCTATCGTGAGGGCATTTATGACTGTACCTCATCGTCATGTAGTCACGGCACAACGATGATGCAATTGGACCAGCAGATGCAGCTGTAGCCCCAAGCACGGCATCAGGCTTCCCCTCCGATGCAGTGAAGGTGGGCTTGTTGTGGCACAGAGTCTTGTCCGGTGCTGTCTCGGGTTGCGAATGGATCTGGCTGCCTCATCATGTTCGTGTTAGTGAGGCCATCATCACAACTCCACGAGCGCGGTTGCGCGGGGGATGCATCGTCGAGGGAGAGCCTGCCTGAGGTGTCTGCAGGCTATAGGCATCAACTGCAGGCTGCGATCGCTACAGGTCTCTCATTTGGGTAACAAGAAGCAAAGTGGAAGTACACTGCAGGTGCGAGAAGAGGTCCTGCCCAATTAATTTAAGCTGCACGTGAATCCCAACGGCTCCCGTCCACGCAGGGCAGGTACGGCAGGCGCGCTTTCCCCCCGCCCAGAAAATGGAGAACCCGGCAGGAGCCACGCACATGGAATGGAATGCATGCCGTGTCCCGTCCGCCTGCAACTTCCACAAACTGGCTAGGCAGTTAGGCAGGCAAGGCAAGGCAGATAGGTAGGCGAATTCAGGCAATTCTTCGCCCGTCATGGTTCGCCCTCTGCTTCACTGATGTACCACAACTCTGTTCCACAACTAGTTGTGAAAATATTTCGAAGCCGCGCAGGTGCTCGCTCGCGTCTGGAGCTAGCCTGCGGGATCGTATCTTTTGTAGGTAGCTATCCGATGCATCCTGTGAGGCTGCCAAGAGATTCCAGATGCCGAAATTTTGAAGATCCCGTCACCAGCCTGAGACTGCCTCGGCCTCGTTGAATGCCCGCATCTTGGAGCGCGATTCGACAACATGCAGTTGTGACGTACGTGGATATTTCTCTTTCGCCTAGACTATCGGCCTCTTCCATAGCAAATTGATACCCACGTTGACTGCTCCGGAGTGACTCTCTTACACAGCCAGTCAGGTAGCTGTGGTAATGCCGAGCTGTCACAACGAAGTAAGCGACTCAGATCACATCAACACCCAATGAATCCCAGATCTAATTCTTCCCAACCCAAAGCCTAAACCCAAACCCAACGTCAAGCTACCCAGAAAGCAAGAATTCAGCCTCAGGCCACCCGCCGGCCACTTGCTCCTCATAAAGGCATCGAGAAGCGCAGACTTCCGTGGTTGAACACAGCACATCCAAATTCAATCTTCCAGTCTTTCGGACACAACGGGAACGTGGGGCTTAAGTTGAGCAGGATACCCAAGCACCAAGCTTATCGCTCTAAGCCGAACCTAATCATTCTCATTAACCTCACCACCCGTCCTCATCCTGTCTCTGCCTCATATTACTCGCTGAATAATTCACTAAGAACTAACAACCTGGGACCTAGATTGGTAGTCTGAACAGGATACTCAAGGTGCCCCATGCTCTTCTGTCAATATTCCCTAAACAGCCCTAGCAACAGGAAACACCCAGTCTACCCAGCGACCTGCGCGAGTCAAATAAAATAGATCTCCTTGCCCCCATCTCTCATGTTAGCGGGGACGAGGTGTCTTTATATACGAGAGCTAGATAGACGCCTACGCTCGAGGCTGCCTCCTACTAACACTTGCATCGGCCAGGTGTATATCATGCTCTAAAGTCTTGCGTACTCAGCCTTCAGAGGCCGAAGCTGGGACCCCCCCCCCCCAGAGTTGCAAGTCAAAGCTCAGCATGTCCAATCACAAAGTCGCAACAAGTCACTCATGAAAGACCAACAATATGGCCCATGACAATTACAATTGGCAGGTTTTCCCTCATCTTCTAGTTCCCGAAGGATAGAGATACTCTACATATCTACGCTCACCCGGTTCCGAAAACCAGCATCATTTGTTTCCCACCTACAAACACAATCCATCTACATCCATCCTTTGAACAACTACAAAAGTAAAGCCGGCCGTTTAGGTAAAAGGTCTAATCGCTGTAAAAATGCCCGAAAAGAAAAGAGTAAATGTAGGGGAGAAAGAACAGGGTTTGTCGGCATTGGACAATGAAGAAGAGTGAAAATGTGCCATGTTTTTTTTTATACTGAAGATGCATCACTGGTGATTGAAACGGTAATCCCGTCCCCACACGTGTGAAGGCCGAAACAGTTGATTTGAAAGAGACAACGCCTCGCTCCGGGGGCAACACCGTGACCACTTCCGTATCTAACCTGTGGCCCGCATACGTATGGACAGAATGGGTCGGTGAATGTCGCCACGGTTTCCGGGGACAATTGCCTGGAGCTCGTTGATATTCATAGCCTCTCGGGCATGTAGTGGTATTCGTAGCAGCGCCTGTTCTCCAGGATAGGTACCCTCCAAATCCCATCGAAAACTCTCATGTCCGGTTTATTCTGCTGCCAGTGCTCTGATTCATACATCGCCGCTGTTTTCGGCGAGACCACGAAACCCAGTATGAAGCAAGTCTTGTTCGTACATCATACACCATAGTTCTGCGTGGGCACGTTCAGCCGTAGAAAAGCTCGAACTGGGTCGCGAAGCCGGGTTCTGTCGGCTTGACCTCCTTGATGGGGTGGAGGATCATGGGTGGCAGACACGGACGACCATGCGCTCTCTCCCAGTTCTTGCCGCCGATCTTAGTGTCGACATATCCGATCCAGTTGTTGTACAGTCTTGGTGGGGGTTCGGCGCGGTAGTACCAAGTCATGCCCTGGTATCTACGCTCTCTTCCCCAACCCATAGGGCTGCCCTCACCACCGCTCTCGCCGCGAGGTCCAGGATTGAACCACTTCTCGAGGAAAGTGCCATTCCAGGGGCGGTCAAACCAGGTAGGGTGAGGCGCAAACACAGTCTTGAAGCCATGGAGAAGCGCGACAGTCTGAGGGGTCATCTCCGACGCAATGTGGTTGCCGCGAAGATTCTCAACGTGCATGATGTCCAAGAGACGCTTGGAGACACGAGATTGGGTGACAATTGTGGTTCGGCGGGGAAGGGTCTTTGCAGGGTCGGGGAACTTTTCGTCTCTGTAACCCCAAATGTGGTCCGAGATGATCCAGCTGCTGTTGATCGGGTTGAAGATGGGGCCGACAGTGATCATGTCCGCGTCCTCGCCAACTCCCCACTTGTACGGCTCCTTCTCAGGGTTTTCGACAGGAGGCTTAGGGCCGACGGGGTTGATGAAAGGCAGCTTGGGCGGGCCCCAGATCTGGTTGCCGCGGGTGCGCTGCTCAACGTCCTTGCGGAAGTCGGTATCGTAGTCTCCGTGGAAATCGGGGATATAGTAACGCTCGTTACGCTCCCACAAACCTCTGCGGGGCTGCTTCTTGGAGAAGTCGGAGAGGCGCTTCAGGAAGTCGTAATTGTGGCCGATAATTCTAGCGTCCATTTCCCAGTTCCAGATGAAGTCAAACTCGGGGTGGTCCTGACTGAACTTCTGCACCGACAACCACTGGGCAGAGTGTACACTCTTTTCGTTCTCGTCGGTAAGTGCCGTGTACAAGTTCCACATAGCCTGGTCGTTCCATAGCTTGGTAATGCCGTGGAACTCGAGAGGCACATGCTCGTTGAGCACGTACTGGTACGTGGCTTCGTCGTTCCAGATGTCGAGAGCCTGGTCGCGAACGTGCAGTAGCAGGAAAACCTGGTACTCCCCGCCGGATTTGAGCGAAAGCTCAGAAATGAGAGAGCGAATGACCTGCTTGTCGTTCTCGGTGTACTTCTTGCCGGTGTAGGTTCGAAGGAGGACAGCAGTACGGGCATCGGGAGTCGTCACCTTGGCGCCCTTGGACCCGCCCCTGAACTTGTTGGTAAGGCCTCGCTTCTCGTTGGCCTCCTCTTCCTCCTCGACCTCTTTGCCATACTTCTCAGCGATGTCAGGGTAAGCAGTCTTGATGTATTCGTTGGGCTTGCCCTCGTCGAAGCGGGCAGCGTTTCTCTCGATGCACTTCTCCTGGAGGTCGCCCCAGTTGATGTTATCCCAGTCAATGCGAAGACCGGCCTTGCTGAGTTGAGGAAGAAGACCGTAGGGTCCGAGTCTGGTCTCGCGCTCGTAGCAAATGTTGCCGTCCATGTCCAGGACGTCGAAACCACCGAAGCCCGGGTTGGGAAACTTCGCAGGATGACCCTTGAAGACCAAGAGATCATCGACGGTCTCTCCAGTCGCGCCAATGCAGGGCACATGGGGCGCGCGATGTGTCTTGTTCCATTCTTCGCTGTTGTAGTCGGGGTAGGGGTTGAAATAGACTGGTCGCTGGTTGGTGTAGGCCTCCTCCTGCGTGCCAGACTCACGGAGGTTGGCGGCGTGCTCGGCGGTCCTGTTTTCCTTATCCTTCAGAGAGTTAAGTGTGTTTCCGTAAATCGCATCATTGCCGGGAAGCCTGTAAAGTTTAAAATGTCAGTCTCTCCTGCATGCGTGACAGCTGACGTTCCCGCACTCGGGCTTGCCAGGAGGGCACGTACTTCTTGGCAGCTTCATACTCCCGCGCGAACTCGTCTCGCAGATCTTGCTCGTGCTTTTCTCTCTCTTGCTTTTGTCTCTCCTCATCCTGCTTCCTCTCCTCTTCCGACTTTGGCGGTTCAGGAGGTGCGGCCTTTTCGGGGGGTGGAGAGGTGCCGTCTTGGTTCCAGGGGACGACGTGATAGCCGGCAGGAGCGCCGCGTGTGGCCAGGAAGTAGACGGTGACAATTGCCAGAGCGAGAAAGAGCAACGTCTTGGGGCGGGCCCTCGGGGCGATGAAGCCTCTCGATGATTGTTGTTTGAGCATGGTCAACATGGCCAGCGCGGCAGCGGCAAGCGGCGGCGGGCGGCGGTCGACTGGGGGTTATTAAAGAATCGGCAGTCCGTTGTGAAAAAAAAGGTGCTGATCGAACCAGGCGATTGGGTATAGGTTACGGTTGGAATGTTTGCCGCGACGCTATAGAGGCATGCTGCGGCGGTCGGGAAAACACACAACCAAAGGAATGACGACCCGAAGAGCTGGTCTTGCGAAGTATGAAAGGAACGTGGTGAGTTCTCGCGCGCCTCGCAAAACCCAATCGAGAAGAAACCTGGCTCGAACGACAACAACGCTGCAGTGTGAGCGGGACCTGTTATGGGGGCTTGGCGAGATTGGATAAGACTCGTTGATTAGGTAGAGAGTGACACGGCTCCTATCAAAGGAGACCCAGTTGGGAGTTTTTTCGGGGGGTGTGGTGCAATGGATCGGACGGGGGGCGAGTAGGTAGCCCGGGGGGGGGGGGAGGGAGGAAGAGACAGAAAAGTCTAGACTGGAACACGCCTCTCTCCGCAAAATCCAGGTGAGATCTGAAGTGAAACGAAGACAATGTCGACGGTTGTGGTTGTTGCTATTGCCGCGATTGCAGGGGTTTTTTTTTTCCTACCAGCAAGAGCCAGATAGGGGAAGAAAGGAGAAGGAGTGGAAGGCAAGTGGAAGGAGGGAGAGACGACTACGACAATGACAGCGGGTGCCAGGACTGAGGACTCAGGAGAGAGGACGTCGAGTCGAAGCTCTGGGCAAAGAATAGTGGGCGGGAAGGACAGGAAAAGGGAAGGCGCACTAACTAGGCAAGAGGCAGGAGGATCATGGAAGGGGAAGCAAGGAAGTTGGGAAAAAAGAGGAAAGGGCCACCGCCAATCGAGTTGCTCCGTTGCTTAGAGACGCAGGGTACGTCTCATAAGGTACAAGAACGATGTGGGATTTAAATTGGATAAGAAGGAACGATGTACATACAATCGGCTGCCTACTCTCTTTCCCTCACTTCAAGGAAGGCACGTAAGCACGTAAGGTACTTTGGTCTAAAATGTACCTCTAGGTCAGGTATCTCAAGGGGCTCCCGCGGATATCTGCAGATAAACCGCGTACGTCGCCGCATGCACATTGCAACACGCAAAAGGAGACAGACAGCAGCGAGCCAACCAACCAAGTCATAAACTGACGAATCCGACCATCCTCCGAGTCGGATGCAGATCGCCAGTTACGTGAGATAGTGGCCACCGTCCACCTAATTTCTAAAAGAGGGACGCAAATGCCGCCCACCAGTCCTCCCTGAGTCCCTCCACCTCTTGTTGGCAAGAGGATTGGATGGGAATCAGGTCCTGGCTGCTGGCGCCGGCACCCGGCAATCAATCCATCACACAAGACTCAGGTCGCGCGGGATAGGCGGGACCGTTGTGGTCACAGTTGGCATGGATATACGGTATGACGGACTTTTTCTTCATTTTCTGCCCAGACATCTCTGCCAGGCTCCAGTGCCATTCGGCAAGCGACACTAACAGAAAAAAAAAAAAAAAAAGGGGAGAGCCAAGTTCGGACTGGACTCACTGGAGCCATATCGAAGCACTTTAATCGCAATCGTCCCCATCCACGATGCCTTACAAATTGACACACCATAGCGGTAGCTGGCAACGCGCCTTATGTTTCGCCGGTTAAGCCAGCGATCAGTGGATGTCTCAATTTCAAAAGGGTGATTGCACCACGACACCTCATCTTGTTCCTCTTGTCCTGCATCCAGCTGACGGTGTTGTTGCTGCCCGGGCGAGACAAACGACAAAAAAATTCAAAATACAAGACGACAAAGAAAGCCACGCGTTCGACCTCGATGCCGAGTCATCAACCAAAGGTGCCGCGCCGTTGGTCCTGTTTCGCGAACAAAGAGCAAAGTGACCTTCGCCGAAGGCGACTTGATCGAAAATTCTGGCCAAAAGTTGAACGCCCTGAAAGTCCGGTGTTGGCTTGTTTCTCTTCCCTGACCAATCCAAGCCGCATTTTCTTGGCTACGCTGCGAAACCAGGAACGGCACCAAAAAGTGGCACTTCCAAAACCACGCTAGTCCCGAGCTCTCCTTTCCCTGACACCCCTGTCGATCCGAGTTAATCGCCTTTTTCTTCCAAAGTACCGAGACACTCAATTTCGTGCGTTAAGATACCTTGTCGGCTCAGCTCGCCCCTTACGCTGAAAAAGCACTTTACACGTGCCCTGCCGCTGCCGGATATCCTACGCGTCTTGGCTGCTTCAGCGAGGGGAAGTGAGGAAAGCCTTGCAAACGACGAGGCAAAGATGGCAATTACGTTCGGATACCGCACCAATAAGGAGGAGAAATGCGACGTGTAAGGGGATACCAAGTTTCTCGAAGGGAATACGCGGAGACTTGAACGGGTCCAATTGTTCCCGCTCATCCTTAACTGTGACACCGAGTCACTAATAAAGACGACCGACTCGGCTCGAGGAGTGGGAGAGGTAGCTGAAGAAGATCTTCACGTTCTCTGCCCGTCCAAGAAGGTGCCAATGAATGTCATTGTCTCCAGAGAGGACCACATCACACAGACACCCGCAATGGACAGTGCCCTCTGCCTCACACTTTGACCTTGCATCAGCAGAGCAGAAAGTCTGTGCTCTCGAGACCAAACCAGCATAACTGCGCGCGATTTTGAACCCTTCGATACTTCTTCCATTGCAGTCTTGCTCCGATGGCTTCCGAAACAAAGACGCACGACATAACCACTTGCCTACGGTCTACCGCAGCGAAAGGCAAGGAGGGACCGGCTGCAGTCTGCAGGTGACTTGCGGCTGTGGGCGCAGGGCGAGCGCTCTTATCTCGAAATCGCCAACACTTCATTTCCATCAATGAGAGACGTCGGGAAAGAAAAGATTGATGGGGGAAAAAGAAACTTCCCAATCAAACCATCGCCAGACCTCACGTATCATGTCTAACAACCGCGGCAAGAGAAGAAATAACAACGTCCCCATATCCACCACCATCCGCCAAAACCATCTGGCTAACAAACACGGGCGCTCTGCTTTGTCTTCCCCTTACCTTGCCAAGTTGTCAGCAATTCGCGTACCGCCGTCACGTTCATCCAACAGCGTCTGGCATTCTATCCTCTCCTGTCCGACCACGTTGACTTCCTGGCGTATGTGTCGACGCTCGACAGCCTCAGAAGGAGCGAGAGGCCCGCCATCCATCCGTCTGACGTCCCATCCACTCTTTCTATTTCCATCCAGCAATGCGGGCTCTCCACGGAACACCCGCTCGCAGTGAAACCCAGCCGGGCCACTCTCAACCAGACGAACCACTGACACTGTTCTCTGTACGGACACGCCGTACGCCAGAATGTGATCGGCCTGCGCGACTCGGATTGTCTTTCAACCGTGCGAAGTACCCAGCGCACGATGCCAGCCTCATCAACCCTCGACACTAGCCACTCTTCTTGAAACAACCTCCTGGTGGAGCACGACATTTCCTCAAAACTGGAAGACTCCACCAGCTTTCGACATGGAAGTACTCCGTACCTACCTACTTGTTACGGCACCTTACATGATTACTTAAGCCTAGGACAATGGACTTTAGAGCTTCTGAATGAAGCTATCACGAAGACGGATCTCCTGCTTACCTCGAAATGAAAGCCCACTGACCATCGAATGAACAACAAAGTGTGGAAGGTACAAATATGCCAAGCTTTCTGTGCTACCATATGTAGACGCTGTCCAGTCTGCTTTGAGACGTATCCCTTGCCCGCCCATACTCCTTCGTTCTATTTCCCATCCAAGGTGTTGTCAACATGGGAAATGCCCAGCCCTCGAGATTTATTCCTCAGATCAGGAGTGAGGGTATGAGTCTTCAGAATACAGCGACGCCTCAACGATGTACGTGAGTCTTTACAAGATGCCCTCCCAGCGTCCTCTTCCGCGTGAACTGTAATTGTACGTCCCACCCCCATCAGCCTGTTCATCTAATGAAAAGAGCCGCCTTGATAGCTATGAGTCGAGACCTATCCGTTGCAACATTCAGGTATATATGGGAAGAAGTTGGGAGCCGGGGCCAATGTTCAAGTTGACGAGATCGGTAGAGGGCGCGAGTTTAAGATGACGCACAACGAGGCGGAATGAGAGCTTCTCAACTTGCATCGCAGCACATTGGCAGCATCCGGTTTCTTTATACTGAAGAATAGTATGTTTTGATCATGGCTGGTATTTGTATACGACGTGCATACAAATAAAGAGTCACGAGCCGAGACTGCGTCATCGCCAGTCGGTCGGGCTTTGGAACATTCACATGCAACACAAACTTTTGACACATGGTTAAGATATTGACTCAAGAATGATCTTTTTCTTGGGGCTTGCTACGGGTTATGGTCTCAAAACCGGCGAGCCTCTTTCGATGGCTAGCTATGTACAAGCACTCATGTGCAACCCCATCGCCTGCAAGGTACTTCCTCTGCTCCTTTTGCCATGCAATTCGGAATGTCTCCAACGTTACAATGGCTTCCCCTTTCCTCAAGAGCTTCTGTGAAGCTCATGCTCAAAACGAAGACGAGCCAAGCGCGTCGCCCGATGCAGGTATCAACAGAGTCCACAAAGGACTGGGTATATAGAACTCTAGATGGCAAACAAAAAATGAAGTGTATGTGGTGGATTGAGATGAGGTTTTTGTGTCGTGGTCGTAAGCGTGTCGTGAGGTATTAAAATGCATTGTAAATGATGATTTCATATACGACGAAGCGAATGTTGGTCGGAAAGAATCCGGGATGGCATTCCTGGCGGTTTACATCATTCCGAGTCTCGTCATGCGCTTGTTCATGGTAGGCGGCATAGGCGGTGCAAGTCCGGCCCCGGGACCCATTCTCTGCCCGCGAGGAAGACCAACTGGTGGTCTCATGCCGGACTGTCCGTTACTGGGTCGACGGCCACCTTGTCCGGGAACACCGAGGCCACCAGGGGAGCGTCCTCGTCGCTCCTCGTTGATCATTCGAGGCGGCGGTTGCATGCGGCGCCAGGCGTCCTTTTCGCAGTATGATCTGCCGTTAACTTCGAAGTAGCCGTTTGACAGAGACATCCCGCAGTCGCCGCAGCGGAAGCAACCGACATGGTACTTGATGCGTTCTTCGTCTTCGAGGTACTGGCCCTCAATGCCACGTCTGCAGGAGCCACACAAGCTGCCGTTGAGCTTGTGATAATGGTTACCACAGTAAGGTTTGTCGTTGAGAACGTAGAACTCCGCTGAAGAGAAGGGCTCGCGGCATGTTGTGCAGACGAAGCAAGCCTTGTGGTAGCGTCCGGTGAGACGGCCGTCTGAGGATGAAATGCTCTTGCCAGTGATGGCGTCGCCGCAAGACTTGCAGTTGCCTCGCGAGGGCCGGTTGCGGGGTGGAGATGAAACGCTGCGCTGATCGCTGGCTTGACGTTCATGTTTTTGATTGTAACGACCCATGGGGTTACGGTCCATGGGGTTGCGACGGTCGTAGTCCGGTGTCGCAAGTGGCGATCTCGCACGGGGTCTGCCTCCTTGAACAGCTGGATCATCTCGAAGGTCCACAGATGGCGGTGCACGACGACTCGAGTACGGGTTCGCCAGCGGTTTCTGGAGTGGTGGCGGCATACCAGGAGACTTCATAGCCTCCATGGAAGACTCAATGTCGTTCATCAAGTTGTCAAAGTTGGTCACGTCTGACGGGTTCCGACGTCCTCGTGGGTTCGCCGGGCTGGACTGTGAGCTGCTCTGGGAACTGGCTTGGCGACCGTGGCTGAACATGGACGCTCCGGACGACGTAGAAGCGGAAGGAGTGTGATACGGGTTCGATGAACCAAACTCGCTCGCTAGGTCCACTTGGGGCGCACCATCCCTTCCAGATGTCGTTGGGCGCAGAAGACTCGTTCTCGGCGGCGGCGCTCTCGACGTGTCGGGGCCCATTGAAATCTTCCTCTCATGCTCTCCGCCGTTCGGCTGTCCTCTAAGCCTGTCAGATCGGGTGGGAGGCGCTGAAGGCGTTCTCAGAGGCGGCTCAATAGGTTCGCTAGGTCGCGGGAAAGTGCCTGCGCGGCTAACATAGGTTTCGGGTTCGATATCTTCGGGGGTTGTTCCTGGCGGTCCAAATCCTCCATAACCATTCTTTCTTGGTAGTCTCGGTGGCGCAATACCGCCAGCGTTGCTGCTTCCAGAAGACATGAAGGAGTTGTTGGACGCTGAAGTCAGTGGCCGATCATTTGTGATGTTGTCATCCGGAGTCAAAGAATCCTGTCTCGAGGGGGCGAAAGCGTTCTTTGTTGCTCCTCTTCCTCCCGCTCTCCTGCCCATCTCGAAAGGCCCCGGTGCGATTGTGTTCATACGCTGGAGAAGACTTGGCGCTTGCTTCTTTTGTTCGCCTGGGTACATCTGTTCAGAACCGTAGTCATCCCCATCGTCGAATGCCCCGTATCCTCCAGGTCGTCGAGATTGCTGGCTTGAGTTGTAGTCGTTTGCGATTTGCGGTTGGAAATAGTCGTCGTTGCGGCCCATAGCCTGGCTGTTCGGTGTCTTGGGTGAGATGCTGATTGAACCAGTCGATGTGCTTATTGGTGTTAATTGCCCTTGCCGCGAGTACGGGAGATCTACTTCAGTTAGCCAACGACGCGCGAGGAGTCCAGATGGGTTTATCGGCATACTGGCGGCACTAGTATCTAATGTTGGAGGTGCCATGCGTCCGTACTTGTTGTCCAACGGCGGCGGCTGATCATATGAGCCCAGGCTCTCTGGACGATCAGGCGGCGCCGATGCTGTAAATAATGTGAGCATGACTCTGCGAGAGATTTCGAGTGAGTGTGAATAGCTTACGCTCTGCTCCTGGGCCGCCGCAGACGTGCTCACCCATCATGGAAATTTCCACATCGAGGCCGCATGACGAGCATTTGATGGCCGGCATAAAGCTCGACTCCCTTGGTAAGGCCATTTTGGCTAGTGATCCTGTTGTCCTTCTTGCAAATACACCCAAACTCTCCGGGTTTTCACTAAAAGTAGGTCGTCTGTGTTCCCATGCACATTTGAGGCCGCATCAAGCTGATTTCCGTAGGCGCGATCTGCAATCCCAATGCGGATGTGGCGGAAGAATAAGAGGTTGCGGACGGGGCAACGGGGGCAGGACGGCTCTTGAGTGTTTCTAGAAAGCGAGAAAAGGGCGGCAGTGACGTGAACTGACGTTGTCCCTGGAAGTTTAATGGTGGTGGGACGCACGATCGCGCCTTGTTTCCAGCTTAAGATCGGAAACTATGTGGATTTGCTGTGACGGGGTGGTGGACGACTGGAACCCCCGTTGCAGTTTGCAGGCGGACTCCTAGGCGCGGGTGTGAGCGGTGTATGGGTAAACCGTGAGTGATGTTGAGGTTGAGCGTGTGACCCAAGCGGTGTCTGAAGGTCTTTCTTTTTGAAGGCGGAGCGCTTCTGCAGAGTCGCACGAGTCCCGGGATCTTGGTTGCTGTCAAGGATACAATGTTGGAGCGTGTTTTGGGACCAGCGCAGCTGTGAGGAAACACGAGCTCCAAGTAAGTGAGTGAGTGCACAGTCGAGCCTCGAGGGTGTGAAAGACTATGTGCTATTGCTGTTGTAATGGTAAGAGATGGAAACGGGACGGGATAAGCTGGTCTGAGAATGAGTCGCTTGGGGAAGAGATGTTGCGTCTCACGTCTCGAAGTTGGGAAGAGGGTGTCGGGGCATTTGGTGGATTTGGGGAGCAAAGGAGACGTCCATGAGCGTCTCAGGGCCAGTAAAGAAAGGCGACCCCTGTTCGTGGTGTGGGTGGTCAGAGAGAAGCACAGACAGTGGCTGTCGAGAGAACCCCTGGCGGCCTTGTCCGGCCCATGCCAGGTTGGGCCTGGCGGTTGACGAGCATCAAGCAGGGATCTGGGGTGTTTGCATGGTGCATCTCTCTGTGCGCAAAGGATAGAGCTGGGTCCGGATGGAGAGGAGGGGCGGAGAGAGGCACACACAGAGACACCTATGCGTGGACTGGAAGATAAGTACTTAGGAGTAGAGCGAGGTTTGATGTGATGGAGAAGTGTCGGAAGGACTACAGTTCTTACCACCTTGACTCCTTGAATACGACTGAGACTGAGACGGAGACAATGGTGATGTGATGTGATGTGATGGGTGCTTGGAGACGAGGAGAACACTGGGAGAAGAGACGAGACGAGGAGAGGAGGGGCACAGCTGCAGCAGACACATCATCGAGGGATTTGCGAGGATTTACAGTCCTTGCTCATTGTTTAGGCTTTAGACGACTGGTCCATGTCGAGGATCAATCGTGACAGTGGGATTGCGCAAGGAGCAGACTTGTTCACCTGCGACAAGAGGGACAGTCATAGACGGGATAGAATGAGAGGAGAGACGGGCAAAGGGTCCAATGTCCGATGGCATGCCGCGTGCTGCGTGCAACGGGGTTTGACTATGATGAAGGGTTCAAGAGGTGGTGCTCCTCTTGTCCTTAGAAGTTAGACGTAGACCAGATAAATTGTCATAGATGAAAAAGATGAGAAAAGGGACCTGGAACGGCGCGGGGTGGATCAACAAACCACGGCGTTCTTACCCTGCAGAGGCAATCATCCTTTCTAGATTCTCTCTCACCTGCATACTACAGCTTTTGCCTTGCCCACATTAGGGAGGAGTAATCAACTCTGACTATGGTGATTGGGACAAGTACTTCGCAGTATGTAAGGTATGGACTCATGGAGTGACCTGTCCCCAGTGCTACCGCATTCTGAGGGAAGAAAGAACAAGGCAGAACCAAGGCAGGCCGCACGCGATGCAGGCGATGGGCAGGCCAGCGATGCCACATGGGGAGGATGATGACCGCCTTCCCCAGTGTTGGCTCGTTTCAGGTCCTCTTCCCAGCAATCTACAAGCAACAATGAAGGGCAGGCTGGCAGCGGCGGATGGGACAAAAGGCGCTGTTCTGCCGCATGCGAGCATGCCTCATCCCTCGTCACTTCACTCAAGCTGAGGGTCGGAGAATTGTTCATACCCTTATTTTTGTGTGAGTGCATATACATTGTACTAAGTTCAGTATGGACGCACACCTCAGGTGAGGCCGCAATCATGGTGATACCTGCCTCGGAGTCCCCTAATTATCGAAGGTGCGGGATGCTACGGGAAACATGGCATCCATACTGGGAGCTACTATCCGTAGGCACACTAGTCGCGCAATAAGCCCACTCATCCATCTATATCCAGTCCATATTTAGAGACTGATGCAACTCAGCATGAATATGTTTTTTTCGGAATCCGGCGACGTATGTATCTAAATATGAATGATGCCGTTCGGGATAAGGTGGGAGCGATGTGGGAGACACGGGACCGATGACAGATGAGTCGATGACTGTCGAGCCGTTGCGCAAATGTATGTATCCGTAGCATTGACAGTGACGGAAAAAGAAAGGAGAAAGAAGCATTTGCGGATTCTACCAACTTCCCGCCCGGCTCGAATGGGCGACGAATACGACCTCGTCCTAATAGGGTTGTGTTCATCTCTGCCAAATTTTACTCAACACGAACGGCATTACCCAAAAGAGTTTGCTGCGTTCTGGCCTTGCAATCGAACCCTCCTTTTCTCTTCATTGCTGTGGTTCCTTCCAACTGTTGGAGAACCTAACGTAACGTGCCTTATTTATCGACTGACCAGTCACATTGGAGAATACTGAATGCAACAGTAATTACCTACCCTCTTGGTTTTCTCTCGCTCTTTCTCTCTCTGTCGCCTCACGCGGGATGGGATACCTAAGGTACCTAAGGTACAAACCCGGGACAGTTCCTTCCCGCTCCAACTTTGCACTTTGCAGGGCAGTCACCAGTAGTGTGCACTTGCTCTTTCCAGGTTCGTACCTGCGGCCAGTGAATTGGAGGGCCGGGTACCTTGCAGAACAAGTCGGTGGGGCCTCGTGGCCTCCACTGTCCTCCAGAAGCCTATCGTTGCTAGTGGCTTTGCTTCCCCTGGCTAAACGGGCATTAAGAGCCAGCAACAGGTAATAATGGCCGGGCAATCCCACTCCGCCGTTATTAAGGTCCGGTCCATTCGCCTTAGTCACCGCAGGCAATCACCACTGGGCCACTCTTCGTCCTTCCTTCCACCGTTCCTATCAAGCAGGAGCAGGGCAGGAGCAGGAGAGGAGGTGGATCTTTCCCGACGTGGGAGGTTTCCATTCTGGACTCCACACCGCTTAATGACATGCAAAAAAATGACTGCAACTGGCACTGCTGGCTGACACTGACCGCGACTCCTGGTCTTCACTGCAACTGCAAGATGCGACCTGACCATAGGTAGGCGTAAAGTGCGAACCATATCGGCCCGCAACTCTGTCGGTTATTGTCTGCGCTTTTGGCGGCTTCCGTCCACCTGCCTCCGCCTCGTGCTTGGGACTTGGTGCCATCGACAAGCTCACGCTAGGAACTCTCGATCGTCAACGCTACTCCAGAGGTCCAGGGGCCTGATCTCAAGCTCGTCCTTCATCGTCGTCATTTGCCTTGCGCTCGTTCATCCATCACGTCCGTCACGCTCTGTTGCCAAAACGGCGGTTCGCTGTCATGACTGTCAGTCAGGCTGTCATCACTCGCCTCTACTCAACCGCCAAGCTGTCACATATCAAACCACGGGCCTTTTGCACCGGCGAAGGCGAGCCATCAAAGCCCAAACATTGTCCTCAATGATCAACCTTAGCGACGTTGCTGTTGCTCGGCCTTGGACTATATCAGCCTCTTTTAGCCGTCTCAGTCGTCGTGGAGACAGACAAGTCATCGCTGAGCCCTCCATGCCCAGACGCGTGTCATTGGAGCACCCAAACGTGAAAACTCTGGTTCACGTCATCTCTGCTAATAAGAGGCCCGGTTCAATCAGGCTGCGGTTTTCGACTTGCAAACTTTCAGCACCGGCTGCCCGAAGAGGTACGGCGCTCATAACTGGGCATTGCGTAGCATGGAATGTGGCCGCATTGTATGGAGAGCTATCGGTATTGAGCAATGCCCCCCGAAAACTGCGACAGCGGCTCCAATGCCAATGCACCCACGCGCCCGTTGGATCAACCGCCAAGCGGCATCCAGTGGGTGAAGTGGGCACTCTTCTCCGCCGCTTCTCGGTCCAGGCTCCAGAAAATGCAGAGCATTTGGACCCGGGGTTGAACGGAGCCAATATTTGTCGTCAGACGGTGTCTCTCGGGGGGGGGGGGGGTCTGCAGCAGGTTCCCGGCTTTTCCATGCACTCGCGGCTCGCCTTGCCATGCTACTGCTATGCTACCTTTTTCTTCAGGGAATCGCCCATCACACCGCACTTTAGCTGCAGCTCCAAGCCGCGTTGGTAGTTGCCCAAGTTTGCACTAACGCTTCGGATTCTCTAACGCGCTGTGCTCACTTCCTGGCGCCCTGCTGCCCTACGCCTGGCGGCCGGGCCGTACTATAGAAGGTGACTTTTCCTCTCGGTCCTTGGCGATACAATGGTTCAGCGCCACACAGCTCTTGTGCTCCAGCTGCATAGCTCCAGTAGCCCGCATGGAGCTCTTTCACGGCTAGGGCAGGCACTGAATGAGACCGAAATCTCTGGTTCACCATCCAACGAACTCACTGGTCTGGACTTTCTGCTCTGACCACCCACCCAGTCTACCCACCCCTGACCTGGTTCCACCTCATCCCAAGAGAGGCTCCCTGTCTGCTCACTGGCTGATCATCGGCTTCAGTGCTATTTCCTCTGGCCAAATTCCAGATTGTCGAGCATCGACGGCATCAAATCAAGACGCACGAAGCTGGGCAATTGAGAACGTCACTGGTCACAGTGGAGGTTCATCTCAGTACCTTTGGGGGCCCCTCACCGTCATCTGACAGATCTTCGGCGGCAAATGAGACCTGCCATTATCGAATTCGACGGCTATGAGTTCTGCCCCTCGTGGAGCCTTCTTAGACGCCGTGCGGGAGATGACACTGGCCTAGAAATCGCACTTGGCCACTTGTCAAAGGCCCGCTCTTGAACTGCTCGTCATTTGGATCGTCTCAGATCTGGTCAAGCGGGAGTTATTGCGTCCAATAATTCATAATCGGCCCAATTGCTATCACGCGAAATCAAAACCGCTGGTCTTGGAAGCAGGCCGCATTTTCTAGTGCAAACAACCTCGTACCAGAGGATGAATATAGCGCCTAACGGTGGTGCTAAATACAGCACCGTCGATTACCGAATCCAAGGCGCGACGCGACACGATCCGAGACCCTTTAATCATCACGTCTTTCTAGAAATCATGGAGAGCTCGCGTGACACTTTAGCTCGTTTCCGCAGAAACCCCCTATTGAGTGCAGCGCGGGAATATATCGTCGGGAATGCGGCTTTCAGGTGGCCACACCGACTAATACGGTCAGCGGCGCAGCCTGTCTACTATCAATCATTGCCAGCCTGTCTGTATCTTGGATAGTTCGCTGATGAGGATCTCCAATCAGTGGCCTATCGCTCAGATATCGGTTCCTTCCCCCTTTTCCCCATCACCCGAGACTCGTCTCTTAGAACTCAGCCAGACTTTCCCGAAGGCGACGGGAACCAACAGCAAGAGGTCCGTAAAGAGAAACTCACGCATTGAGTCCGTGGCTTGGCGTACTCAGCAACGCCCCCAAACGAGATGTCGAGATGAAATCGAGTCAGGCGGCTCAAGGTCTAACTACTCCTCGCTCCGAGCGCTAACCCCTCGACTCGAGACGTCGGAACATGGACACAACCTGATGCCGTCTCGCCTCTCCGTTCAGTCCAGAGTTACACGTCTCTGTTGAGCGGTACGCTGGCATACCCCTGTATGTTTCCAAAACGTGCGGAACACATTTCAGATCTTCGAACTTGCGACCGTGACAGGCTGATCCTCTACATCGTCGTTGCGTTGCAGACCGCCCATATGCTGCACCTTGCGTGCAGATCCAATCGTGCCTGAGTCGTTCCTAGGTCAAGACCGTCTAAGGCGTTTCGCGAGACGCAAAAAGAATCGACAGAAGCTTTTGTTGGAAATGGCAAAATTTAATATCGACGTTGGCCTGATTCGAACAGACGCTCCCGAAGGAACAAGATTTCTAGTCTTGCGCATTAGACCACTCTGCCACAACGCCGGGTCATTGGATAATTTCCCCCGTCGAAAGCTGCAATAAGAACGCCAGAGACTTTGGCCCTCTCCATTGGAGATGACCCCACCGACTGCTCATCGCTGCGGGGCATCCAGACGTGCCTTCCGTCGACATGCTTCATCCGAATGACGATCAGGTGGTGTTTGAGGATGCGCTTGACCTTTGACTTTTGCTGATTTGCGTTAATGTAAGCAATCTTATTTTCCGACCTGCTGTAGGTTGTTTCCATCGCCCTATGGCAGAAGGAGTTTAAATTGACGATGTGATGGCTGGCTGTTTGCCAAAGAGCGGGATCAAGAGTTTGGGGTTGTTGGTGTGTTCTCGGACTCTGCTATAGTTCCGCTACCTTACTGCCCACGTCCAAGTTGGATACTTTATGCAATTGTTAGACTTTGGTTTTCTTTTGGCGATCTGTTTTGGAAATTCCGAGAGGGAAAGTTTTGGAGTGATTGAATCATACTGATTAGCTTCCGGTAGCTTGCTTAACTTTGGGTGCTGTTCATCGCAGACGAGCCAGTCGTCGTTGGGGGTTGGCGATGAGGTGTTCGAGGACGAGGTCGAGGCGGTTCCTTTGATTTTGTTTCCGATACTCTGTGCTTGCATCTCTGTTTGTCTAGACAACAGAGCTTGTAAAATGCTACCGTAAACCCGCCTGTCATGGCATGTAGGCAAATAGCGGTGTTGGCGTCTAGGTCGGCCACCTCTTTGTGCTCGATTTGTGTTATGGAGAGACATGCTTCCACATACATCGTTCCCCCTATGGCGAACAGTCGCATACTTAGGTGAATTTAGAGTGCACGCATCGGTGTGAAGAATCTTACCACATCAGCTTGTGCGTGGTTCATTTTGAAATTTCCATTCCGTGTGCTGCGAATGTCTTTACGTGTCTTTTCCCGCTTTTGATACGATGGAAATTGCTTAGCTGGATGGTGGCTT
Organism: Colletotrichum acutatum; assembly: GCF_030867785.1. Taxonomy (NCBI): domain Eukaryota; kingdom Fungi; phylum Ascomycota; class Sordariomycetes; order Glomerellales; family Glomerellaceae; genus Colletotrichum; species Colletotrichum acutatum. The sequence continues at coordinate 24,228 of NW_026849009.1, forward strand.
TCTCGGGTTCTCGAATCCCAGCTGTGTCAGAATACTGTCCACAGATTTCAGCACGCCAAAGAGGGTGTCCAGAGTTCAAGGTCCTGCCAATTTGGCAGTACGACAACGAGATGGGTGTTTAGTTGTCGATGATGACCCGCCCTTTCTTGCTCGTGCTTTTTTCGAAGAGACGCACCTACTTGACGTGGCGCATCACCTTTAGTCCACCAATGAAGCTGAAAGTTATCCCTCTGGTTATATCAGCCCCTTTCTTAGTATTCTGGGACTATGACGGCTGAATCTTCTTGAAGGTACGTAATGTAGATATAAAAGGGAGCCGAGTTGCGGCCAAAGCAAGACCGCTAGAAGCCAACCAACGTGATGTTGAGCCAATTCTAGCACAGCCATTGTCAACACAAGCCAGCCTGTTGCGATGCCCGGGACAGATGTATAAGCAGTCTTTATCCCCTTGATTATAGCAACAGTGGACGGAGTACCGCCGATTCTTGTTGACGAATTTACGCTCATCCACATTATCATAAGCGCCTCGCCAGAGTTGTTGTCGGTGATCTGCATATCGATTTCGTACTCGTCGGGTAGCATACCCGGACACATCAGTGGAGAACCAGAAATGTAGAGGTCTTGTCTCTCGCCTGCGGATGTCCGTCTCGGGCTAGCGCTTATACGCTGTGTTATATAGAGCTAATAGGTAAGAATGGTCTGGGCCAAAGTGACTGGGCTTTACTTTAGGTGTTGTACTGGTGTTGTATATGTGGAAGGGTACGGGCAGTGTCACGAGAATGGTAACCTAACTTGTGTGTCCCCCTTTTATGAGGCCGTCAAGAGGGTTTCTGCTTGGAAAGGGGTCCAAGTGTCTTTTGGTGCTTGTTCATGGTCTGTCTAGCGTCTAATGTCAAGTATAACGACCATCGATGTCTCCATAGGTTCTGCCTCTCCTTCATTTTGACGAGAAACCTTCCGATCGTTCTACTTTTGTTTCCATGTTTCTTGCTCTTGATAGACCGAGGCTCATTTAGCTGCAGCCATGATGACTTGTTTTACCTTCGGGAGTCGCTGATACCCGATGGAGATGGCACGTTGAAGACATGATTTTCTTTCGTAGCGTCATCAGAGGTTTCAATGTTCGAGCGATAGGGATCTATCAAGGTGATCTATCAAGGTGATCTATCAAGGTGGGAGCTTTTTATCGTTGAGTACGAGGAGAAGTCTCTATATCTGTCGGGAAACCTTCGTCATGTTCAACGATGCTGTTGGGTCAGGAGCTGCTCAAGGTCACACAAAAGATCATTCACCGTGAGGTGAAGTTGCGAAATATGATCTGGACAAACTCGACGATGGCTTCTGGTTAGGGTCATGATGAATTAGCTTAGGTGTCTCGCAGCACCGGCAAACTGCGACATCGTCTCCTTATTCCCCGTATGAGTAGCCAGACGGGCTCGTGTTTAATTGCTGAACGATGTAGTAGATTCAAGAACTATGGGACTACTGGAAGGCTTCTAGCAATATGTTTGCTTGTCTAAATTTATCATTTGAAAGCTGAAACTACTCGCACTGAGAGATGAGCACCCTGGCGTCCTTGTTCCTGCAACACGTTATGGTTTGGTAGACATACAGGTTCAACTTCCAGAGCTTATCGACATTGACCTCACCGCGCTTCGCCATCTTCTCGCTCCTTCCCCCGAACATCCTCAAACTCTCAAACGTGAGAGACGAAGGGGTGCAGCAGCAAAAGACGCCCGCGTCCTTGGTGATCACAATCGACGTCTAATTCCCAACCCTTCGGGCATCCGTCTCATGCGGCTCATAAGTCGGTTCATTATCTGGTGCCGCATCCGGGCTCCGATCATCTTTGTGCCACGGATCATACTGTTTCGCAATGGCCATTTCCCTGCTCTGCTCAGTCCACTCTTCGTGAGTCGGGTACCGCGCCGGCTCTGCATTCTTCTGTATCGTCTCTTCGAGCGTCGGGTATCGCTCCGGCTTTGCATCCTTCTGCTCTGGCTGCTTCGGCATCGGCTCGATATTCACCTCCGGCTCGGGTTTCGGCTCGAGCTTCTTCTCCGGCAGCTTGAAGGGGTTCTTCTTGGGCATCTTGAACGGGTCCCTGTGCGGCCACGACCGGAACGGGTTTCTGTCCTTGAAGGTGTTTGGGTCGTTGGGCGGGACCCTCCATTTGGGGTTCTTGAACGGGTTGTCCGGCCTGGGCCGAGGCTGCAGCTTGCCAAACTTGGGGTTATATTCCCGAGACTTCTCGTACTCTTCCTTGGTAGACGGCTGGGGGATCTTGTTTTTTGGTCTTTCGTAGCCTGGCCACCCGGTCGCTGGCTTCGGATCTGCCATAGAGGACGCATCGCTGTCGACGTCGACGCCCTCGAGGTTTGGGGCAAGGGGCTCTGATTCGGCGGTGTTGAGGTCGGTTGGAGGAGGGGTGATTGGGGCAGCGATGACGGAGAGGGTGGCATAGATGCCGGCGAGGATGAGGGAAGTACGCATTTTGCGTGGGTTGGATGTGTAGGGGGAAGTGATTTCAGTTGGTGTGGTAATGATATGATGACTTTTCAAGTAAACCTTTTGGGTGTCCTCCCTGGTGGACGGAGCGACGCAGACTTGTGCTCGCGCCGGGAGATGGTATACTGGACAAACCACGTTCTGTGGGAGAACACTTGAGGTGTGGCTTTATATAAGTCCAAGACACGCAACCTTGCGAGTTCGTCAGTCGTTCTTGAGGGTGTATCAAAGGGTCATGATGTCGTTGCAGACTTGGCCCTGTCTTGACTTTGCGAGATAGCCCCGAGGGTTAGGCCAGAGCTTATATCTCCTACTGATGTCTCATTGTTGTTTGCGCCAGAAGACTCCATCTTCTGAGTATCTAGGGTGGCATCATCTCTTCTCAGGTACCTTTGGAGGTTTTGCTCTCTTCTTTGCAGGTCACTCTAGAAGTGGCGCCTTTCATTGGCAACTTTATTGGGACCTTGATTTAAAGAGTCTCCTAATTTCGATCTTCCTTATGAGTTCTCGTGGTTATGAGAGTACAAGATGGTGATGTGACATTATCCTTCACCTCTTCGAAAGAGCTTTCGTCATCATTTCGAGGAAACCGTGACCGTCGCTTCCTCACTTGGTGAAGGCCAATGAAAATCGCCCTTAGAAGCGTTATTGAGCGATCCGTTGGTACTGAACTCCCAGCTGAAGGATGCCCTCTTCTGCCTATCCATAGGAGTGACCGAGAAACTCCGAACTCTGGAATTTTCGTTGACCTTGGTGGACTGACGACTCTCTTACTCGACGTTGAGAAAACAGTGAGACAACTTCCCAATCGAGTCTGGCGAGGGGAAAGGCCAGCGCTGATACGGCGGAATCCTTCCTCCACGCCACCCAACCTTGATGATAAGCACTAGAAGTCCGGGTACCCGCCTCGGCCAACTAACGAGCGACACAGTCGGGAGACGTCAAAACGAGCTGTCCAGGTCACCCCATGCAAACCGGCGAAGATCATTCGAAGCACATCATCGATAACTTTGTTGATGAAATCGTCCCTTGATCCTGTGGAGTGAACTTTATACAAAAGCCTATGAGCAAACCACTCTAGATCATTCGATGCAGGCTCACGCACCAATGGAAATGGCGTCGCAGAACGCCCATCAACCGTCTCAATTGGGGCCATCGCGTACGGACCCGGACCCGGAAGTGTACCTCAAAGATCCAAGATTCCACCAGTCCTTCACCTTACCCCCCGGCAACGACCGCCCGGATCCATTCAAAGTCACGTATTGCGACTACGGATATCGCAACCTGGACAACCCAGAGCGCGAGCATGTTCTGCTCTTCTGCGGTCCACTCCTGGGAAGGTAAGCCAATCATCTCACTCACAAACACCCCTCGCACATCACGGCACACCTCATCGCTCAAGGTCTAACGAACATACAGCCGCTACCTTCACATCGCCAAAGACGCCCTGGCAAAGAAACACAAGGTCCGCATAATCCACCCAGACAGACCAGGCTTTGGCGGCACAACCCACGTCGACGCCCCCGACCGCGTCCGCCTCTGGCTCGAAATCGTGCCCGCCCTCCTCGCGCACCTCTCCGTCCGCCACGTCTCTCTGGCCGCCCACAGCGGCGGCACAATCTACGCCCTCAACACGGTCCTCCACCTGCGTCACCTCCTCTCCCCCGACCGCCCCTACGTGGCCCTCGCCGCGCCGTGGGTCCACCAGTCCCGCTCGGGCGCCGCGCTCATGACCCTCGCGGGCGGGCTGCCGGAGACCGTGCTGGGCGGCTTCCACACGCTCGCCGGGTTCTCGCTGAAGCATGTTGCGCCTATGGCGGGCGCGGTGAGTGGGCTTTTTCCTAGTATGCAGGCTGTGAGCGGGCTGCTGCCTGCGTCGATGCGGATGGGTTCTGGTGCTGCCGCTCCTCTGCCTCCTCCTGCGGCGGAGGTGAATCCCATGGCAGAGTTTGAGGAGAAGATTTGGCCGCAGCTTATTCAAAAGGTGTATTCTGAGGATACGAGAGGGCTTAGCCAGGACGCCATCCTGCTGCTGAAGAGGGCGGGGCACTCGGATTACTGGGGCTCATGGAAGGATTATGACGAGCTCGTCACCCTGCTGGCGGAGGCTGAACACAGTCTTGATGTTGGCGTCGTTAAGGGCGCTGCAAAGCTCAAGGTTGATGTGTTCTGGGCGGAGGAGGACCAAATGATTGGGGTTGACAAGGGTCCCAAGTGGTTTGAGGATTGCTGGAGGGCTGAGCAGCGCCGTGACGTGATTGAGTTTTCTAGCTGCGTTGTTCCCGGGACTGATCATGATGGTATCATCGAATTGAAGTTTGATGTGTTTGAGAGGATATTCCGTCAAGTTGGCGAAAGTAGCGAGGAAGGGGATTCGGGCTTGCCATCTGCGGCATAGATTGAGGCGAACTGTGTAATTAGAGGCTTTACAAGAACAATTTTGAACTTCACCGTTATCTTTGCTGCGATGCCAAAGCGCATGTCACCTATCTTGATCCAAGTTCCCGAACAATCGCCAGTCGGTTGACTAACCAGATTGACTTTTGAGCCGAGGCTTCCCCAATATCTGACCTGTGAACTCTGTCCCCACAGGTCGAGATTTGGACAAGACATCAGACGACGTAGAGTTTGTGGCGGCCAGCCGAGAAGCCTTGGAAGTAGTCCACAACTGTACCCTCAAGTTCTCAGGGTGCCGCGAGATTGCCGTTCTCAACCTCGGCAGCCGGACTATGAGAGGCGGCCCTACAGAGTTCATGGAGAAGCCTTCGCAGTTGCTTAAGCCATATCGCGTTCAGAAGGATTGCCGTGCTTTCGGACCAGTCTTCAGAGCAACCCTTTCCAGTTCCCTCACGGTACCTTGGCTAATGAAAATGGATTCGAACATTGTTCCCATAGTCTCGGCAATCTCTCTCTTGGAAATCGGCAGGGCGGACAGAATATTGATGATTGAGGACTCACTCGCTGCCCCCGCGCGGTGAGAACATAGTTGTAATTCAGATAAGTATACCGAGTTGAGCCATGAGTCAAAGATTCGGAATCTTGTGATCACGCGCTAGAGAGAGCACCTCATATTTTTGGACATCGTGCTAGGACAAGGCGCTGGAAGACGTTAGGGTAACGCTAACCGTACCATGGCGACCTGCGTCCAACTTATTGTGCTTTCACAGATTCCGAATCTTGGATGAGGGGACACCTCATGATGACGGCCTTTACGAACGCCTTGGCTCAAAGTCTGCAAGTATGAAAAGATCAAGCACAAGTATCTCAAGGTCCGGAGAACCACTTGCCACGGCCAGTTTAACCCTATCTATACCGGAGCGTTGAGAGGCGTTGCAGTTGGGGAGTCCGAGACAGTGCGTTCCCCGGGGTCCCGCCAAACGGCGGTGGAGCTGGACAATGCTAAGCTTCGATGAGAATTGTTAATGACCCCGCGGAGCTGTCGCCGGCGGCCCTATCAGACTCCATCTGACCCCATGCGCCGAGGCCCAGTGAGATACGGGCCATGCCTAAAGCGGAAGCTTCCCTCAAGCTCCCCTCTCACCTCAACCCCGAACACCAAGCTCATGAAAGTCGTCAAGCTTACTCCGACCTCATTTCAACTCAACTCAACTCAATCCATCCCACCCTACCATCATACGCCACTTGCCAAGCCATATATACTATACACAAAATTCACTCGCCATCTCAGACAATTCAAGGAATTCAACCAAGAAGAACAAAGACAACTCACTCCGTGTGTGACATCAAACACACTCCAAGAACCACCACAATGCCGCCAACTACACTCACAACCCCCCTCACCCTCCAAATCCCCGCGGAACCCCTCACCCGCGCCGCTTTCGCCCCCTTCGGCGACGTGATCGAGAACCCTCACCCGGAAGTCCGCCCCGCCGCCACCCTCCCCGCCACCGTATCCGCCTCCTTCAGCGCCGTCTCCGCAAATCAAGGCACAGCCATAAAGTACCAAAACGTCTCCTCCCCTCTGGACCTCTACCCCCAGGCGCCTTCCCGCGCCGGTCGCCCCATCGTGAGCATCTTCTCCTGCGCCGCGCGGCAGCTCGAGCCCGCCGCTCCCCTGGCGCAACCGCCCATCTCAACGCTGTTGCCGTATACCTACGCCGGTCCCAGCAGGGGAGGCCGCTTCAGAGTAAGCGTGCTGGAACGACACCCCTTCACGACGCAGACTTTCGTCCCCTTTTCTGCTTCTTCGTCGGTGAGCGGCGCGGCGTACCTCGTCATCGTGGCACCTACCCTCGCGACCCCCAGCGCGCAGACGGATTCCCTCCCGGCCCCGGCTACCGGCGGCAAAGGTCGGGGTCTCCCAGACATCAAGGGCCTCAAGGCTTTTGTAGCGTCCCCGGGCCAGGCTGTAACCTACGGTGCGGGAACGTGGCATGCGCCCATGGTTGCGTTGGGACCGCAGGGCACGGCGATTGACTTTGTCGTGACGCAGTTTGCGAGCGGCGTGGGCGTCGAGGATTGTCAGGAGGTGGAGTTTGCGGCCGCGGGTGAGGAGGCGGGTATTGTGGTGCAGGTTCCCGAGAGGATGCCTGTTGTTGCAAAGTTGTGAGCAGGGCGGATAGGAACTGAGATATGCTTTTTGCGGCGGGAGGGCAGCAAGTCAATAGCGATGGGGAGTACTTGATGATGGCGCTTGTGTGTAAGCAAGGGAAGGAAAGCTAGCCCGAGTCTGCCTGGACATGTTGAAAGAGTTCAAGGCGGCGCCTCTGGATGACTGGGCAAAGGGGCGGTAAAACAAGCAAGAAATGCCATCAAATTGGTCATGATCTCACGTAGAGACGGAAGGTGACGAGGGCATGAAAGTCCACAGTCACCAAGCCATGTCAGGCAACTATTGCGTCTTAGCTCTCTCCATCACGCCGTAGATAGGCGATTGAGAACTACGTAGAACGTCGGCTTGGTGATCAAATGATCTTAAAAATTTTCTGTGCTACCTTGTCAAACTCGAGCCCTGCAAACAAACCAGATCTGTTCCACTCGTTCGATATCCGCCTCCCACCTTCGGCCGGTCCAAACGTGATGTACTCAAACAGCATTAAGAATCCCCTCCGAAAACAACTTGCCAAACTTCCCTCTCCAAACCTCTCATTCCAAACCTCTCATCAAACCTCCCGAACTGAGCGAACCTGAAAGTCGTAGCCCTTGCCAAAACTCTGATAGCGTGAATGAGATAGAGTCTGCTTCATCAGACTCTTGCAGTCGATGCGCCATCATCCTGGTTTGCTATTCACTTTTCGTACTCCTCGAATTCCACTGAGCGCAGAAGCTTCTCAATCGATGCGATCTCCAAGTATGGACGGAAATACAGAGGGAATCTCGGGTCCTTCTCTCCGTCCTCAGTGACCGGGATAGCAATGCGTCCATCCTCACCGAAGCTACGGATGCGGTTGCCATGACGCCTGTTGAACAAGTCAAACTCCAGAGTAGCTGGAGTGATGAAGTGATAGACAAAGACGGGGCGCTTCTGTCCATATCGAATGAGACGTCCCTTGGCCTGTCTCATGTACATGTCGTAGCTGTCCGAGTCTGTAAATAGAACTCCAGCAAACATGAGATGGTTCGCCTCGATCAAATTTGTGCCAGCGGACTCTGAAGACATGAGACTCTGGATCAGAACGGCCTTTCCATGGTGTGACTTGAATGCCTCAATCTGATTCGAGTCCTGATCGCCTCCGTCGGTCATGTAAACGCCAAAGCCGTTGTCGCTGCGAATGAGGTGGTCGTAGACCTCTTTCTTGATGCCCGCATACGCAGCAAAGATCAGAACCTTCTCGTCATCAAGGACATTGTTGAACATAACGTTCTCCATGTCGGATACCTTGGCACTGGGAACGGCCGAAAGATCGTGCTGCAGATTCGCGGGCGTCGCAAATATCTCGCTAGGGATAAATGACCCGCGACTGAATGCCTTGCAGCTTTGCATGGGGCACATTTGACCACCAGCCTCAGTGAAAGCACCAAAGCAGTCCTTGCAAAGCGAGTGACCGCATGCAATAGAATGATGCATGTCAAAATTTGCAGCAACGCGATCACAGACGTTGCAGGTGGCGGACAGCGGGCTTTGGCTTCCATGAAGAACATGGTTCAACTTCATCAGAAACATGCAGCGGCGCCATGCCTCCGTAGTGAGCTTGATGCCAGCCTGGACGCTTTGCACAACCAATATGAGATTGTTCAAAGTCTCGTCAATGGCCTGCCCACGGGGCTTAATCGTCTTGTCCTTCTGTGGTCGGTGAGCTGGAATCTGAATGCCGAATTCATAGTCGTCCTTGGTGGCTTTTCCATCGAAATGCTTTTGAAGTTGAGCCGCCATGTCGCCAGTGTCCTTCAGTCCAATAGCCAAAGCCATTTCCTCGCATTTATCCTGGCTGTCCTGCTCTTGGCGAATGAGGTCGATGAGGGCCTCTCGGTTATCGATCCGACGACCACCAGAGCCAACCCACTGGTTCTGCAAGCTGTCCAACTCACCATCGGACAAATCGTGATCCGAGTCGAGAAGCCACCAATTGGCAGAATTGTATGTTCCAGGGCCACCCATCCACTCAGACCAAAACTTGCAGTCCCAATAGTTCTCTCGACTAGGGGTGTAATCTGAGCGGATCGAGCTTCGGTGGACGATCGCATCATGGAGATAGTTGATGAACGCACTATCATCAGAGTCGCCGTTGGTGTTCCTCATGAAATCGAAAATCTCCTCCATATGACCAAAGTAGGCATCTTTTTTAGTTTTCCCACTGCCTGTATCAGCATCGTTGGAAACCATATTCGCCAGGTACATCATTTTGTCGAAGAGGGATACCAGAATCCGGGTGCAACGGGCAAGGTGATCACCAGCTGCAGCAGACGCTTCGTTGCCGAGACGCTCCAGAGTCAACTTCGCATTGGGTTCTGTCCACCCCATGCCCTCGAAGCCCTTTCGGCCGGAAGAAACGGACAACGAAGACAAGAGAAGTAACGCGTCGACCGCATCCGACCAGATAGATTTTCCGGCAGCTTTGACCTTGGAACCGGCACTCTGGGTCATTTCTTCGTTCAAGATGGTGCGAAGAAAAGTATCAAGACCACAGGGCATGCTATCAACGTCCCACTTGGCATCATGAAGAACCTGCTGTACAAAATTGTATACCAAGGCTTCTTGAGTGTTCATGGGAGTGAAGCAGGCGACCTCGGCTATTTCCACACCTGGAATCTCTGTCTTGTTCTTCCGCAAGAAGTGGAGAAGGAATTTCTGTCCCTGCTCATGGCGATCGGCCGCGAGCTGAGCGGACAAGGGCTCTGTGTAGCTGCGGAATGTTTCGGCGTCAGTTAGTTCGGATACCTTGGGCCCAGCCGTGACATTGGGGAAGAATCCTGGCATTGATGGTGTCGGTCGCGCAACATGAACATTGAGCAACGCTGCAGTCTCGCAGATCTGACCGAGGTTGATGGTAGGCGGTGTACCTGAGAGGATCCATTTCGAGGACGCGACAGCGTTCTGGAAGAAGGTTGCAACGGATGTGTTCTCATACGAAAACTCATCAAAGACCACGCGGCAGTAAGTGTACATTTCAAGTACCTCGCCATTCTGGAAGGCCTCCTTTACATCAATGGTGACGGCCGTCGTGGGCTTTGCTGCCTTACTCTTCTTCTTTCTGGGTGTCGCCTTGGCGGTCTGTTGCGTTTTCCGATCGCTAGCTTCCACTATGTTGGCCGCGGCCATCCGGACCCAATCATTGCTGATGGTGCGGCGACCTTGGATTCTCGCCTCGACATGCGCATTGTTCGGGTTGTCAGGGTTGCTGTGGTCATAGGCGGCATGCTTGATGGTTTCAACCACTTCGTAATGCCAGTCCTGGGAGTCTCGGTTCGATCTCTTCTGACGGATTGATGGCATCTGGGCGATTGCAGCGAGCTTGTCGATGTTTTTCTCAGAAGCCATCAGGGTGCTGCTGACAATGATGATGTCTGCTGCTTCCATGCTCCTCCGTGAGATATCAGTCGTTTTGGTGAGCACGAGAATTCGAAGCTGACGAACAAATCTCTTAGCTTCTTTGGCCCACTGCGACACGATATGAGGTGGCACGATGACCAAAGTGGCCTTGATGTGGATGAACGCCGTGGTTCCTAACCACCGAGAACGCTCCAGAATAGAAAACTCTGCATGCATGGGAGTGGTTGTGTAATCAACAAGACCAAGTGTAACTATAGTCTTGCCGTAGCCGATGTCGTGTGCAAGAACACCTCCTCGGGCATAGTTCTCAAGCTCTGCGACAGCACTTAAGCGCACGTTCACAGATGGAAGAACTCGCTCCTCAAATTCCCTTTCAGTGAACGATTCGTCTCTTTCGCGGTGCCGCATCCACTGACAAGCCTCGAGTTGATCTTGTCGAAGCATCATTCCATTCTGCAGAAAACGGGGCGGCTGAAAGAAGCCTTGGGGAGGATAGGGACTTGCCTGAACAGCGCCCATGCTGTTCTTGAAGGGGGGCAACCCCTTCAGGCTGGGCTCGTGGTAGCTCATTTTCACACGGAAATTGCCACTTCCGCGAGTTGAGCGGACCATGGGCGACATGATGTCCTTGTCGACCGGGAAGTAACCATGCGCCCGGTGCGCGAGCGACGCTGGGTTGAGCAGAATTCTCATGCTCAGCACATTGTATCCGTCAGCTTCACTCGGCTCCAGTCGGGCCTGGATCTCGAGAGGAGCTGGTCGTCGCAACATAGCCTGCTCCGCTTGAGTCGCCACTGCCTCGTCCTCGATTCGCACAACGCTGCCATCCGCATCCCAGTGGTGAAGAGCCTTTGGAGCGGTCGGCGAGCATCTGTAGCACGCATCACCAGAATCCAGCATGATTTCACCGACTGTAAGAAGTTCAGCACATGCTAAGGCCGGCAATTTGTTGATGGCAGAAGATGCCAGTGCTAATGCATCCTTGATCTCATGCTGGGCAATCGTGAACCAGATATCGGGCGAAGCTGCCATGCTGTTTGTACCGGAAGGGGAAGTCAACTGGGTGAGGAGTGACTTCACTGGAAAGTGCATGTCGGTCTTGTCCATTTTGATCATGATGGACGGGATCGAAGATTGACAGTCGATATTCCTGATAGCCTGCTCCTGCAAATCGTTGAGACCAATATGGAGGGCTGGATCACGCTCGTGGACAGTGATATCCAGGGCGGGCGGCAGAGACGTGTACACGCCAGGCAACACGGCCGTGACTGTAGAGCCCGGAGGCTGTTCCTCTTGGTGCTTGAACCCTTTGGGAAAAACGCAGATGATGTCTCGCACTTGATCCGGCTCGAGCTTTCTAGGGTTCTTCGTCAAGACCCATCGGTCGGTTTCGGCAGCTCCATTGCAGTTCGTCTGGAGCATCATGTAGACGGGACCGAGAGGATCGTTCTTGGTGAAGAGGAGCCCCAGTGGGGTTGCGCACTTGTCTGTAAAGTGGTAATACCCGTTGACGACATGCGTGATGTCGTTGACTAGAGAGGGTGCAAGGCCGTTGACTTCAACAAGCTTCTGGTTGAAAGCATTAATCCTTCCATCACTGGCGCGTTCTTGGACCAGATCCACGTTGATTTTGCGTTGGACAAATAGCTTCTAGCTGTCTGCCGTAGGAGTGAACTCCGCGTCATGGTCTGTGAGCACTGCTTTCAAGAGAGGCTGGCGAAGGTCGTAACCTAGAGCAGCCAATTCAACTGCCACTTCGCCGGCTGAGATATCGTTCCGAATCGATGGGCGCCCGAATTCAATATAGACGGGTCTCAGGTGCATGCTCCACGTAACGTCCTTTTCGGTGACGACAACGACGATGATTGACTTTTCGGATTCGTAAGTCACAGTCAGATCGTCTCTGAACTTGAGGTCCGTCTGGTAGTAATGAACTCCGCCTGCACACGTCTGGATTGCGCGGTGTAAAGCCTCGAGGTGGTCGCTGAAGGTCTGCTTGTCGAGGTTGTGGAGAATATCGCCACTGTGAAGGGTATCGGTACCTGCCCAATCGATGTAGAGATGAGCTGGCAAAGCAGCAATCGCAAGCTCTTGAGCCAAACTTCTGCCGATTGACACCTTGTCGTCGATGGGGTTGGCCCTATCAAAATTGTGATCGGGATTTCCGGCACAGCTTTGGCAGCGCGTCTCATTGCAGTCCTTGCATCGCAAATAAACACCGGTGTATTGATGCTTGCGGAAGGCGTCGCAGCGACATTTTCGGCACCCATTACGGCAGAGGGTGCAGAAAAACTCGACTGACTTATTGCCGTCCCAGCCGGAGGAGACGATCTCCTGCCAAGCCATCTTGTTGGGAGTGGTTGCCGAGGCAGAAAATGGTCGATCGATTTCTTTTCCTTTTCTGCTGGAAGATGTGTGGGTTTTGCGTCCAAGGGCGGAGGTGTCGACGGTAAGGAAAGATTCTGAGAGATCGGAAGGCCCGGCCTCGTCAGTCGAGGTGTGAAGAACGCCGCTGCTAGGCAGCAGCTGGGTGGGGTTGGCTTGGGCAAGACCCTGCAAGTGCCTGTTGCTTGCCTTCGTCTTGAACCTGAACTCGGCAATGAGGGCACAGAGGATAGCTGCACCGGCGACGGTGGTCGTCATTGCGTTTCCGGCAAGGTCCTTGAGCTGGTTTTCCCCCTCGACCGAAAGCGAGATGCGGTCAATGGGAATGCCCTGCACAGCGAGACACTCGAGTCCGAGGAGAGGACGGCCATCGTACGAGATGAAGAGATCAGCTGAGGGAAGAACACACGGAATGACACCCAGCCTTCCGCTCTGTCGATCCACGTTCTGTCCGACGTCAAGAATGAACATCTTGTGGGTGAAGTCATACCCCTTCTTCTGTGCTCTCAGGTACTCGATGTCGAGTAGATCCTGCATTCGCCAAGTATAGGCTGAGATGACGCCCTGCCAGGCGTCCTCGCGGGGCTGAACGTTGCCTCTGTCATCCATCCGAGTATACGGGTTCGACGTGCCGAGCTCTTCCTTTCGACGTGCCGACCTGTGATCGGCAGCACAATGGACAGCCTCGACGTCTCTCTTCGGCTTCGAGAGCAGCGTTCGTTCCAATTGGAATCGAGTCTGAAGCACGCGCGGATCAGACGGGGGAAGCAAGAACTTCTGGAGGTCAGGCGGATTCTTGAACCACTGCGTAATATCCATGAGCTTGACCCATGTATTAACGATCTCCTTGGCCTTGTTTCCATAGTAGCGAGCATCTACTCCGAGTAGATATTTTCTCTGCCTCGTTTGAGGGACCAAGAAGTTCTTGGAGTCGACTTGGACATACGCCGCCACGTACCCGATGCTTGGCAGCCAGAAGTCCTTGAATTGGTCCCACGGAGCCCTTGTGACGTTCTCCAAGATGACGATCTTGGGCCGATGGGCATGGGTGTACATGAGAATGGACAGGAAAGTTTTGGTTGACTCTCCCTTCTCATCTTTGATGCCTTCGAAGATTTGTTGAAGGCCATCGACAACTTGAGTGGCCATCGGGTCGTCTTGTTGAATGGCTGAGATGCCCCTGGCCTTGAATCGCTCGAAAAGCTTATTGAGACCGGACTTCTTCTTCTTATCGTTCTTGGCGTAGTTCAGGCTCGAAAAGTCGACGCAAGAGCTTCCAGCAATGAGGACGTCGATTCCCAAAGGAATATCGGCCATGGCTCCGGAAGCCGTCATCCTACATTACTGTCAGTACATGAAAGAACGCTAGTGAGAGGTGAAGTACTTACGCCTGAGTAGCTCCGGGCATGCCAACGTCGACGACATTGCGAAAAATCGGGCCTGAAGGAGCCGCATTGCGACGAATGAAGGCTTGCTTGAACGGTTCAATCTCAACGCTGAAGACATGGCTGTACTGAAGGAGTCCCGGATAGCCGCAGGCGGTGGCCGCTTCAACGAACTCACGTAGAGCCAGGATGGGACCATCCGTGCCGGAGCACATGGTCGCAATCCTGAACGACACGCCGCCGGCATTGAGGAGCTTATTCAGGCCGAGCTTCAATGCCTTGTCAAAGATGATTGGAAAGGCGTCGCGCGGGCGGTTCACAGATCGCTCATCCATAATCAGAACAGGCACTGCTTGATCCATGGTGGGCTGAGGAGTGAATTGTGCTCCAAGTTCTGAATTTCCTGAGGCAGACTGAGATCCAGAAGGAAAATGGGTTGTGAAATTTAATCCAGGTGTAGAAGCTATGCGACCCGAAATCACGTGAGTATGAGAACCCACGTGAGGCGAATATACCGACGGATATGCAGAACCCGACGGAGACTCAGCAGTCAAGTGAGAAGCCATGGGGGCAAGGCTATCATGTAGTCCCTGCGAGGTGGAGCCACCATGTTGGCCACCATAGTAATCTTCGACCGGCGGTGCGACTGGAACATAGGACGGAGAGCCTTGGTTGAAGCCTTGACTGTGCATCAAGTCCTGGTTTTGTTGAGCCATAGAGTCGTCATGGTGTTCGTTATCCTGGCCAAAGGTCTGCTCAGATGGTATCAGGGGTACAGTCTGTTGGCGCGTCCACTGATCCCCATTCTCGTCGACGTATCTGTAAGTCGCGATGAGTTGACCATTGCTGTCGTATTCTTGGCTGTTAAGGAACCAGAAACGGCCCTCGTTATCAGCGTAAAATTGCTCCATGGCGGCGTGGCCAGTGGCGGGCCCATAGGCGAGAGGAGGAGCAGCGTTTGTAACTCCGTCTTGAAAATCAAAATCATTGCTATTATTGGTCTGTCCGATTTGCGGGTGAGTTGTCGGGCCTAAACCCTGGCCGGCCGGGCCGTTTGGAGGAGCGAGGGGGGGCATCCCCTCGAAACTCGTGTGGAAGTTGATACTCTGCTCGGGGCCCGTGGAAGCAAATGGGCCAGGATCCCCAAGGTCAGCGTGAGGATCTTCAAGGTCGGCGTAAGGATCTCCAAGGTGAGCGAGAAGATCTTCAAGGTCAGGGAGATCTCCAAGATAACCATCGCCAACCTGGTGGTTTCCGTGTTGTATATCGTCGTCATTAGGCCATCCATCGTCGAGATCAGGGCCAAGGATGTGCGCCGGATCGGAATCCGGAAAAGGATTTCCCTGCTCATCTTGGCCAAAGGGAAAAGCCATATTTGCGAAAGACCAATGAGTTGACAGCAGAGAAGTCTGCCACAGGAGGAATTCTCGAGGTAGTGAAAGACGAAAAGGGGAAGTCTGAGTGAAGCGGTCAAGTGAGGTATGTACCAACGACGAGACACAGCCAATTCACCACCAAAATCAGCAGAGTTTGATGCTTTTTGAGGGCTTCTGACGATGTTGATGATGAAACAAAAGGAAGAAGAACTTGGTCTGGTTTGGTGTGGCAGAAGCTGGCAAAGTGATGAAGCTCAGTAAGAGTGATGAGAGTGTTGAGAAGAGGGAAGAAGAGAGGTAAGTGGAAAGTGGAAAAGTCTTGGGGGATTTTCCAAGCTCAAGGATGGAAGAATCTTTGTGGGAGGCCCCACGAAAAGTCATGTGCTCCCGCCTTCAGAGCGGAGAAGAGGGTTAGACTCAAGAAGGCGGGTGCCCTCGACCTTTGAAGCTATTCGGGGCGAGAGCTATCCCCTGAGGACGTCTTAACAAGGCGGGTGCCCCTGAGGAGGGAGACGGGAACATTGTGTGAGAGGCTCCGCAAAAAGGCACTGAGGGCTGACCTCTCTTGGTGATGAGAGAAACTTGCTTGACAAGGCGGGTGCCCCCGTCCTGGTGGCTCTTTATGGCGAGAGCTATCACTTGTTAGTTTCCTAACGAAGCCATGGCCTTTCAAGAGGAGCTCCCAGTTCATCTGTCCATTATATTCTAGAGATATGGTGTAACTCTGAGTGAAGGACTATCAGCTCTGTCTCAACAAAGAAGAGTCTTCTGCTCAAAGGTGTGGGCAGTTTATCATCTATGTGTATCTTGCTGAGTATCACCAGAAAGGATGTGGCGAGAGACGGGGCACTGAGAATGATTCAAAATCGACGTCGAGTTCAGATAGACCGTGCTTAACTTTGGCAAGGTATCCTTGCTCAGCAAAGACACTCTTGAGTCTTTGCATTTTAGGCGAATGCCCCTGAAAGGAAAATAAGTTGGTGCCTTCCAGCCAGGCCTTTCTCTACAACCTTTGGCCTGTCACAGACATGCGATGTACTCTCAAGGCGAGAGCTACTCGCAGAGACTTTCTGCTTGACAACATGACAACGTTGAAGGGCAGAAGAAGAAGAAGAAGTTAAGAGGCTACTTTCTACTCAGAATGAACATTCTCATTGTTGAAAGTGCGGTGACCAGAACTAAGACTGATGATGTTGAGTTCAAGACATGTCTGCGGGAACTTGATGGTTCTAGTAGTCAGCGCATCCAAGGATGGGACCACTCAACATCTTCAGAGCAAAGTATTGGCCATCATCTGAGCACTGCCACAGCTGACGAGGACGGATTTCCTCAAGAGTAGCTAGCATTGGGTAGTTGGGAGACTCAGACACTCGTTAAAGTATCTCGTCAGGGGGCAAGAGGTTGTCATCTTGGAAAGGCTCTTCCGAAACGGTAGGGCCTATGTTTGGATAATATGCCCAACCTTCTTCTCGAGAGAACTACATCAATCCGAGACTTTGAACTCACCAGATGACAGGAACAAGGTAAAAATGGGTGGTTTAATGTTGATGTTTGATTTGTACATTCCATCAGATGTTGGTAATGGTGCGTGAGTAAACGAAAGGGATCACTTCGACTAGCAAGCTGATGGCAAGAGAAGCTACGAGTAAAGAGCCATATTGTGTGCAACTTGCAAACGTAAGTGAATTGACCTATGTCCACTCATGCCTTGTCCAACTTTGAGACGGCTTATCATAGCAGTCATACTAATGGCCGTGGAAAGAGTCATTGAAGGGAGGCTGACTTCTGCTGTAGTAGCCGGAAGCCAGAAACAGCTTTAGACACGGTGATAGTGCTTTGTAGGATCATCTAGCTAGAAACGATGACACGTCTATCCAGCGAGGAGCAAGTGATGCCTCTTGGAAATAGCCATGCACGAAAGGATAGAGGTGATGGAGGAGACAGATGAGAAAATGGGATAGGGGCTTGGGAGTGATGATGTCTTCCCTCTGTACTGAAGTCGACTCGCATGTGCGTAATCCGGGCATACCTAGAAAACGAACAGAAGTCCGAGTTTCTAAGTTTCTAGTCGCGAAATTGGAAGGGGGAAAAAAACAGAAGAGAGAGAAGTGTATGCATATGCATCTGGAGTCCGGCCATCCAAGCCTTCGACTTCGAAGGTCCGATACCGTTTCCAGGCTACGGCGTATAAACAAGCGTCCCAAACGCCACTAGAGCTGCGGCCTGCAATGCTTTGCAGCAGAGATTGAGCACTTGCCCGGCCTGGATCATGGGGACCAAAACAAAGGTGCGATCACAACTTGACAATGCGAAGGTGGAAGCATGCTTCGCAGTAAACTCGTCTGCAATCCAGAGGCCTGAAGTCAAAACAAGATGAGTCCCAGGGGCAACAACATACCCGATTGGCCGTGGCATCACGGGAGGATTCCACATCATGTGACCCAACGCAGCGTGTATAGCTTAGTCATGAAAAGCAGTCTCCGCCGGTGACCGACGGCACCCATCCGTCTCCCCGTCCATAATTGGTTCGCGGCCGAGGTGCAGCTGAAGGGCGTATTGATTGGCGGTGACGACGACCTCACTCTTCAGCTATCCAGGTTCGTCAACGGCTTTAGTCCTTATTCGATTCGCCGGGACTCAATACGAAGTCCAGCCTTGGCGCTTGACCTATTTCGCTCGCGTCTGCTCTCCATTCTCGCTCCGCTTCTCGTCTAAGCCTCGTTCTTCAGAATACCTATATTCTCGTGTCTTTGTCTTTCTGCTGGAGATTTGAGGAAATATCCAAGTGACACTTCGCTCCCGAAACACAACCTCCAAGACATTCGACATGGGCTCTGAACTCGTCTCTACCGATGCCAAGAATAAGTTGGAAGACTTGTCTGGCATCACGATTCTGCCTGGTCAAAATCCATATGAAGCCTTCATTAAAGCTTGCAATGATAACCCAGTAAAGTCCAACCTTCAATGCAAGCCTGTGAACAGAGAACCTCCAAATCTGATGAGTGGAAATTGCGTAGGCAGAAATCCAGGCCCTCTACCAAGCCCACAGAACGAAGAGAAATAAGCAGCAGAAGCAGAAGTTCGTTGCTCCCGACTTCAAGGAGCTCATCATTGACCCTTTCCTTCTGAGATTGGAAAATCCGGAGATGGAACCGGGCTTCCAAGACCCTCGCAATTGCTTGGTCTTTTGGGCCCGGCCGCCGGATCACATTGTGCAACTTTCGGCTTACCTGCAGTCTTTGCTTAAGAAGGCCGCACCGAGTGAGATCCCTGAACAGTGCAACAATGAAGAGACATGAGAGACCCCTTGACTAACACGGGGACCTTCGAAAGGCATCTGGCTCATGCCCCAACACCGAATGCACCTTACAACTCTCGAGGTGACGCACTCCAAGACGCCTGAAGAGATCGTCACTCTCACGGATAACATGCGCTCGGCGATTCCCTACATCACGGATTACACCTACTCCCACAGGTCCCGTCTCGTAAGGCCCATGATCTCCTATGACCTCTCCGCCTTCGCCGTCTCCTTCCTTCCGGCGTCTGGCGAGCCGCCACTGAGCCCGCCCCCGGCGCCGACCGCCCAGCAGCAGGCCATCGTGCAGGGGGACGACTACACGTACCACCACCTCCGCCGCGACATCTTCACCCTCGCGCAGTCGACGGGCGTGCAGATCGAGTCGAGGTACCAGGTACCGAGCGCGCACATCACGCTAGGTCGGTACCTTACGGAGAAGGACCACGATACGCCCGAGGCGAGGAAGAAGTGGGTTGAGGCCATTGACGAAATCAACGCTTGGCTCGAAAAAGAGGTCTGGGACCGTCCGAATGCCGAATGGATTGGGGAGTGGGTTGTTGGGCAGGAAAGGGGGTTGGATGCCCGTAATGGACAGCTGTGGTACGGAGGCGGGAGGACGATCAAGCTAGGGGAGGGCTTCTGAGACGGAAACCTGGCTGGGCGCCTCGGCGCCTGGGCGTGTTGCAGAAACGAACTCAAGATCTAGATGAGGAATAGACGGCATGGCGGGAGATGACGCGGCGGATCCGATTCACATTGGACAAATAGATGGGATGGGAGTTGAACATGATAACGTTATTTCGTGACTCAGTTATGTGATTGACCGGTTGAGCCTCATAGAAGGCATCTATCTTCTAGCGACCACAGATTCGGGAACCTGGGCATGTCTCAACAGGGACAAGTTCATCCCACCTCGAGTGTGATCACCACCCTCAGGACAAACCGTTTGTCGAGTTCCCACGCATCCCGCATTTTCTCTTGTCACTTTTTTTCTCTTTTCGGTTTGTGGTTTCTCTAAGCGCGGACAGCAGGTGAGGGGTGAGGAGGGGAGGGAAGCTTGATGAATTGCTTTTGGTATCCGTTCGCAAGCAAGGGCTTTTATTTGTTCCCTATGTAGAGTTCCTCAAATGAGAACTGGTAACCCTCTTCGCCGCCATTGTTCCAGCCTGATGATGATCCGTGTGCCGTGAAAGGAGCCATAAAAGTCGGTCGACCGAAAACACAATGCGTTTAGAAAACGAGGGCAGCACCCTTGGTCTTCTTGTCACCACTATGAGGGTTGTCAGTATATGATTCGAGGTCGCGTCCATTAGATAGGGGATGAAATCATACCCCAACTCGAAGTGCTTGCAGCGCTTCAGGGCGAGCTGGAGCTTGGTCTTGCACTTGATGCACTCCAACCGCAGGACAACCTTCTTGGTGGTCTTAGCCTTCTTGTGGAAGACAGGCTTGGTCTGACCACCGTAACCGGACTGCTTTCGGTCGTAACGTCTCTTTCCCTGCGCGAACAGCGAGGCCTACATCGAACAACCATTTAGTGAACCGTCCGGATCGTGTATCGGGAGTGCGTCGCTAGAAATCGGTCGTCGCGCGCGAGTATTGTTGGACATACCTTGCCGGCCTTGTACTGGGTGACCTTGTGCTGGGTGTGCTTGCGGCACTCCTTGCCCTTGCAGTAGGTCATACGCGTCTTGGGAATGTTCACTGCACCCAGGGTCAGCCTCCAATGTCCATCGTCAAGACTAAGTCCATCTCGCAAAAGTCGTGTGCCATTGCCGCAGCCGGATTGATCCCCGTAAAGCCCGAGTCCTCTCCGTCGAGCGCTGCCGTGGTGTCGGACGTCGTTGGGTGTTCGTGTCGATATTCGTACATCAATCCCCCCGTTCCCAAGTCTTTTCTTGTCGATAGCGAATCGGCGGCAACACAACGGGCGGCGAGGTCGGCAATCCTTCTCTTTCTTAAATCGAATCCAGCTGCTGGCAATAACACCCAAATAGCATAACATTTCATTCCAATAAAGACTTACCCATCTTGGCGGCTGTTTGTCGATTTCGCTTGCCGGAGTGTCGTGACGATGAATTTGTCGGGGCCGGCGGGGGGAAGTGAAATTCAGTCGTTTTGCTGAAAATGTCGCTTGTGTGCGGGTAGGGCAGGTGCACGCTAAGCAATTTCCGCTTGCAAGACAGGTGTGGCTGAGGCGAGGTTCAGCCTCAATTCGAGGCAATCGGGCTGTCACACGTGACTTAGGTCGGGTCATGAGGCTGAAGCTGGTCGCGGCTGGTCCCAGCTGGCCTTCCATGTAACAATTCATCCTGATTCCCGGACCCAAATCCCACTCTCTATGTTATCATGTCATTACCTATGCTGGGCCTTTCATTGCAGGTTGCAACTACTAACCAAAGTTCAACAAACCTCCAATTGAGCTGGCTAGAACAAGCCTTTCGTACCTGTCGAGCCTGTTTACTTTACGAGGACGCGCCTGGCCGATGACTAAGAAGTTTCTACGTCGCTTCCCGTCTGGATCTCCCTGGCCATTGGCGCTTGACATTTCCATCTTCGCTCCTCGCGTTTCCCCCATAACCTTGTGGTGAAAAATCGACGAACCGTCCAAACACCGAAACACACGCCGTTCAGATCTAGGGCGAGCGTCGTGATCTTGGTCAATCCATCGCGCGTCAGAATAGTGTTTCCATGATAGACACGCAATCCTCTGTTTCGATCTCGCCCTATCTGGAAAGTCCCAACTCACTTTGCGACTCGGACGAGTCATGGCCGGCGAGGACAGGCAATCAGACTCTCAACAGACTCACGAAGACCAGCGCCGGGACCTGGCCTATGCCCTCCTCCCTTCTTCGACTCGACAACCTTCCCGCCTTCTTCCCCTCCAACCTGAACTTCCTCACAACTCTCGCCCGTCCGCCCTCCCGAGGCTTTCTAACAATTTCAGCTGACAGACGATGTCATCGCACCATCGCAGATATACCCCCGCTGTCATTGGCACCCGCGGCCAGAACTGACGTCACTAATAACCCAGCCTTTATTTTCCATTAATCCCAGCTTGGACCTTGCAAGGCGTTCTATTCGAAGCTCAAAGGGAGGCAGTTTCGGAAAAACTCTACCATCAATCAGTGACGCGATGCCTCTATTGTACGGCTCCCACAGGCCCAGGTGTCACTTGCCCAGCATGACGTATATTGAACACTATCCATGAGGCTCGGGAATTACCATCGTGGTCTAATCCAAACCACCCTGGTATGCCTATTCAGGATTCCAGGTCCACGCGAAAAAGGTGAGTTTAATTGCTTCACGACGAACACTTGACCTGGGGAGAGCTCGGTCGAAACCCATGATGGCATCCCGTCAATGACGGCGGGCCCCTAGTCTCGACGACTAGCCCAAATAGGATGCTAGAAGCCCGTCCGTCACCCTTCACGGCCTCCAAGTTTAAAGAACATCAATCAATTTGACGGGCGGCAGGGCGGCAGATTAACGGCTTCGGCACACTATGGCCAACTTGCTGTCCTTGAGTACTTCTAAATCTGTGTCGACTGTTCAAGCCGTGGTTCTCATGCCATTACTTGGGGCAAATATGATGGCTCAGATTGTTATTGATCATCAGCTACTGCAGGGGCGATTCTTTGTCAGTGCTTTCAATCTTCGCCAACGAGGAACGCATAGACCTCGAGATGGCAATACTACTCTTGCAAATTGAAGCACAGGGTCCAGCGGAAGCCAAGACAGCTGAACAGCCGGAGTGCATACGGATGAAACTTCCACGGCAATGAGGTAGCGAGCCTCTTGGTGTTCTCACCGTATAGTTCAGGATCGGATTGCATGCCAGCAGGTCACGCATTCCCACCACCTTACTACGGTATTGACCGGACGAAATAAGATCGAATTGAAGCGAGACCCGACTGAAAGGGCGTCCGCCTTGCCTGAGCCCGAAGCTAATTGTGCCGGTATAAACACTTTGAGTGGGCGAAACTACGTTCGGCTCACCGTCAGATGGTCTTCCGGTGGCGTTCATTACGACGACGTACCAGAGAACGAAGATGGGATTCTTAGGATTTGGACCATACGAGACCACACCGATACAATTACGGACCATGGCCTTCCTGATTCGGTCTGCCAGAAATACAACGCTATCAAAACAAGAGCCGCAACAGGAACTGGACGATTTGAAGGGTTGTGGCGCCCCAAAACAGCCCACTCCCTTCGCGGACGGCAGAGTTGTAGTGCTGCAGAGCGGATGGAATGGAATGAACAGGGCTGGAGCGACGAACCACGCCGTCCCAGCGCCGGTTTTCCGCGCCCCCAGAAGAAGCCCAGTGCCGGTCTTTTTTGTCGAGTTTCCCCCCCCAATTCGCTTGCTCTCCGTTCTTAACTTGACAAATCGCACCACCAAACTCGCAACGTGAGTTGAGCTTGGCATGAAACGTCGCCCAACGCCGCAACGTCGACGGTTTCAGATGCAGCAGCTCCCGTGCGCTTCAACCACGTTCCTTGCATGTCCACACCTTAATTGACGCCCCGATTCACGTCCCGGTTGCTTTCTTTAGCAACAAGCTACAGCCACCCTCCCTGTTCTTGGGTGCCGTGTCGCGAGCAGAGTGGGAGAGGAACCAAGTTAACCAACTGTAGTTCTTGGTCCTATACCAGACGGATCTACGCATAAGCCAGGTTTGCCAGGGCCCCACAAGGGACGCGCAACCCCTTCTCACACTCTCGAGTCTCTCTTCCTCTTTCCCCTACCAACGAGGCGCTGATCCCATACGCTCTGATACAGCTCCGCGAAGGCTGTCTTGCCTGTGCTGCAGATTCGTCCGTCCAGCTGGCGTCCCGGCTGTGGCGGGTATCCGAAGGATCATCACCAAGGTCCTTATTTTTCGGATATCGGAACGCGATGGGTCTGGAATACCACCAAGCTCTCGTATGGTCTCAGTAAGACCGGTATGCGCGATGAGGTCGGGTCCAACTCCTGAATACGGGACCTGCCAAGCTCATTCAATCCAAACGGTACATACGATGATGGGCTTGGAAGCTGGGGAAGGGATGGAAGAAGCACTTCGTCCGCAACAACTTGAGGCTCATTGGCCCCTTGTCCCCGGCTTGGCGGCTCAAGGCAAATCCTTGCTCGCTCCCCGCGACGTTGGGAGCTGAGACAGTCTGGCGTGGGAATGGTGGACAGTCAAGTCAGAGCCAAAGAGGCAAGGAGGCTCGGCAGTCCCCGAACCCTGGACATCCCAACTCAGGCCGACTGTCTGCCTCCTCTCCGCAGATCAGCCCGGTCAACCACCCCCCCGCTGCCGACTGGTCGGTCCCATCTGCTCGCTCTGTTGCATGATATGTGAGTTTTTGTGTCTTCTATACGTCCAACACTCTGTGCAGGGAGTTGGCTTGTTTGAAAAGTAAGGTCTGAGCCGGTGTCTGGACATGGAAGCAAAAACGTCACTTGCACAATTGTGTTCCCTTCTTTATAGTATTAACCTTCGCTGTTCCCCCTCCCTCACGCTCCCTCTTGCATTCGATCTTTTTTTTTGCTAGGCCAAGTTTCCATCACCAGATGTTTTTGTGATACCCAAATACCCAACTACTCACTCCGGCAATCATGGAGCGAGCACACTCTCTACTCACCAGCACGACACGATCCATCAGCAGCAGCCGGTCCAGCACCCGTTCATCCCGCTCAAATTCATTATTTCAGTCAACCCCAGGACAGGAGAAGGGGGAGTTCTTTCTCCCCGCGCCAGCCACTACGATCCCACAACCGAAACTCCGGGTGCGCGCGATACTAGGCCATTGCCTGTATCGCAGGGTTGTGATATGGACGGTGACAATTTCTATGCTGATCGCGCTCGCGTACCTGAATACGCCACTATACACCCGAGATGGAAAGATTCTAGGAGATGATTACAGAATAGGTGGAATGGGCGGTGACCCAAAGAAGCAGGGAAGGCCGGCGCCACCAGAGGAAGATCTCATTATCGACAGTGACATGCCGCCATGGCTCAAGTTCAAGCAGTGAGTGCCATGTCGTTTTCTAAGAGCTGTGAACAACCCGCTAATGTCATCAAGTCTCAATGGCTACTTCAACGGTCTGAAGTCCATCGTTCCCATTGCCAATCACACACCTGAATATCCCAACAACTCTTTCCCGGCACCCGTCACCACCGTGCCTATTTACCATGATACCCCTCCTACTCCCACTCCTTACGCAGCTCACCCAAACTACGCGTCTACTGAGTATCAGAGAGATTACCACCCTGTCAAGGAATGCTTCGTCGACGAAGAAGACAAGATTGCAGTCCCCGACATTTGGGCATTTGATGGTGTCCCCCAAAACCAGCCTGATCCGGCCATCGGCTCCCACACCGTGCTCGGCCTACGCAATGACGTTTGTTTCGATAGATTTGGCCGCTACGGCCCCTACGGACTTGGTTACGATATTCGCGAGGGAGGCACTTCTCAAGGTCAAGATACGGAGCAAGAGGGAGCTGACGTCGTTTGGACCAAGACTGGCAAGATCGATTACAGCCGTGTTGACTGGGGTGTCGCGCAAGATAGATGTGTCGAACGCAACAGCGCCCGCTTCAACAATGGCACCAAGCAGAGCACGTACGACTCGATTTACAGTGAGCCCGAAACCAACGAGACCGGAGTCAAGCAGATTGATCGAATTGCCGTCGTCGTCCGCACCTACGTCGGATTCGAGTGGACACAGCTCGCCATTGTCAACTTCCGCGCGATGATCTCCGAGCTCTCCCTCAAGTCGGGTGGCGAGTACAGCGTTCACTTCCTTCTCCATGTGAAGGATAACGAGGCTGCCATCTGGTCGGACCCCTCGGTGGTGCAGAGCATCCTCGATGCAAACGTTCCTACCGAATTCCACTCGCTCTGTACTCTATGGTCGGAAGCCGAGATGAAGCTTTATTACCCGGGTCATTTCGCCGACGCCATTGAGAATCCCTCGAATGGAGATATTCACGGAGTCTACCGCAGCGCCCAGATGCCCCTCCAGGTGTTCGCCCTTCAGCACCCGGAATACGCCCACTTCTGGAACTGGGAGATGGATATGCGCTACATTGGCTCATACTACGAATTGCTCGACCGCCTGGGATCCTGGGCTAAGCAACAGACTCGCACCCTTCTCTGGGAGCGGTCATCCAAGTATTACATCCCCGCCGAGCACGGTTCATGGAACGAATTCGCCAGTGTTGTCGAGAGAGAGCTCAACGCTTCTGGCCGCCGCGCCATTCTAGGCCCCCAAATTTTCCCCGGTCGTATGTCGCTCAAGAGTGAAGAGGCTGGCCATTCCATTCTGCCCGCTTCCTGCGCCCGCGGTGGCAATCCTGACGAGTGTGGAGTTGGTGAGGAAGCCGACCTCATCACATTGAATCCCCTCTTCGACGCCGACGAATCCGGCTGGGTTTTTGCCAAGGATGTCACTGGCTACGAGATGGTCTTTGCTCCGCCACCGCGCCGATGCTCCATCGTCACAGCTTCACGACTATCTCGCCGACTCTTGGCCGCCATGCACGAGGAGATGTGGCGTCTGCACCACAGCATGTTCTCGGAAATGTTCCCCGCCAGCATGGCTCTCCACCACGGCTTCAAGGCGGCTTACGCACCTCACCCCGTATTTCTGGATAGAGCATGGTACCCCTTCAACACTATCGAGAAGGCCTTCAACGGCGGCCGCGATGGTACTACGGGAGGTCACGGCAGTCCCTTTGACCTTAAGAACGAGCACAACCACAAGGGTACCAGCTGGTACTACAACTCGGAGTTTGCCGGTCTCCTCTGGCGCCGCTGGCTCGGATATCCTCAGATGGATGGCCGCGGCGGTAACGGCGGCCGCGCCGGCGAGGGCACATTACGTGGAGGCCAAGACGAGGAGTCCCACAAGGACAGCTCTGGACGCTTGTGCATGCGCAGCATGTTGCTGCATCCGATCAAGTGGGAGAACCCGATTGAGCGAAATTAAAGCGCGCCTTGGGATTTTTGATTTTGTTATCAGGCATTGAACTGTCGATGAAAGTTTTGCCGTCATCGAGATGACAAGCGGAAAGCGTGTTGCAATGCCCAAGGTTTTCTTTGGCCCTGGCTTGCAAAAGTTTGTTTCTTCATGTTGCTACACCCACCCCTTTTCTTTTGCATTTACAAACAACCTGGCTACATAGAGTGTACATATCGAGAGAGACTACGACGACACAGTACGGATTGGGAGGTTATACCAGCCGGGGGATTTTACGGTTCATGAACCCACAAAGCGTTTGATTCTTCTTTGCAAGATGAGAAACAGGATCATTATTCCGTGGGAGAGAAACAACACACTACGCAAAAAGAGCGCTGGCAAAGGTTTCGTGGACGAAAGCGTGGAACGAACAAAATCTCTTTTTGTACATAGAGCGTAAAATCATCGCTCTTTTTTTTTCAACATTGTTCTAAGCACTGTTTCTAAAACAGACACTCACACATTCACATACTCAACTCTTGAGGATGGCGAGATATTGCGACGGCGTTCGGGGTAAATTGGACGAGCTTGGGGCCCGAAGATTTAGGTTTTGGTGTTTGGTGGACAGGTAGCGAATGTGTCAGTCAGAGACTGAGTGGCAATAAAGAGAACACTCTATTCCACACAAACTTCTTGAACCGCCCACTTTGTGTGCTTGAAGCTGCCTCATTAATGGATACATGAGACGAGCAATTTCAGTATTGACCAGCATGAGATTCACAGCGCAGCATGGGTGAGGCACCCCATGAACTTGATTGATCAGTCGACGAGGCGTTCGTCGCAAAGGCGGAAAATGACAAAACTGTCAAGTTCGTGAGCCTCACATTTCGAGCAAAGCGAAGGGAAGAGGGGACTCGAGTTTGCCCCGGATTCACAGTGCATGCTGCCCATGACTCTCCCGACCCCTCCACCTTCTCCGCTTAACTCCTCCGATCACCTCGCACTTCCGCCCGTTCTTCCAGGTCTAGAACGCCACCTCTCCACGCTTTAAGTAGGGCCGACCCCAGCGAGGCCTCCTCTGTCACATGGCAGAACAAGGTATCGCCCATGAGGAAGAACGACGAGACTCGAGAGAGCGGCTCGCCGTTCTGTTCCATAGAAAGGCCCCGAAATACGGACTGCGGTCACCGGTGGTTTTTCTGGTGACTGGTAACTGGAACTGGTATACGAGCCCTAGATGGTAGCTTTTCGCCGGTGGGAGTAACCTCTGGTATTAAGTTGGGGGCCGCAGTGGCCGCGCGCGCGGCTCTGGGCGTCAGGTGGAGGAGTAGAAGTGGGAGAAGAGGGGGAAGGGCCCAAAGGAAACCAGGAACTCGACTCAGGTCCAGGGCAGGGTGAGGTCTAAGAAAGTATATTGAAGCACTCTTGGGGGAGCTGTTGCAGAACGGCCATGCCTTGTCACATACCGGCCCGATGGGGGGTCCAGCAAGAGGGAGTCCGCGCGAAGCGGGAAACCCGGGTTATAGTATAGCATTGAAGACGCGGCCTCCACCTCCTCCCTCTCCACTCCTCTCCTTCGCCTTGGATGAGACCGGGGAAGAATAAAGATCCAAGGTCGGTATCTCCGGATGAACCGAACGTCGGTTGTTTCTGTTCTCGCTTTCGGGATGAGGTAAGCGGGCTCGACGCATGGGCTCATGTTGGATCTCTTGGCGAAACCCCCCTCTGTGGTAGGTGTTCCAGAGAGATGAAGCGTGAAGGAGAAGCCGCGGCTTTCGGGGCTATTCTCCTCGGTAATATAAGGTGGTGTGATGTTATGGTATATGTCTAATTGTAGACACGAGGTGGGGAGTCGCTGCTGTCTATCTGGTGCTGTACCTGATGGTACCTAGATCCTCGGACTATTGGTGGCTTTGGAGAAATGTCAGATATACCGGATATCTTATTTCGTCCAAACATGGCGCTAGTCTATTCTCGAATGCTTTCTACTCGCCACCAAAGTGGCCATCGGTACAGATAAATGGGCCGTTTCTGGCCAAGCCAGGAACATATCGAAATTAGTGGGATAATGGGATTGAGTTCTAGACTAACTCACATCCACGCGGGTACCTTTTATCGCATCGGTATATTTGGGACCTCGGCAGATAGTGGTGTAGGTGAAGGGTAGAAAGTCTGAATCTCACTAAGCACACTTCGGGTCAATTGGAATACGATTGGAGAATGTCGACGTGAACGTCAATGAAGGATGGTAGGTTTTGCACGGCATGATTACGGAGATCATGACTGCGATCATTGAAGATTATTTGATTATGAACGCGCCATCTGGCATCAACAGCACAAGAAATGGTGTAATACGGCTTGGTCCGGGGGTTGACGAATATTGGTGAGATGTCGTATGTACTCGGGTCCGAAAAGTCCGGGACTTCGCGCCGTAGTTCGGGCTGTCGAACATGCCGACAGATGGATAGAGCGGACTTTTGGTCAACGTCACTGTTCCTACAGAGGGAGAGCTCGGTCACAAGTCCTTGGTTCGAAGCTGTGTCCGTCCGTATAACAGTGGCAGCGACAATGCCACTTGCCATCCTGACTGAGTAAATGAAGCGAGGTTGTTTTCAATGGGGAGATTAGTCTGAGTTGTGCTTGAATGCCTCTCAGCATGCTCGTACTCGCCAAGTATTCCTCAAACTGTTTGATCTGCGGCTGTTTGCCAAAAGTCCATCTCACAGCGAAATGTATTCGGAGACGAAAACAGTTAAGTTTTTGCCAATCAAGACACGATGTAATTGTGACGTTCAGTGGTGCGATATCCAAGTCTTCTCCCCAATGGCCTCAGAGATCAAAGGGGATAGACAACATGCATTGTCTTTCTGCCGCAAAGAGCAGGAAATAGTAAATTCGCTGATGACAGACACATCGTACATTTATCAAAACGGGTCTTCTCCATACGAACACTTGCTACAGATAGAAAGAAGATAATCGTCATAATTATACCGCGAGGGATACAGATCTCTTGATCGATGGAATTGGACTCCCACCCAGACAATGAAGACTGTGCCTCATGTGCCTTTCCGTCTTTAGCAAGCTAACTACACCGTTCTCAGAACGTTGACGAGGTCCATCACAACCGCACGCCATGATGGGATTTATGCGAGGTGTGTTACCGGTTTGAGGCTCTTAAACATCGAAATACGATATGTACAGAGGTGGTATGATTAGTGGAAGCGCCAGTCCAGAGCTTGAGGGCCGAAGCTAGACGCTATCCGTTGATGTTTAGGCATGTCTTGCCGTGTTGACTCGCACCGATAAATGAAATCTTCGTTTGCCGGTTGTGGCGTCTTGCTGATCGGTACCTATTGTACAGGGCTACGACCATGATTTTGCTCTGCCCCCTCTATCTGGGTTTTATTATATATTCTCCATGTGATATACTTCAAAGGGCCCACGAAGATCGTAAGAGGCGTGGTGTTGACAATGAAGTGGGTTGTCTCGTGTGCATTTGGGAGAAATATTGTACAGATATGCGATAGCCCCGCCAGAAGCTTTTCAAGCCACGACGGAGCTGGATGTTGAACGCCAGACGAGGTCGCTCCAAGGACCTTTTTAGAGCCATCCGCACAATTTCACAGCCTCTAGCTTATACTCAGGAAATACCAGCTCCTCTGCAGTGAATGGATGGGGAATTTCAAACCTGACGCTTGAAACCAGAAAATAAACCGAAAGGGCCAAAGGAATGATCGTGACCCAGAATTGATCTCCTGAGGTATTGTTCATCTTTGTCTCGCTCAATTTTCATCAAGACTACTACCAATCACCATCCCCCACTGTGATCAAGCTATCAAACCTATTTCCCCTACCCGTCACAAACCTCATTTTCTCATCACTCATATCAGCCTCCTCCGGGACATCACCAGTCCGATCCGGAAGCACGTCCTCGATAGCCCACGCAATCCTCTCGGCGCCCGCTCGTGCGCCCGCGAGGTTGGCAGCTCCTGGCCCCAGACGTAGCGCGGCAAGTCTTCCTGATATGAAGAGCGGCACGTCTTTTGACCACTTCAAATCGTCGTCGATGCACGGCAAGCCCCCGTGGCCATGGATGGGATGTTCCTGCAGCATTGTCTGCATATACGGCAAGCTCGCATAATCCGTCTGCACTCCAGTGGCAAAGTAAATGAAATCCATACCCGGCAGGTCCCCTTCCGCGGCCGGCGGCTCCGTCTTGACGTTCCAGACCTTCTGCTCCTCGTCAAAACGAGCCTCGGATAGTTTGGTGTTGGTCAAGAGGCGCAAGCTTCCCTTGGCTATATGCTGCTTCAACCTCTTTTGGTATGGCGGCGTGATGCTCCCTCCGCCCCTGGCGCTCTGAATCTGCTGTAGCCGCTCCTCATCCGAGTCGGCGGACCAAAAGTATGCCTGCTCCACGTTGCGAAACTTGCCCATCCACGCGAGGTCAATATCAAACGGCTTCACCTTGCAAGGGCCGCGCATGAGGTGCCAAACTTTAGTCACGCCGCGCCGGATAGCCAGGTCAGACAATTGTGCTGACGTCAACCCGCCGCCCACGACGAGGACATTTGTCGTCTTCTTTGCGGAAATCTTGACCTGCACAACCGGATCGGGAAACTTCTGAATCTGCATGCTGTGGCAGACTTGAGGTGGCGCCGCGCAACACGGTTCGCTGTTAAGGCCTAGGACGGGAGGGATCGTGGGCGCGTTGGCTGGGCCGACGGCCAGGACGACTGTTCTCGCATAGTGCGTTCCCTTGTTCGTGTGGACGGCAAAGAGGTTTGCATCCGGGGAGACTTGCTTGATGGTGCGGTACTGGATGTCTTCCACCTTTTCGTTTTGGATGAGGCCTTCGCGGAGACCGTAGCGATCGACGATGCATTCGCAGTGGTTGGCGAAGAGGTTTGTGGGGGGCGTGAAGTAGTCTTTGCGATCTCTTTCGTCGACTTCGACGACGGCGTGCTGTCTATGAGAAAGCCAGGTTAACATCGGCTTATACAGAAGTACAGATATGAAGGGGCGAGGCGTTGCTGCTTTACTTTGGGTTTCGTGACTTGAGCCTCGCCTTGCGCAGGTGCTTGCTAATTTCCTTTCCGACGCACGCCCGCAGCTCCTGTAGTTCGTTTTCCTGGTTCCGCTCGTGAGCTCTGGCGAGCAAAGCATCGCGATCACTCGGGTCTACGTGGAAGAACATGGGGCTCCGGAGATGAGTGATGTCGAAGGTCTTGAAGAGACGATTCCAGCGGTTCATCCACTCGTCGCCCGTGGCGTCCAGGACCAATGTCGAGTAGCGTTGGCTGCGTTCCGGTGTTCTCTTCTCAATGATATTGCCGTTCCGTCTGTTCTTTAGGGGCATGCGACGGCCGTACTTGCGGATCCAGTGATACCGCTGGTGCTCTTCGTCTGTGAAGAGGGCTGAGGGAGAGTGTTCACATAGGCGGGAGGCGACGGCTAGGCCGCAAGGCCCGGCGCCGATGATGAGGACGTCGTGGATGAATGCTTCTGTCATGTTGAGATAAAGTCAGGAGCTAGTGAGAATCATGCAACGTGAGAGGTAGTCGAAGAGAGGTAGCTCTCACGGGAGTCAGACGGTTTTGTCTTCCATCTCATCAACTCTTGCCCTGAACCTGCCCCCCTCAGTCACCTCATCACAGGGGACTTCCACTTACAGCTATATCGACCTTGATGGCCAGCTACTAAGGGCTATGAAGCCAATGATAAGCAGAGGTGGTGGCCGTGATCCCTGTCCGGGGTGTTTCTGATGGCTCCATCTCAGCGCTGGGAACCTTGATGGCCAATTGAATGGAGCAGAATGAGGCAATGGCGGCGGGGAGAACGATTCATGAGTGAGACGCATTTATCGTGAAAATGACATCTCGCAAGCAGAATGAAGAGAGATCGAACTTGTTTTATCAATCGTGGAAAGAACATTCAAAATGTGTCCTAGACACAAAGATCAGCCAGGGCACACTAGACTCTCTTACATGACCCTCGCGGTGGCCAACCCATTGCCACGTCAATGATTTGCTATAACCACATGCCTAAGAAGCCGAATTCTAGGACTCAAGCATCTCTGATAAGCATGGCCTAGCTGTTTTGGGAGTGGGCGCATTCTGGATCGCCTGGGCAGGACACGGCGTGTTGCCGGACATTGACCCGAATCGGTGCTCCGCATTGCCCCACAACCGGCTATCACCCGGGAACCCACTCATTCCGATCACCGGTCACTCGGCCAGCTGGCTGTCTCCGGCTGTACCAGTTCGCCCAGTTTCTACGCCGACCCGACCGGAGTCACTTCACGGGCCAGAATTACTGAATAGAGCCATGCCAATTGAATGATCTAAAATTGCGAATCAGCAACCGATTCATGCAGCGGATGTATCCCAGCCAGGTGGGTCGAGCATGGAGACGCATTAACCATTTGCTGTTCCATTTGATATACAGACCTTGTCCGCATAATTGCCCATTTCAGTGCTTTGAGTAAGTAGGTCAAGTAAGGTAGGAAATATGGCGTCGTCAATGACTTGGAATATTACAGCAGTGGTGCTCCTGTCACCACAGCCAACTCGGAATGATCCGGGGTTCAACCGAACTACCACGTGTCGACTTGTCGCGTCTTTTTTGGCTCTCCCATTTGGCAGGCGTGCAAGTGACAACTGGCAGTTTTGGCTTCAGAAACGGTACGTATTCTTTCCAGTCCCAGGACAGAGAGCTCCTTCTCCGTGCGGCCGTGCCCCCCTTCCTCCACATGAAAGAACCCACATCCTCCCCAACAGAAATCTCGTCATCCCTGCCGGGCAGAATTGACCCGCAAGAGCATTTTTTCGCGTCCATTTGGTATCCAGCCATTGGCTCGTGTCAGCCAAGCCACGACGTCCTTTCTTCCTGGATTCTCTCTGGCAAGTAGCTCCTCCCTCGACGTAATTGTGCAGTGCATAGCTCAGTTCAGCCACACAGCACGATGACGCCACTACCTTGCACAAAGCTGGCAATTACGACAGAATCCGCCTCCTAAACCAGCAAGACCAGCTGTGCAGGGAAGATGAGGGAGGAAGCACCAGCTGCACAAGCTTGGAGCCACAGCACAAGCCGCAAATTTCCCATCGGGGTGTTCTTGCTCTCCATCCCGTCACCCTCGACCCCCCCTGCTCCTACCTATACTGCGTATGGCATGCCCCATGCTCCTCTAACGAACAATGGACGCGGACAGGGAATAAATGCGTGCCCCGGAATTCTTTCAGAGCGTTGGAAATAGGAGGGGGTGTATGCTAAGGTATTTCTGAGTTCTTTTTTGGTGCTGGAATCTTGAGGCAGGCTCGCATAGAAATTGTAACCGTGTTTTTGTGTATGGCCAAATCTCGATGAGCATCGTGGCATTTTCCCAAGTCGTGACACGCGACTGTGGTCTAGACTGAGTAGATATGAAGGAAGGGCGCTATCCAACAAACCAAAGGATCCAAGCTCAGAATCACAACTTCAAGAAAAAGAAGCTCTTGTTTGATACTAGACAACCTACCCGCGCTTCACGAAGCTTCAAGTTCTACATCGCAGCAGCTCAGCTACCTAAGTTGACACTCTTGATCCATCATCAAGTAACCAGCCAGGGCCAACCTTAAAAAAAGTTTCAATCCCGTGGTCCGCGTCCCCCCGACCGGACAAGACGCTCCTCCCCCCACTAGCTGCAGGTCTGGTTCCGTCGGGTATCATCATATGCGCATCTGCCTCCTCTTGCCTTCGCAATCTCTCAATCACCCGAGCACCTCCTCCTACTGGACTGGACTGGCCTTGCCATAACCGCGTAAGTGTACACCGACTACCAACTTAACGCCTTCCCTCCTCTTTCGTGTCCCAGCGCCCTGCCCATCAAGCATCGGGTATTCTGCAGCTCTGCTTCGTTGGCACTTTGCACCAAACAGGAGCCGTGTCTACTTCCCCCCCTTGCCCTGTCCCGTCTGTCTGTCCATCTAGTCTGTCCTGTCCTGTCCTCGCCTTTCCGTCTTTTGCCCACGGCATCATAATCATCATCATCATTGCCTTACCCACCCCTCCTAACATTTCTAAACCAAGGCACGACACCCACACCTTTGGGAAATCTAGAAACCCAGCTCCAACTTCTCCCGAGCCGAGACACCTACCAACCTGCAAATCCAACTTTCCCATACCCTACGACATAGTACGCCGATCTACAGGGAACACCTCGCTCGACCCATACAAACCCCCTTCCTTACCTAAGTTGCAACTAGCAAGTTCACGCGGGAGGACACCAGAGACGGCTGCTGCTTGACGACACATACTACCTCACCACCACCACCAGCCAGCACAAGCACCTTCCTACGCAACCTAACCCCTCGCACAAATAAAGACACCATGTCTTCTCCCTCAGGTTCCTCGGCCGCAGGCAAGCGGAAACGTACCAACGCGACGAACCCCACCAACATGCCCGACGTCGCCGACACAGTCGACGCCGCCCTCCAGGCCTCGTCGCGAGATGCCTCGGGCGAGGAGGGTGACAGTACCGCTCCCGAGTCCGGCCGTATCGCCGGCCACCGCAAGACCGACTCCACATCCGCCGGCCACCCTCCTAAGAGGCAACGTGCCAACTCGGAGCGTTCTCACGAGACGAGCTCCAACAACCAGCAGACCGCTGCCGCCGCGCAGGACCACTCCCTCGACCCGGGTGAACCCAGCGACACCACCGAGGCCAGCGTCGATATTGCCGAGCGCGTCGGCCGCAAGAACAGCCGCAAGCAGGTCTCGATAAAGGAGGACGAGAAGGATGAGGCCATGCCACCCCCGCCCACTGGCAAGCTCACGCACCCCGTGGGCTTTAGAACCAACGACCCTCCTGCTGGCAGGGCCGTCAGGGTCTATGCCGACGGAGTCTTTGATCTCTTCCATCTGGGGTAAGTCTGAGCTGCTTCGGAAGACAATGGAGCTCGCTTCCAATGTGTCTTCCTCTTCCCCCCTTGGCAAGGAACTTGATCATACTGATTCTCTTGCTCCTCTCGCAGTCACATGCGCCAGCTCGAGCAGGCGAAGAAGGCCTTCCCCGATACCTACCTCATCGTCGGCGTCACTGGTGACGCCGAGACGCACAAGCGCAAGGGTCTGACGGTCCTCTCTGGCGCCGAGCGCGCAGAGACTGTCCGGCATTGCAAGTGGGTGGACGAGGTTATTGAGAGCTGTCCGTGGATCGTCACGCCCGACTTCCTTGACGAGCACAAGATCGACTACGTTGCCCACGACGACCTGCCCTACGGTGCCGACGAAGGCGACGATATTTACAGGCCCATCAAGGAGGCTGGAAAGTTCCTCGTAACCCAGCGCACGGAAGGTGTCAGCACGACAGGTATCATTACCAAGTACGTTCAAACCCCTCATATTATCTCTTCGTCCTTTTCGTCTCTGTACTGCTGCTTGGAGGTTATGGCTCTGAAAAAACGACTAACAGCTGCCCTATCCAGGATCGTCCGCGATTACGAAAAGTACATTGCTCGTCAGTTCAAGCGCGGCACGTCGCGCCAAGAGCTCAACGTCAGCTGGATCAAGAAGAACGAGCTCGACCTCAAGCGCCACGTCCAGGAACTGCGCGATAACATCCGCACGAACTGGTCCACTACCGGCCAGGAGCTCTCTCGCGAGCTGCGCCAGTTCTGGCCCGCCTCCCGGCCGCAGTCCCCCGCACCCTCCGCTCGCAC
This sequence comes from Colletotrichum acutatum, assembly GCF_030867785.1. Classification (NCBI taxonomy): domain Eukaryota; kingdom Fungi; phylum Ascomycota; class Sordariomycetes; order Glomerellales; family Glomerellaceae; genus Colletotrichum; species Colletotrichum acutatum. The sequence goes on from NW_026849009.1 coordinate 60,786, forward strand.
CGCCTACATCCAGAACGGTGACCTGCTGGCCGCCGCAAACGCCAACGCGAGCAAGTCCCGCCTCAGCGTCGAGATACCGACCACGCCTGGTGGCACGCCCGCCGCGACGCAGTCCAATGACTTTATCACGGGTTACGCATTGGGTCTCGTCGGTGGCGTCCGCTCATGGGTACGTTTCCCCCCATCTTCGTCTGCATTGGAAATGCCGCCAGAAAAAAATCCTTCATTTTAGACGCCCTAGCTAACAACGTGACACGCAGATGACCAAGAGCAAGCGAAGCGATCAAGACAGCCCCAGCCGTCGCAACAGCGACGACGAGTCAGAGAGCGACGGTAAGAGCCCCCGTGGCCGGGTCGTTCCTCAACAGTCTGCCGCCGCCACGGCCAGCACCTCATAATTCACCGAGATCATACTCCCTCAAACCTAATTACTATTACACCGGGTGGGGGAGAGAGAAAGAGAGATTGGGGAGGAAAACGATCGGACTTGGATGGTCTACACAAAAACGAAAGAGAATGATGCTGGAACACACACGCCCACGCAACCCCACGTTTTGACTGACTACCTGCTGTTGTACTTATTATTGTTGGGCACTCTTCGTCGTCGAAAAAAGAAGAGAATGGCGTTTTGAGAGTGTCTTGTTACGTTACCCGGAGAGGGCAGCTCTGTTGCAAAGGCCCTCTCTCTCTTGGTTATTTTATTGCATAGAGATCTGCTACTATTACCACATAGCTAACTTATCCTCCACGAAAAGAAAACCTCAAATTGTCGAAATTATAATCAAGCCGCATGCTTATCCATCTAGCTCTATGAAGCGAGCTGCCTAGCTTGGGCAGGAGAAGTCGTAAGCAAGGACCAGAGTGAGATATTCGGCTGCTTAGAGACTTTGCTTCAGCAAAATAGATGGCTGTGTTGCCCTTCCTTTCTTCATGAGTTATCTCAAGTCGCCATCGGTAGCTACATAGCCAAGGCACTCAAGTCTCAAAGGCACTCAAGTCTCACGTAACCACGAAGCCCCGGTTGAACTCAAGAAAAAAAGGGAAATGCGTGTCATATTCGAGAGGCAAAAGATTCGGGGTTCGCAAATCATCCCAACTTCTGGACCAGAGCTTGTGATGCCGGGATAGACCTGGCTCGTAAAGCTACCTCGGCCGTTGAACTCCTTCCCGCTCCTACCCTTTTTTCCTCCCGCTGATTTACGTACCTACTTAGCAAAGGTCACCTCCTCGCGCGCGCCCACATACACAGTGACCTCGCGAATCGGGGCGGTGACCGACTCCTGCTCCGTGCTGTGCCATTGTGGTTTAACACTTTCTACTGGCCCCCAAGATTTAACCGCCGCGAACTTTTGACTACATTTCCATCACATATAGTGGTGATTCATTCACATGATGTGACGGACATAACGTGGCGGACATGATGTGACGAGCATGAGATAAATGCCATCACGCTTCTGCCTTACCACAGCGTCCTTGGCTTAGAGCTGTTCGCCACATCCGATATGCGTCTGCCTTGACGCCCGCGGGCAGCTGCCGGATCGTGGATTCCTTTCAAGAAGGGCAGGGGTAGGCGTGGTGTATAACGTCGTCCTTGATCGTCTCTCCACAGGGTAAACACAGTTGGCGTACAGTAACATTCGTACCAGCAGAGCTCCTCTGGGCTGATTAGTTGGGGGCGTGCCCATACTCACGGGATCTAGGTCTTTGTTTCAAGTAGACTGACATGAGGCGTTGGCAGCCCGTTAACCCGTCATCTTTAGCGGATGGGCCCGTCCAGGCCGCTAGGCGCATCGTGAGGCTGAATTTCCCCCCGTGCCAACGTTCGTGGCTTTGATTGACAGGACGCGATCCTCGTCTAACGTCACGGTTCGTCGCATGATTCGCACTCACTTGCTGCTAGAAAGGCAAGAGTATGGTTCGCCGGATACCTCCCTTCCTAAGTTGGAGCATCAAGTGTGCCGGGGTTCGCCTCGGGACATCACTATCCAGGTAAGGACCGGGTCAAGCACCCGGGTTGCGAAGTGGCGATAGTTGCAGAGTGTAGGTTGGCACGGTGTTCCATTTCCTTCACCCTCTGGTGACGGATCAAAGGTTCCAACGGCCTTCGCACTCGCACTCGAGGCTGGCGGGTCAGCCTATCAGGGCCGAACGGGATGTGCGTTTCTCGGCCGCAAGCCAGGTCGCCCGTTCCAACTGCACGTCTCGCCAAGGGGCATGTTGGAAGCGGTAAAGACCAAATGGTGAAAGCATTCCTTGCTGATCACCGCCCGCGGGGATGGTTCGGCAACGCTACTTGCCGTATCCCCGCCATGGGACCAGCCACTGCCATGTCAAGCTCGACGTTCTTCCCCTCCAGTACAGAATCCAACCCCCTCGTGTTGTCAATGATTGGAACAAGTCAATGCCTTGCGGCCGTAGACCGAAGGGGGAATAGACTCGTGCATTTTCGAGGTCGAGAGCATCCCTTATTTTCGAACACGAGGTTTCAACGTTGCGGTTTCGTTCAGCTCTCCGTTGGGGTCCTGTTTCGACATTAAGGCACGGCGTAGATTCGCATAGTCACAAGGCTACTCGTTTCTTGCATCCCACATACTGGTTCGTGACCTGGCCAACTTTCGCCGCACTCCGACTCGAGCATGGTACCTGCATTACTGCAGCTCGGGTCCGCAAACAAAGAGCCTCCGCTACGAATCTTGAGAGCTGCTTCGACAGCTGATCCTTCGGATGTGTATGGCATCATGGGGTCCGCAGCTGTCAAGCAGGTACACTCAGCCGACGTTCGAATACGGGACATGGCGCATATTGTTACCTCCAGCGACAAGGCAGCAGCTTAGGACGCTGAGGGTTGTTGCCTCTGCAAAGGAAAAGACATTTCTTCAAGACGGAGGATGTCGGCTGCGCTAATTTTGGCGCCAGGCGCGGGGCTCGTTGTGGACAAGTTTGGATCCGAGGGCGTGAAGAACCTGGAGACCGGTAGTTGAGTGATAGTTGATAGGTTCCAGTATGAAGGTGGCGTCCGAGGGTTGGTGACTCTAGCCGCCCATGGTGGGTAATGGGGGCTGAGTTTGGCGATGTGATGTGATATGCGTGACGGGAAGGCTAAGCAGTGATCCGGTGGATAGAGGGAGTGCGGGTATCCAGAGCCGCGTCGCGTGTTACCCCACGCAGGAGGAGCGGCTTGGCTCCTTCACGGGCTTCCTACCGAGGCACTGCCCCAAGAATCTGGTGGAGTGCATCTCGAAATCTGTCTTTGATCTCAGATGAAAGAAAAGGTGCCGGTAAAGGGCAAGAGATTCCAGGTTGTAGCCCACTCCTCGGATAGCAAGGCTACGGCCCGCAGGTTGTACGCGCCATTGGCGGAAAGCTGTCGAAGGGATTTGTTAAGACCATGTGTTGAGCATGGCAAACACGCCTTAGTCCGTAGGAACACGAGGAATCCCTCGCTCCGGGCCGCTCGACAGGATCCTTCCAACGGCCGAACAGCTGCAGTGCAATTTGCGTCAGCTAGGCTACGGATCCAGTGAGGAGCACTCAAGGTTGTTCAGATGCATCGCCTGATCGAGGTCGCCTTTGCACAATATTTGATCGGGAATTTTCTTGCTTTGTCAAGGGCTCGAACCGTGTAGAGTTGGTAAAAGCCGGTTAGAGAAGGGCTCTGGATAGACAAAGCTGTTGCCGATCGGACAACGGTGCGAGTCTCTTTCTTCGGTTCTCTCGGTTGCTGAGTTGGACGGGCGCGTCGGGCGGTAAAGACATGCGCAGGCAAAGTTGACAGTCGGTCGTTGATTACGTGAAGCTGTTTGATGACTTGCAGCAAGGCAGTGTGAGTGAAGGATAGCACCACCGATAGCCTTGACGGTAGGTATGGTGCGATGAGTGTCCGTGGCTGATGCGGGTTGGCTGACATCCAACCGAGAGAAGAGCCGTGGGGTGGGTGTGTTGCTTCTACCGGAGCAAGAATGGGAGACGTGTCTGGTGAGGAGAGAACAGTCCGCGATCGTCGATCCTGGGGCTTGCTGGGCCGCCCTATGCCATGCAACAACCGTGGTGATGGGATGGGAAGAAATGCAATGCATCGTGGATCGGGCTATGTCGTGAACGCCTCAGGGCAAGGATGCTATGGTGGACTGCAGTGTGTCGTGCGACCAAATGGACACTGCAGTGGGCGTAACCGAGCTGTGCCAGATGGTTCGCAGTTGGGTCGGGAAGCGGTGCAATCCAATACTTCAGATGACAGTGGCAGAACCAACTGGTTGGATCAGGCTGCAGATGAGACCAGTGTGCAATGGCAGGGTACCAATTTGGATCCGGGCCGCCCATTTAGCTCGCTACCTGTTGCACGGAGTAGCATCCGGAGCTTAGAATATCCAGGTGGCAGATGGCAGCACTTGTCGGATTGTACCAAACATTCGAATTTCTCGATTGCAGAATGTTGCCGAGTAAGATGATATGGTGGTGGTATGTGACGAGACACGATGGGATCTTTTGCTCAAGTCTCAAGTCTCCCCTCTTTGCAAGGCGGGGAGCCGTTGGTCCTGGCGCTCCCCTGGGTTCCCATGTCCAACATGGCTAAGCAGCTGTCAACAATAACAAGATGCAAAAATTTTCATCGGTGATGTAGATCGAAAACTGGATTCCGTCGATGGGCTGGTACATGGTGGTGATGATGCGAATTTCAAGTATGGAGTCCTAGACTTGCATGGCAGAGTCAATCCGGTTCGTTTCCGCGTTCATGCTGGATGTCTAGGTCAAACGAGGCTTGAACAAATGGGGTCACCGCGGCCGTTGACAGCTTGATTTCTTTTTGGGACGAAGTTGGTGTGGTGAGACCCCTGTTCAAATGTCGTCGGTGTGATAGTCAGCCAACGGGATAAAGCCGGGAGACGGAAGTCGGCTGCTAAAAATACCATTGGGTTAAGCGCCGACCCTTGTCTTTCTTTCCCACCTCCCCTGCCTTCATATTGCCGGCCACCTTGAATCACGGAAACTCTGGCAAGCCGCAAGGCGACGATGGGCATCTTAGGTAATGAGCCTGGCAGGCACTTCCAGTGGGGACCAACTCAATTTTCACGGTCGCTGAGGTGATCCATTCCCAAGCAGTTCATTACCAAATGTCTGTACGGAGTAGAAGTGTAAATGAAGGTTCCGCCAAATAGGCCAAGACCAAAGTAGGGCAGTGTGCTGCAATGTCATGACTTAGACTTATACCGCCATTTAGGATGAACCGGGTACTTCCCGCGGGATTCTCTCCACCATGTTGAATTACATCTTGGCTGGATTATGGATGCGGCGCAGAGGTGATAGACATCGAGTTCCCTGGACAGAAAAAGTATGTAGGCAGTATACGATTGCGCCGTGAAGAAGATGCAACGGTGTGTCAGTCAAAGGGTGGTAGTAGGAATCCAGGCGCAGAGCGCCACAGAAAGCGTTGGATGAAGAAATCCGGCTCGATGTGGGCGTTGTGGACGGACGGACGGATAGTGGGCAATGATCAATGGCAAGGCATCAACGGTACCCCAAAGACACAAGGACCCAAAGACCCAAAGACGTCCATGCCCGGGCCCCAGTTCTAACCGACAAGATTGTCGGTCGCAATGCGCCTTTCCGGGATCGAAGGCGACGTTGACACCTTAAGGCAAGGTGAGGTGCAGGTGAGGTGCCTTAGGTGCGAGTTTACGTGCGAGTTTACGTGCGAGTTTATGTGCGGAACCATAGCGCGCGATGTTGGCAGGAGCGACAGTACCTCAAGGTGAGGTCGCAGCTGCCTCTATTCGAGTCCGAGCCGCCCCAGTGAGGTTCACGGGAGTCAGGTTGCTGCCTTCCATTCGGAAAATCTGCGGTCCAGCCAACCTAAAGCACCTCCGCGGCGGTAAGGTGCCGTGGGTGCGTACCTACCTTCCGCCGTACGGAGTAGCAAGTACCCAAGGACCGGTAAGGTAGGAACAATGGACCAGAGTCACAACGGTCCGGTCGATCCTTCCTCTTCCCGTCCTCGACGTGACCTTTGACAGCTTTCGTCTCTCCACCATCCAACTCGCGACCGTTTGACAACCAACTAAAGCTTGGAAACTTGCGACCGCCACTCCGAAGCTTCTTCGCGCAGAGCTCGTCGAGCTAGCTACCTTATTCAACGGATAGCTTGATTTTTGCTGCCCAAGCATGGCCATCCTTTCTCCTATCTTTCGTGGCCTTGCCAATCGTACCTACACTAGCAGAAGCGAACGTATCCCTCCCCCTCCCGGAGTCCCCCCTCATCAGCCCATCGCTTCATCACCTCATACCTTAGCTCAGCTCCGAGATATCTCATGCAGCTTCAGCTACCTTTTCCGAATCCCAAGCTCGACAAGAGTCCCAATCATGCGCCCGGGATATCGAATCCTGAAACGGACCCCATCCGCGCAAGAATCAAGATGCCCGCAACATCCCTCACCGGGAGCCAGCTCCGAGACTTAAGGTTTCGCCAGTATATTGCTCATCATCGGTCGGTCCGGCCCCCAACATGGAAAAACAAACGCATCACATCTTTCCATCTGCCCCTGAATCCTGATCTTTTCCCCCGAAAGCTGATCTGCCCGAGACCTGTGGGTCTTTACAGGGCCATCCTCCGTTACGATCCGATGCGTTTGCTGCCATGAAGCCGGTTCGGACCCCAACACTTGCGGGCATTCATATCGACGGCGGCACTAGCCACGGAAGTACAGCAACTGAAACACTGAAGAATTTCTGCCCCGACGTCGCATCTCGCGCTGCCCGTTTGTTCATCCCTTGACAATGACTGGGACCGCTGCCCCCAGCCCGCAACCGGGTCCCGTCCGTCCCTGCAGCCGGCCCAGGCCGTCGGTGTGACCCCCATTGGGACATCTCCACCGCCCATGCCGACACTCACCAAAAAGATCTTTGTGATTTTTTCTCCCTCGATAACGCACCCGAGATGCTGTGCAGCAACTTGGTCAACGTACGTACGGATACCAAGTAGCGTGCCCAGCTAGCACCTTGTTAGCGCGCCTCATTGTCACCAACGCTTAAATCCAAATTGTGGTATTGCTAAGGTACTTCCATACCTACCTTACTTATCTTTGCCGCACCACATTGATTACTTGCTGACTTGTGCTCTGCGCTCAATGTAGACATCGCTTTCGTTTCGAAATTATTATAGTAAACGACACATTTGGAAGCACAGAAACTTCATGACACCAAAATAGGTCTGCAATGACTGGCAATTCGTCCCTCGGCACACCAATGAGGCGCTGGGCTGCGCCTAAGCCCCTGCCGTCCCCGCCGATTCGGGGCTATCCCTGTCCACCGCCCTACCTCTCCCATGTTTCTCAGCGGGCCGGCTGCTGCATGGCGTTCTCTTGGTATTCGCGTCAAAGATTGACAGCAGTCAATTGCTCGGTCGCTCGCCGCCCTCACCTTGGGCGACCGATGCTGCTATTCATTACCCCACGACCATCGGCGAACCTTCCGATTATTGCTTCAATATGATCGGCCTGTTCCTCCGTGCCCGCAACTCGGAGTCTTTGACGATCCAACAAGGAAGCGGAAAATTTCAACCTCGGGAGCCCCTGAATCATGGCACAACGATGGTCAACTCCTTCAATTTACTATACTTGGGATCCTCGGTCCTCGGCCAGGTTGGCATCAAACTGTATGGCGCCCTCTACGCCAGTGTTGGTCGGGAAAACGGCTTGTCAAATGGTTCCCTAGGTCTCTGCATGAGCTATGCGCCAAAAGTTCAAAATAGACTGCAAGCACTCGGTCACAAGTACAGTACTTGTCTGTGCAGGAGCTGCTTATAGCCATTCTGGAGTCGACGGGTCACAGGACTTGTATGTATTCTCTGCCGTCACGGTGAGCAAAAGCGACCTCGATACGCAGTCAGACAGACGCGAGACACACAGCCAGTCAGAGGGTTCACGGCTCCATCTCTCCCACACAAATTGTGTAACTCGCACGCCAGTTGGCTGCTGCCTTCGCTGCCCTCCGTTACATCTCCCGCTGTTTGCTGAACTGGATCTTGGGATGGATGCCCTGCAAAGTCAAAATCCAAAAAGGGCAAGCCAGTCTAGCAGGGGTTGTTGACAGGGCAGCCGACTCATGCATGTACAGCAATGACAACGGTTTACTTTACGGTCGGGAGACTGCGCCTCATTTCGTCTGACATTTTTTTTTCTCTCGCAGAATTCTCAGTGTCTGTACAGCATTTCCCCCAGAAAAGACGCACTCACAGCCACTACTTTCCCACCACGGACGCTAGCGGCCGCTACTGTGGGAAACGGAATGACCGCGCTCCATTTGGCGCCGCTCTTTCTCTCGTATCTACACAGTGACGCCATTACCGCATGTTGCTATTCCTCATTGAGACCCCCGCGCTGTCTCCCGTTGAAATGGCGGCCTTGTTATGCAGTACAGGCATTTCCCACTACATTGCGTAGGCAGGGTCAGTAAGTCAGTAAGCGACAAGACGGGATATCTGTCTACATCCAAGGGGAAATGAAGACAAGACGTCTTGTCTGCCAGAACTGTGGGTTCCTTGGGGTCTCGCCGACATGCGACTCGGTCGATCTGGTTCAGATCTTAGACAAGAGAGGAGAGACACACACGCACACACGAACGAGACGAGACGGAGAGACAGGTTCAAAATGGAAACATGACCGTCCACATCGTCATCAACCGCGGCTACTATACATGGCCGCGGCTTTTCTTTGGGATGTGGCAGAGATCCCAGACGCGCTCATTCCGTGACATCGCGGCAATTTCATACCAAACTTGGGGAGAGACGCTGCGTGGGACCGTGGGATGGGGTCCCGTCTGCCAGCCTGAGAGGGCTGAGTCGTATGACAGGCATCTGGTAACTCTGCCAATCAACCCGAGGCCAAAGACAGTGGTGGGTGACCGAACCCCAGCTCGGCCGATACCCTTCGAAGGAGTGCCTTGCATTTTTTCGAGCAACCTCCATGTCCCTCCGTGTCCAACACCCTTGAATACCCATGTACATACACACAGCTGACAGGGGAAGCGAGGCCTCTAAGAAGAACAGCCTCCTTGAAGAGCTGACAGTTTCCTTCTTTACTCGCACCTAGACTTGCGTCTGCCTCCTCTCAATATAGCAATGTCTCCAACAAGCGGCAGCGGCAACAGCACCAGTATCTTTGTCCCTTCTCTTCGTTCAGTTCCATTGCATATCGACTCCGCTTAGAACCAACTGCTCTTTGCATCTCACCTCGACCCCCAGCCTGTTGTTGGACAGGCTGACAGTCTCCAAGAACCGCCCCCCTACCTTACCTAGGTCTTTTGCCTTGCCTTGCCTTGCCTTACCGTACCTTACCTTATCTTACTGTCTTCCATCCACCCCAGTTTAGTCCTTCATTCTACACCGACACCCCCTTCTTGGACCCTGACTGTCCCCCAATTCACACTGCGCGTCTTGATGTTTGGGGGTTGCTTCCAACTACACTCACTCGACTTCAGTCTATTCCGAGGAGAGCATTCAGCCGGGCTGTGCCTTACTAACTTTGGCTGCGTTGCTTCCTCTGCATTTTCCTCTCTGGGTGCAACCATTCTGCATCTCAGTCTGCTACACTTCCCTTTTGGGAATCTTAAACCATGGCCAGCCTCCAAGATATCATGAACGTGGACGAGGACCAACTCGAATCCCACACTATTAAGAACGACCAGGTCCCGGCTCCATCAGGCAGACATCATCAACCCTACTTGGCACCAAGCGCAGTCTACAACACAGGCTATGCGACTGGTGGAGATCAAGCAGACCGTTCAAGCACACCACAAGGCACGAAGCGAAGCTCATCCTCCCGCACCTCCAAGTCGAATACCACAGGCTCGTCATCTTCATCTGCTCGACCAGTCAACACCCGTCGCAGGAGCAACGTCAGCACCGATTCCATGGAGCAACCAAACTACGGATACGGCCACGCAGGGCCCTCGAGCGGCGGTCTTGATCCCTCTGGCCAGCCCATGAGACCTTTTGGTAGCGTGCCACCGGGAGGGGAAGTTCCTGTCAAGTTGACTCCCATTACCGGCCGTGTCAGTAGGGCAAAGAAGGGTATGAAGGTTCATACATGCGACCTCTGTCGTCCTCCCAAGGTACGCCATCATGATTTCGTAAAAGTCCGTTAAAGGAATCCGCTGACTTGATTTAGACGTTCACACGCGCTGAGCATCTAAGGTAGGCTTGATGCGATAACTTTCCACCGCAGTGCTTCAACTGACAAATTTTGATATTAGACGACACCAACTAAGCCACGAAACTCCCCAGTATGGGTGCTCAATTCCGGGTTGCGATAGGGCTTTCCACCGCAAGGACCTCCTTGAGCGTCATCAGCAACGACAGTGAGTTTGGTTTCCTCATCTTTCGATCCTGGCAGAATCAACTGACTTGTAGTAAGTGAGCTCGAGGGCGACAAGGCATCGAGAAGCAGAGGAGGGAGTCAAAGTCGCCGGACCTCGGCCGCCTCTTTGGACGCAGGAGTCCGAAGCATGGGGTTACAACCTCCCTTGCTTGGATACCCTACGAGCGCCACAACACCGATTCACGGCCTCCCGATGACATCGAGTATGTCACACCCTGGTACATACCAGCCCATGAGCGGGCCAGATGTCAGCAAGTCCATGTCTCCTCACCTGGGAAATGACAACTATCGCCCTTCGTCCGGTGGTCCTGGTTACGGTGGAAGCTATTCTCTGTCCGGCCAATCCTCACAACAACCCATTCTTCAGCCTTCGAATGGCGATTTCAATACACCGCCCTCGTTTTCCTCCATCGACTACCAACCTCGCACAACTCCTGAGTACCCTTCGTTGTATCTCCAGACTTCGGGACTGGGACTGCAAACACCCGAACTTTCCCACGCTCAGGATCCCATGGGATGGCCGTCTTCAGCTTCCGACAGCACTTATTCAACGCCTTCCGATAATTCGCGACGCGCATTCTGGCCGACAGCGGGGCCAGACTGGCAAAACAACCTCCTTTCGCCTTGCCCAACAGGTGGCTACGAGACCATAGGAGCTACCGGCCCTCTGCTCTACCAATATTCGACCTCCTCCCAGCTCAGCACTCCACAGGTGTACCCGATGCTCGGCACCTCCATAACTACCTACTCTGACGAGCAGACATTCCGTGACCCTCAGCAACAGCCACGGTTCCCCAATACTGTTCGTAGCCTGACCCCGCCGGTGACATCGGCTTCGGCTCAAAGTTGTGAAACTCTAGTCACCCCGTCGACGGCACTACCATCGGACCGGATGATGAACTCATATGCCTGTTTGGGCCGTAAGGAGGTGGCGCTGGGCCTCCTACCGGTCCCGGCCCTGATGCAGGGTTCCTTGCCTATGCCTATCTGCAGAGCCATTCCCGGCTACCTCGATATCTACTGGGAAAGGTTTCACCCACATTTCCCAATCGTACATCGAAGGACTTTCGAGGCCGCGGCGGAGCAGTTTGAAGTGCTTCGTTGCGCCATGGCTGCAGTGGCGACTCAATACCTGAGTGGTAAGGAAGATCGCATCAGGGGGGATCAGCTGCATGAATATGCTTGGCAACAATCCAAACACGTAAGTTGACACGATCATACTCTATAATGAAAGTCGCTTTACTGACATGAAATTGCGGGAGGAACAGTTCCTTCAGTGGGACGTGTCTGTCATGCAAACGATTCTGCTATGTGAGTCCTTCGCGCGGTTCCGCGGCCGAAGAGCAGCCATCAGGCCATCCAAGGAATTCGAGTCCGTTTACACGCGGGTAAGTTCTCTTCCGCATTTCAATTTGACATATTTGTTCTACTTCATTTCTTCTAGCTTTAGTCTCTTTTACTTTGTGAACTTTTCTTTCAGTCATTTGGACCTCTCATCTCAGCAACAAGTTCTAAACCTCCATTCCAGGTATACGACAAGACAGACAAAGCGGCCATATTTGGCCCTGTGCCTCGGACCGGAACCAACACCGTGAGATGGCACACTTGGCTCGATGCAGAGGCTCGTCGTCGTCTTCTCTCGGCGTGCTTCGTCCTGGATATCCACAGCTCGGTTTACCTGGACCAGCCAAGAGTCCGCAACTTCGACATCACGACCGATGGCATACCACCCAACATCCCGCTCACTGGCCCATCTCAGGATCTCTGGGATGCACCTAGTGCCGACACATGGGCGGCAATGGTCTCCTCCAAGGGAGTTTCTCTGCATAACCAAACGCTTCTGTCTTTGGTCACCCCGGACATCTTGTCAAGAAGCGAAGTTGACGCACACGCCCCTTTCGACCGCTCAGTAATCCTAGCCTTCGAGGTACTATTGCTCCCCCATCGCGGAGAAGCGGCGCACATTTCTTCTTCTTCGACAGAAACACTGGAGCCGCAGACTTTCCGCATGGCCAACATATTCTCGGACTGCCCCAAGGCCAACACCTACCTGGCTCTTCACCACACCCCTCTTCATGATTTACTGGCCGTGTCAGGCGACAGTTGGATCTTCAGCCACAAGGTCCTGCAGCCTAAACAGTTCGAGGAGCACAAGAGGCGGCTCCGGGAGTGGTCCGACTCGGGCAGCGCTGCCGTCGCGTTGGTCTTTGCCTGCCGGGCTCTTCGCGCCTTCACCGATCACGGCAACTCTGAAGAAGACTCTGATGACGAAGATGACATGGATACTCGAGAAGCCGGCCGACCCCGGATGTGGAAGGACATTTCGGATTACTGGGGCATGTACGTTTGCGCCCTCATCTGCTGGGCCAACGGGCACCGCATCAACTGCGGCGAAGGAAGTCACGGCGATTCTGATAACGACGACGAGGCGCTTCAATGGATTCGCACTATTGCGAGCATGGGCGCCAAGAACGCCATGGAGACACCCTTGAAGAAGGAGGCCACAATGGTCGTGGCTCTCGTGAGAAGATGGCTCGAGGTGGATTGCCTCGGTAACCGGAGCCGACTCTATGTCGATGCAGTCGGCGTGCTGAGTAAGTTGGCCGAGGGTTGCACCTGGAAGTGGTTTTAGATGGAGATGATTGTGTGGTTGGTGGGTGGCAGGCAGCATTTTCCCCTTTTCAACATTTGGCATCAGCATTGCATACTTCACTTCGACTTTTTCCTACCATTCCTTTTTTTCATGAGTTTTTTCTTCATTTTCATTTTCATTTTCGTCTTTTTTTGCTTTTTTTTTCTTTGGCATGGCACACAGCACATTCAAGAGCAACTTGGCCAGAGGATCATAATACCTATTTGCATTGTACACTTACGACATTTATGACGGGAGGAAGAAAGCAGGTCCAGAAGAAATAGCATTTATGGGAGGACACCAGATAGAGAAATGTAGAGACGGCCTTTTTCCTTTTCGCTCATATTAATTCCTTTCACGTCTTTGCGAGTATATGACGGAGGATGTAAACATTGATGAGTCCTCCGTGTCTTTCTAGCGGTCGTAGTTCTGAGCAGAACTATTGAATATGTATATTGAGATGATGAGAATTTACCATTCGTTCCAGAACACTTTAATGACATGTGTTCAATAACCCTACCCAAATGACGAAGAGGCGGCTTCGAGATGTGAGACTTGCGGATTGTTCTTCTCAGGTAGAGACCAATTACCTTGATACTCCCTAAGGAGGATCACCTCCAAGCCTCGGCGGGGCGAAAGTGGCATTGGTCTGCTTGCTCTTCTGGTCAACCTCGACTTTTTGTGTGAGGATTCGGCAGGATGATCGATCTCCTTCGCCCCTGTCTTGGCCTTTGCGGGAAAAGGCAGACGGTAAAAGTGAGCATGTTATCTGGCACTGTGGATGGAGACTGGTGAGACTACCTATCTGATGCGGCTTCTCTTGTCGTACTCGTGGGCGTTGCCGTGATTGCTTGCAATCAACTGGCCAGCTCTCGCGACGTTTTCATGGGATCTCGTTTGTCTGGGCTGGTGGGCGTGATTCAGCTGTGATGATGTTGACTTGCCCTCGCTGTAGCTATGATCGAGTGACCTAATTCGCTTCGTTTGAGTGAGCCTTCCGATCATGGATGCGCGGTTTCTATATCGATCACATGATCGAACCGGGCAAGAGAACAGTCTGGCTTGAGTTCTTTAGAAGGATGTGAGTGACCACTCACCAGGTCTGCTTCCACGCCCCTTGGGCAGGAGGCATTCTACGGCATTATTTAAACCAGCTATCGAGGCCTCACTCCACTTGCACTTGTTTAAGGCCCAGTTGTACTGGTCGACATCATGGATTGTATGAAGCGGGGATGGGAAGACATTTGTCTGCAGGAATGAATAACTTCACCTCGTAGGCATCCGTGAGTATGAAACTTACTATGCAGCGAGACAAGACGACTTATCAAGTCATATGCACTCGCCCTCTAGCTTTCGTATTCACTTATCGTGTATTCTAAAGGGAATATTCTCCAATGAATGAGAAGATCCCCTATGTAGAGGATGTATCCAAGAGAGGAAACGAGCTTGAAGGAGGGGTAGCATAACCTTAAGGTACCTAGTTAGGAACGTTTCCTTGCCTGGGCAGCACCACCGCCCGCAATGCTTGACTGAAGCTTGCCTGGCAGGGCTGACCCGAACAGGGCTGACCCGAACAGGGCAGACCCCAATACTCAGCATGTCAATGTAACGAACCTTCGGGTGGCTCAGATACATTATTTTTATACTTACCTTAGCCGTGGCATCAATGAATTACCAAGGCAGGATGAATCGCGTCGGAGATCACCCCGCCCTCCCCCTTATCGTGTTATCGGGCCAGAGCCCAGCACTTCAGCACGTGCAGGTGCGAGATCACCCCTGGCAACGCCATAACCACAAACCAGGCAGGTACCACCCATCCGCACCTTCCACACCACACCTCACGTCCCCATAAGGCTGCCACTAACGGAGCCCTTATATACACCCTCAACACCGTTCCTGTCACCAGCCAGCAGGCGCCCGTCTAGGTCGACGGGTCAGGTCAAACTGGCTGGGTGGTGGAGTGGTTAATGGTCCGACATAATTAATCAACGCCAACCAGCCTACTCGACGACAGGCTTAGCGAGTACCCGAGTTCGAATCCCAGCGTGAGCACCAAGAGATGTAGCCCCCAAATCGGCACCGGGGGGGTGAACTCTTTTTGGTTCTTCCTTTGACGAGTGATAGCATGTATGAGGATGATGACTTGCGCGCTCCCCGTCGTTACGCTGGAAGGGAAGCTGGCGGTGCTGCCTTGGAATTGAAGTGCCGCAGTGCCTTATTCGAGGCAGTACTATTGTGATGTTCTTGTGCGCACTGTATTAGATGCACCGAAATACGACTGACATCCGGTCATCCGCCCCTCTGACCGCTGTTGGCCAGAAGACACTACCTCCCTACGTCCACCTAGAGCCCTCTCCCGTTCAAAAAGCATGGATTCACGAGTCTAGAATAGGCAGATAGCTTTGAGAAAGGATGGAAAAACATATCCCGCGCTGAGCCGGTCGCTTGATCTCAATCCTTTCAAGGTGTTGGCGGGACTAGGGCTGCTTCTGTACTTGTCCCGACACCAAAGAGAGGCTGGACTGATCTGGAATCGACAGATCGTGATGGCATATATATACAGCTAGTCATGATGTGGAACTTCAAGAGTCAGCCTTCTTATGCTTGCAGTTGGCTCCTGACTCTACTCAGTTCTACGGACATGACCTCGGTGACTCAACCCGAGCTTTGAGCCTTGAGAAACTGGAGAGTGTAGTGGACGATAACCACTTGATGTATAACCGCCGAGACCCCCCCCCCCTTTCCCTCCCATTGACGATTAAATATACTTTACTGATGATACGCTCACCACTCTTTCGTCTATGCCACGTCCACAAGATGGGCCTAAAGATCCATGTTCCGTATGGGTGTACAAGAACGCTACCTCCTTCATAGAGAGACATCAACAAACACCATACTCATTTCTGTAGATGTTCTGTTTCTAAACTCCACTGCCATATACTTTGATGCAAAAAGGGGGATATCATATACTGTACCACATCACCTCTACTTCCCTACTTCCTCTATGGTAAGACTGCCGGCATTCCGTCTCAATTACCCGACTTCCACTCGAGCTTGAACGAGCTCGGTCGTCTACCAACAGGCCCCAAGTAACCGGACAGGAACGTAAGCAGGCATTAACGGGGTTCTGGTCAATCACTATAAAGCTCGGGTACCAATCCGTCAATGCCACCTCTCCAATGATGTTAACCTCGAAAAACTGCATCGTACCAAATTCTGCGGCGGGCATTCTCTGAACTCCCTACCTCAGAATCTCGCTGACAATTTCGCTAATGGATTACGCCCACGAATTTCAATTCAGAATGGTAGGCAGGGCAGAGACCTCATCATCGCTCAGCATCCTAGCCTTCCACTTAAGTATTCGGCACTGGATACATGAGAAATACCGAGCGAGAAGCCGAAGTGAATAACGCTTTCCTGATTGAATCTTCTATGATGCCTCCAGCCGTACTTCTCACGACGTCTGCCTTCAACAACTCTTGGAGGAGGGATGAGCTGCGCAATGTCGATTGGCGGATCCAAAATGGCTAGTCCTATCATTGCCCTTATCAAGCACCGCACTACCTGTGATTGGATCCTTTTTATCAGCACAGCGAGGACGTTGCTTCATCTTTGAGAAGGGACTATCACGTGAATGCGGACGGCAGAGATTCAACTCGCTGCCATCTCGTCTCATATCCGACTGGTTAGCTGAGAGCCGTTCTCTCCGTGAGATATCCACGTATGCATACTAGGAAGGAGGCAAGGCAGAGACGTATCAAAAGATTGCCATAGGAGTTATCGCACTCATTTGATACAAGTCACATACCAAATGCAGTTTATAGTGACGGCGCGAACAGATCAGGTCTGCGTAATGGCAAAGTCACACACTTTAGTGGTTCTCCTCCTGGTAGCTGGAGATGATTCCGAGCTGATTTTATCTAGTCTCGTTTGCTAGAGCAGGAGTGAGACCAAGCCAGGCTGGGCAAGACTGTAATTGATAAACCCTTGAACAAGATCTGAGCGGTGCTATGGATAGAAACAAACCTCTGCACGCGGTTACCCACCTCAAAGCTGAAGGTCATGAATTCCGACACATATCCTGTTCTAGTAAATCCATCATGACACCATTGTGCAGTTGTGGTTCATAGTGAGAAATTCACGAGACAGTCAATGACTCTGATCTTGAGTGAAGTCACGGGCAAGCCGTCACGCACTTGCGTGTAATCTTGTACATCAACGCACGAACACCATTGCGACGGCTACTCTCGGCAGGCAAAAAAGCGTATAAGCTAAGCAAAGAAGCAAGCATCGACCACCCAAAATACGTGCCCCTGGGTGGAACGATGCAACGCACGAGAGGCTCGAAACGAAACGAGGTTGCATCTGATGTTTGACACGTGCGGGAGCTCTGACGTCGAGCTCTCGACTTTTAGACTCTGGAGAATGGAGACCTGTTCGCCTCAACCACCCCCTTGAGAGCGAAACCGTCGTAAAGAGAACGAAATCACACGTTGATGAAACCTTGAGGGGCCTGGCCCAAGCCGTTTCGCCGCTCGCGAAGGCATGGCGGATGTTTGCAAGTTTCGAGAAGTCCGACTTCTTCCAACGTGTTGACCAAAGTGTGGCGGACAGGCCGGGGAAAACCATGGGGACGTGCCACCAGGAGCGGTCACCTTTGGGTTTGTTCATGTTGCGACATCGGTTGAACACCCGAGGTGACGAACGCGGGCAGTTGGCAAGGGTGTGCTGGGCGAGTCGGTCTTCATCAAATCACCGAGACTCAACCGGGCCCGGACTGCAGCCTCTGCTGTGGTGTAATTGCCGAAATTTGCGTCCTACGATCTGCTCAGTTATCGCAGCGGTTTTGGGGCCTTTCCCACGCGGGAAAGAAATTTGTGAGTGGGGGCAAAGCAGGTCATCGTCGTCCATGGTTGAGGCTATGGAGAAGATTGGGCGCGTGATCGTACATCAATCTATGGCGAGGGGCATAGGGTTGTCTCAGTTCGGGACCCGTCCCTGTCTGAGTCTGGAGCTTCCACCCCTTCTTCCCCGCAATTTTCTGGCGCGGTAAGATCTTGGGAGATGAGATCCGTTCGTGAAATCGAGAACGGGAATTAACAGTGCCGCGTGTAGGCTTATCCGCGATTTGTAATAAGAGCAACGTCAAAAGGGTTTACATTGCGCAGTTTGGTCAGATATGTGCGGATTAATAGACTCTGGTGAAGCACGAGACGTTGAAGGGGTGGCAAGTGCAACAACAGGCGGTTCCAAGGGTGTTGGAGCCTGTAAGCAGTATGATGTAAGTATAAGGGGACCGTTGCAGCTCGCGAGGGAATGGTAGCGATTGGAACACGAGACGTTCGCCTCGGAGGTCTCTCATCTGCTGCATCAGCAGTTCTGGGGCTCGAGTGTTCGGACCGCCGTGTCAGAGAAGTAGCTGCAGCGGCTGACGGCAGCAGCATAGTTAGGGATGGCGCTGGCGCGTGGTGGCTGGATTGGTGCCAGGGGCGCGCGGGATTGTGATGATTTGGGCCAAGTCTCTACTAGTTGAGAGATGGCAGGTGAAGTATGCCTCCGGGGGTGGCTGGGTGGCTGGAAGATTCAGGGGAAAGGGGCGATTCTTCGGAGTCAAATCATATTGTCTGCAATGGGCGCAATTGTTTTGTCGAGGACAATGTTCAGGCCGGATTGCCGTGTCTTGATTCTTGCAGCCCGGCACTCAAGCTAGAGATGAGGTAAGAACGGAAGCAGTTGACGAGGTTTAAGGTGCATCAAGGGACCCCGGTGAGGGGAGGTTGGAGGTCGGCCTGGGTGCACAGGATTCCGACCATGCAAGTCCAACGTAGAACTCCCCAGTGTCGCATCGGCGTTGAACTCGGTGTAAAAATCAAACCAGCGGCGGCACCGGGGCGTAAAACGGTTGCAAAGAAAAGCTGGCAAGGAAATGAGAAGACTTTAGGCGCAATGCCCCTGAGTAAAGAGATATCCGATTCAGAGAGAAAGCGGCTCGGGCAAGTTGCAAAGAATGGGCAGCTCAACAACCACAACGAGAACGATGTTGGCGTGTCGTATTTGGGAGTGTATGGTGCGGTAGTGTCGGAATAGTAGGTGGTATTCGAAATTAGTTGCAAGCCTAGCTTCATCCCACGTCTGAAGCACACACCAGACGGAGATATTTCTGGCCTGTCGCGTCTGCGTTAGCACAGGGTATAGCTCAGGTACGGCGGTAAGGTGGTAAGGTGAGGTGAGGTACGGTAATGCGAGGCGAGGCGAGGCGAGGCAAGGCCAAGCAAGAAACGGTGAGGACTCTGACGAGGCAAGGTGAAGCGCAGGGGATGTTTCGAGGAGGAAGAGAAAGAGGAGGCTGGGCGTAGGAGGGGTTTGCAGTTTGCAGATCTTGCTAGAGCCTAGAGGCGGTCTTTGTCGGTGGTTGTTGCGAATCGCGATCATGGATTTGGCGTTGGTTTACTGGCGTTGAGTGGATCAAGGAGAGGTGGTTGTGGATGGATGCGACATCGCTGGGAGTCACTTGAGATCTTTGGGTTCACATACATGATACATGAGGTGAGATGCAGCCCTAGCGGGGGTTCTTCAGGCTCACCTGCTTCCATTACCCTCGTAACTATGGTTCCCCAAAGTTCTTGTCAATCTGTACTCCGTAGGATAAAGGAAAGAACGTGGGAAGCACGAGCGGATCGTAGTTCTTTCCTCTCATGAATAACGAGGTAAGGTACATAATTACCTAGATACCTTAGTAAGGTAGCTCAAGGCACGAAGGCAGGTATGAGTGAGTACCTTGCCTTGGGTGTTCTTTCCGATGACAATTCACAGAATGCCTGGCTGGTCCTTGCCAATTCAGAGTTCGCTGAGGAGGCAAGGTGCTGCTGCGCTTGTCCCATTCTGTGACACTGCGACGCTGTGACGGCAAAGCCTCACCTTCTCGACCCTTCCTTGAGACTAACGTAGTCGGGCCCTCGGAACTTTTGGGATATTTCGGGACATGTCATTAAAGCTCAAGTCACATGTTGTTGTTCGCTTTGAACCCAATGCCAATTGTCTGTTCATTCAGAGACATGAGCCGTAGAATAGTCCATACTTTGACTGAGATGCGTTACGGTGGTGGACGGTGACCTTCTCGGGAGAAAACATCTAGAGACATGAACCGTTGAAGAACCTAAGGAATGAATGCCCGCCCACTCACTCTCACCGACTGACCGACAAGCAAAAAGGGACTAACACACCGGCCTACATCATTGGCATCGTTGGGCCGTTGGATCAGGTGTAAGCGCCTAGACCGATGCGGTTGCCGTCATATTTCAGAGACACACCGCTGATGAGCAAGCACACTCACACTGCACCGCGGACGTCTGATGGTGGAGCCCGCGCCCAAGCCTGCGCGCAGACGGAGTTCAAGGTTGCATACTGGACCACCTCAGACCGTTCGTTCACTGCGTCCAGACCGCCGTCCACGGTCCGCAGATTCCACGCCCCTCACACACACACACCCGACTCACTATGTACACTCAGCCCAGCTTGGAGCGCATCGCAGCCCAGTTCAGCGCGACGTTGGACGCTGGCGTCGCCGAACGAGGGACGGTCCCGTCACCGTCAGTTCAGGTCAAGTCGAATTGGGCCGGGGCCATCTGCGCCTGCAACCACCTTCAGACCAACACACCTCACACGCCTCACAGTCACACACGCCAGTGATTACACACCTTAGGTAGTGTACTCCGTACCTCTCCTCTCCTCTTATACTGAGGTGCGTAGACTACGGACGACTTTTGCGCCGCCCACCTTCCCACACCCCCGACCCCAGCAATTATTTCTCTGCCACGCGCGCGCAATAATTTTTGGGGGTTCCCGCCGCTCAATTCTCATCCCTCAACTTTTTCTTCCTCTTTTTTCCAACTAACCTCTCCTTCCTACCTTCTTCCTGTTGTTCGAAGCTCGAATCCTCACCTGCCCTTTCTTTCACATTGTTCCTGCCGACGACGAGGCACTCGCACCGAACCGAGTAATTCCAATTGCCCCTCTTTCGAAAAGAAGCAGCCCTCACATTCATCACAATGGGCACTTACAAGTTCACCTGGTATGCTCATCGACTCCGCCCGCATTTCCCCCTCCCCGCCAGCCCATCTCCCTCTAGATTCTGAGTCGCAATACCCTTACATGAACATCACTACTGGAATGCGACGGAATCCCAATGCCCCTCCTTGCATTGCTTCTCTACCGTCCGGCGCTTGGAGACGGCGGTTGGCTTGCATGCTTTCGTCAAAGGACATGTGGAATGCAAACTTTCTTTCACATGGCCCTTAGGCCCCGTCCGCGGCGACCTCACCACCATCGGCACCGTTCGCATCGTCTCCAGCGAAAAAGCAAGCCTCCCAGTTGGATCAAAAACCTTGCTAACCTTTGCGTCCCACTGTAGGGCTCACCCGGCCGAGGAGGTTTACGTTACCGGCACTTTCGACAACTGGACTAAGAGCGAGAAGTTGGAAAAGGTCGGCAGCTCTTTCGAGAAGACCGTCACACTCGCCGACGCATCGGAGAAGATCTACTATAAGGTTCGTACCAGCCAATTCAGGCGCTTTCTCTTGTACCACGTAACCATTGGTCCATCCCACACGGTTTTTTCGAACACGACGGCAACTCCGGAATCCCTTATCACGGCGCGCAATTGTTGGGAACCCTCTCGGTCATGGAGGGGCAGCGACGACAGCAGCATCAGCAGCACCAGCAGCAGCACAGGCGGCGGAGTCGATGGAGCGTTGTATGAGAGCGCGAACAAGGACTCCGATCGAAAGCAGCGACGCCGCATCGCTCAGCCCGCGACAGCATCCGTGCACCCATCCAGGTCCCTTGTCCATCAATCGCAATCGCTGTCGCCCCCGTCTTGGAGGGGGAAGAAGGAAAGGGCTGGGTTGCCAGGCCATTTACTGGTGGAAGCTTCTCCCCAGCTCCAGGGCAGCTCTAGTTCCAGCTTCCCCGTCAGCTGCAGGCCACAGCTCGGTTGCGGCTCGTCATAGGATCGGGCTTTTATCACCATCTCGCAATTTGGCGTGTCCAGGCCCCTGGCCCTCACGCAATTTGCTTCGCGCTCCGCTGAGCCACACAAAGTCTGCTGGGGTCTTTTCGGTCTTTTTTCGACAATTCTCTCACTATTGCTCCTACGGCCACATTGTGTTGTCGACTTATTTCGCGCTAACGCCGCTGCTTTCCCGTTGGGGTTTTCTGCTCTGTCTGCTCCCCCCCCCCCGCGTATAGCCTGCGCAATCGGGGCTGCAAAACATATTTCAGACTGGTTCTGCACATGGCTGTAATGGGTAAATTGGAGAAAGAAAAAGAAGAGTCATACGCGGGTCTCGGAGGTTGGTTGTTGCTGGCCGACTATCCCGGCTCCGAATGACGCAAACCCACCAGTTCTTGCAGCAGCTTACTGCGACAGAAGCACAGCAGCGGCGTGGTTGCCTTGAGTCTTGACGCTTGACGGTGGCCCAGGTGGGCAATTGGCAAGATTGGCTGGCGGATCCCGAGCAGAGCGGCGGGTGGGAGCTCCGCTTTTCCACAGGACCAAAAAAGCAATGAACAAGGTTTTCCAGGTTCATTGCTCCTTTTGTATTCTGTGGGGAGCGAAAAGAGCGTCAATCTTGACCAGGGTCCCCCATGCGAGCATGGTCGCGTTCGCAGCTGCGTGTGGCCTTTTCGCAAATTGCAACGCAAGAAAGAAGAGAGACACCGGAGAGCGGCAGGATCCAGCACCAGCAGCCACCAAGGACCATGGCACCTTTCATCACACAACAATGTGCCAAAATGTCTAGCAACTTCGGGGCTAGCCTTCCAGACTAGGTGCCACCAAACACGGTACACACACCTGGATACACCCCAAGGTACCCAGGGTACACAAGGACAAGCACCACCACGGCCACCACCACCCAGCCGTGCCAGCCCAGGCCAGGAACCAACAGCCATGCCCGCGGCCAAGGAACAAGCGGCAGCGCAACGCGCCAGGAACCACCACCTTCCAATTTGCCTGGGTTCTTGTTCTGGCGGATACGGGCTATCTTTCCTCACCTGGCCTTTATAACCATCGGCGACACCCAGATCGCGCTCCCAGCTGATCTCCCACACTTGGTTCGCCGCGCGTCGTCATATCTGCCCCCCAAAGGACCCATTGCACCACCGCTGTGCTGCCCACCGGATTTCGCTTAAAAACATCGTCATCGTTGACAATTTTTACTGACTTGCTTTCTCTTCCCCCTCTATAGTTTGTCGTCGACAACAACTGGATCACAGACCACACTGCCCCTCAAGAACCTGATCACGAGGGCAACGTAAACAACTTCCTGACCCCCGACCAAATCGTCAAGGAGGACACTACCGCCGCAGTCATGAACACTGTTACTCCCGAATCTACCACCGCCGCCTTGGCCAAGGACGTGCCTATCGAGAACAAGGAGGAGCTTCCCCAAGCTACCCCCTCCGACATTCCCGGCGGCTTCCCCGTCACCCCCGCCAACGAGCTTGACAAGTTCATTGGTGTGAACCCTATTCCCGCCCAAGATGTTACCGCTGAGCCCGTAATCGTTGCACCCGGCGAACCCCTTCCCGCGTCTTTCAAGGCTGGCGATATCAACGAGCACGTCAAGCTTGACAAGGAGGGTTACGAGGACTCGAGCGCTCTGCCCGGCCTCTCCAAGGAGGAGACCACCGTCCCTGAGGTCACCAGCAACACGATCCCCGAGTCTAGCTTGCCCATTGCGACCGCAGATGCCACCATCAACAGCGCCGCACCCACATCCACCACCGCTGCTCTGGCTGCCGAGGTTCCTCTCGAGACCAAGACTGCCGAGGTTCCCGACGTTGTCAAGGAGAGCCAGGAGAAGGCTCACGCCGAGCCTGAGGCCAGCGCAAACCCCGAGGCCGTCCAGGAGAAGGCCGTTGTTGAGGATGAGCTCCTCGAGAAGGTACCCACCGCTCCCTCGACTTCTGAGGGCACCGCCGGCTTCGGCACTCAGAAGACTGAGGCCGCTGGTGTCGTCGTTGCTACCGCTGCCACTGTTGGTGGTCTCGCTGCTGCCGCTGCCATCAACGCCAAGGACACTGTCGTCGAGGCTGCTGCTCCTCACGTTGAGCAGGCTACCGTTGCCGCCACTGACGCCGCTGCTCAGCTTCCTGAGCCCGTCAAGGAGAGCCTGCCCGTGAGTGTTCAGGAGGCCATCGGCGGTCAGACCAAGGAGGAGACCCGTGAAGAGGTCGCCCCCGAGGTCCCCACCGTCGTCAAGGAGTCTATCGCCGAGGCCGGCAAGAGCCCCGAGGCTGCCGCCAACACCGAGGCCGTTATCGAGAAGAAGGAGGTCGAAGCTGAGCTTCTCAAGGAGGTCAAGCCTGTCCCCGCCGTCGGTGAGGAGACCAAGGTCGAGGCCGAGAAGCCCAAGGTTGAGGCTGCCAAGGAGGAGGTCAAGGAGACCAAGGAGGAAGTCAAGGAGGGCGAGAAGACCAAGACTGAGGCCGTCAAGGAGGAGGCCAAGCTTGCCAAGCAGGAGGTTAAGGCTGCTGTCACCAAGGATGACTCTACAAAGGAGGCCAACGGTGCCAACGGTGCTCACACCACCAACGGCGCCAGCCTCACCTCCACCAAGGAGCCCGAAGTTCCCACCACCCCTGCCAAGGCCCCATCCTCCGTTCCCGAGTCAACGACACCGAGCAACATCAAGCCCACCGAGAGCCCTTCAGGCACGGAGAAGAAGAAGAAGAACCGCTTGAGTGCCTTCATCGGCAAGCTCAAGAGCAAGGTGCACAGCAAATAAGCGGCTTAATGATGATAACGTTCGCCGTTAGGATGTATGTGGATGGGAGGCATTGTCTTTCGCCTCGGCTCTTGTGGATTTTCTTGTCGGGTGCTGCGTATTTGGGTTGTTTGTCGTTTCTATGATTCCCCTGGTCCACTTTGCATGTGCAAGAGCTCGAGAGGTAGAATGAGGCATGGCAGCTGTATGTCGACGACGTTGGAAGTACGGCCATCTCTGTTGGGCCTCTAGAATTAATTGAGGGTGATGTGGACTGCCGTCTCTTTCAGTTTTGCTCCTTTTGTTGGTACTTCACACGGCTCATCTGCATCGGACTATCCTGTACCATAATACCTCGTTCGAACCTAATTTGCATATGATCAATTGAGCCAATATGATGAGTTAGTAAACACCCGTGGCTGACTGCTTCTGAGGCATGTATATAATATCTCCTACTGCTTACTGACGATATGGATGAAGTAATTGGAACAGAGAAGAGGTCAATGGTAGGTAGAGTCCAGTGGAGTAAACTTGTGACTTGACACGCCGTTTTAATTCGTCACATCAAAATAACGCTTCAGGTGCCAGGCACATATATGCTGTTCTGCATGTCAAACGAAACAACCTGATTGATGCACGCAAGAGGTCTCGAGTCGTGACTGCCAACGGCGGCGGAGGGGACCGAGTCACGTGATGATTCCAGCCGTTCGGCAACCCAGTACGTACTCCCGGGTGCCGAGCTTTCCCTCAAGAGCGTCACGGCAACTTCGATTTGCCCCGCCAATGACTCTACGTACTGTTACTGCTACAGCTGCGGCATCCTCTCGACATCCGATTACCTGATCCCCACCCGTCATTCATGGGGTCCGTCCACTTTGGACCCCGTCTTCTTCTACATTCAACATCTCCCTTCATCTAACCACAGCACCTCAGCCGGGGCGTTCAAGTTTCTTTTACCTCTCTCCTCCTCGATATACTTGTTTTTGTTCAGATAGCCTTGGGTCAGTTGGCCTGCAGTGGCAACCTCCGATCCGTCCTTTCGTTCCCTTCGCTCGCGTCGCATTGCATCACGACATTGGCCAAGGGGGGCCGATTGAATCGATCAAAGCTTCCGCCAGCGGGTAAGCTGTTCTGTCACGTTCACTTACGAAAACCGGGTACCCGAATATGAGCTCGACTCCGTCCAACTTGGGCAAGTCCCTTTCAGCATCGACTTCCCATTCGCCTTCGATTCAGCCTGGTCCAGTCGCCTCGAGCTTCGAATCCAACCGCCGACCCTCCCAACCCAGTCCTTCGTTTCCTCACGCAGCCCCCCGAAAGGGTCAGGGCTCTCGGAAGCAACACAAGATGCAGCGAAGACCGGGACTTGGCGATGCCCGACACGCAAACCCAGACGATGACGATGCCATGGCCGAGATACGGGCCATAGGGAATGCCAACAGTCGACGAGGTCAGACCTCAATTACACATCTTCTGAACTACAGTCGTCCGCCGAGTGCCTACGCGGATCATCATTCTTATGCTCGGAATTATAGACGGAATCCGACCTGGGGACCTGGTTCGGGACACCACGCCGTAGACAAGGCGAGATACGTGCATGCGAATTACAGATTTGTTGTCTCACCAGAAGGCAATTACGCTAGCCAAGCGGCTGACGCCGATGTTCATATCGATTGGAATAACGTCCTGCAGATTTTGGCCTCGTCCGAGTCGCAGGGGGCTAGTTGCCCGATCTGTCTGTCAGAGCCGGTGGCGCCACGAATGGCAAAGTGCGGTCATATTTTCTGCCTCCCATGTCTGATTCGGTTTATGAACTCGACAGATGAGGACTCGAAGCATGGCAAAGGTGCAAGGTGGAAGAAATGCCCGCTCTGCGAAGACAGCGTCTACCTTCACGAGACACGGCCCGTGCGTTTCTACGCAGGACAGGAGAGCCCTCTGCCGCGAGTTGGCGATGACGTTGTGCTACGCCTTATGGCCCGGACATCCAAGTCGACCCTCGCATTGCCTTGGGAGAATGGTTCTGACGCGCTCAACGTGTCAGATGACGTGCCCTGGCACTTTGCAGCCAATGTTCTAGATTACGCCAGGATCATGAAGGGAACTGGAGACTACATGCTAGAGCAATTCAACGAAGAGATTGAGGCGCTGCGCAAACAAGGCACCGAGGACCAACTTCTTTACCACGACGACGACGAATGGACCAAGAAAGCGATCCGGGCCATTGATGCGGCGAAGGAGAAGGTTCAAGATCTTGGCAGGAACGATTCCATGCTGCCAAATAAGAAGCTGGGCAATCAGAACAAGACTGTTCAGCCTGACTTCTACTTCTACTCATCACAGCCGCATCTCTACCTATCAGCTCTCGATATACGTATTCTCAAGACGAAATATGGCGACTTCTCTGCATTTCCATCTACGTTGCTGCCTCGCGTCGAGCACATTTCAACAGGCCATGTCCTAGATGAGGTGCAGAGAAAGCGGGCCAAGTATCTGGGTCATCTTCCGTATGGTTGCCGAATCAGTTTTTTGGAATGCGATTGGACAGACATTGTGTCGGCTGATGTCCTCGAGAAGTTCGCTGATGAGATCGGCCGGCGAAGAAAGCGGAATCGCGACAAGGCCGTACAGGAAGAACGTGAGAGGCTTCAATCCGAAAGGATTGAGGCTGCCCAGTTCAAGAGCACCGCGGCTATGCGACGTGACTATGGACCGATCGAAGAGGATCACGTTCCTGCGTTGAACTTGGAAGAGTTCCAACCCCTATCAAGCCACGCCAATGCTACGCCGCCCGATCCGCGACCAGGTTTCGAGCATCTCGCAACCATTTCTACGAGTCCTTCCACGCAGAAAACTGTGTGGGGCACCTCTGTTGTGCCTGGCTCACCAGAGCTCGCCCCGGTTTCAATGCGTCAACTTGATGACGGGTGGCTCAAGGATGAAGATTTGTGGGGACCTCAGGAGCTTTCTTTCCAGATGGAGGCTTTGGGTGTGACGGAGTCCGGTCCCTCTAGCAGTAGTACGGCCTTTGGGGCAGCTAGTAGCAGCAGTAATGGCGGCGGTGGATCGGGAGGAGCCGGTAAGGGAAAGAAGAAGAAGCAGAAGATCACGCTGATGAGCACCGGCGGGCGTAGGCAAGGTTAAGGGGCTATAGTGGAAGGGGTTGAGACAAGTGGGTGGCAAGCGATTTGCGGGATTGCAAAGCGTGTTTTGGAGACGTACAGACTCTGATTTTTGTGAGGTAGAGTCGGGTATTGGTTTGGGGAGTTATAAGAGGAAGTTTGTCACAACTACTTCAATCAGACTATTAAAGAATCCAAAATTCAGATCGGTTCTCATCCCATTTAGCCATGCTGAGCAGATTTTAGAACTCTTTGGAAGTTCTGAGTAACGTTGTTTAAGACTATGCTGTCTTCCACGGTCACGTTTAGAAGAAGCAAAATAAGATCTGCGTGCGGTAGACGCCGATTGCCTGTTTCAGGGGATATGAACTCACCTTCCGTCGTCTTGGAGTGCTAGACCCCTCGTTGCTCTTAGTTTTCCTGGCTTTACGTTTTTGTTCTTTTCTGAAGGAAAAAGAACAAGGCTGTATCCAAGGCGTCTCTTATACCTCGTTTCCAGCCCTGGCGACGTTCGCGGGCGAATACGTTGAAGCGAAATGGCTAGTATTAGATAAGCGAGGGTTTTGTGTATCTATGTGTACGTATTCGTTACCGTGTATCTTGAATGTATGTCTAGGTAAGTGGTCATGAGAAGAAGGAAAACCACTGTTTATATTGCCTCAAGCAAGGAGGAGAAGAAGCAAGGCAATTTTTCGTGGCTCGTAGGTCGTTCTTCGATAGCTAGTTACCTTGCTCTTTCTTATTTTATGACACAATTACGTGGGTGTCATTGATGGTGTACGTCCTGGGAGGGGCATGTTCTGTTCTATCCATGTGTGCTCGATGCATGAGACCTAGCTCGGAGAAGCTCCTGGTGTGCTATGCTCTGAAATGAGGGGAGAGGAATGACTTTTCTGTAGAGAATTACGTGCACGTCGCCGACGGTGCGTATCTTGGAAACGGGTGCACTTCATTCATTGACTTATGCTTGAGATCCTCGTGTTGTTTTTGTCTACAGATCGAATTCATGTTTTGGACTATTATTAATAGAGGAGAAAGGGATAACTTAGGCATGGAGGATCACCGTCACAGATTACGCATCTCAGGAAAGGGGAAGTTTACTCATTGGTTTGTGCTCTAGATCACGTGTCGCGCTGTCTTAGGAGGAAGCAGAACGTCTTGTGTCTCAATAAAAGAGAGCAGAAAGCCATGGAGGCTCTGGATCCTTATGGCTCTCGTTCTGCGGGTACTGCTAGTAGTTAGTTCATTTGGTACCCCATTTGGTGCTCATGCTACTAGGGCGGATACTTGGGCTCCTCTGATCTAGTGCTTCCAAGATAGTCCTCAACTATCAGGATACATCTCTTTACTATGCTTCACGTTCGTTCACGTACGTATCGTGCATTGATACGGCTGCGTTGATAAGTCGGTTATACCAGCCGAGTGCAATCTCAAGTCCGACGAGGGTAAGACTATTATGGCCCTCCTTATGTCCTTATTAAGAAGCGCAATGAGACTAACAGCTCCGGCAAGGGC
The DNA here is from genome assembly GCF_030867785.1 of Colletotrichum acutatum. Classification (NCBI taxonomy): domain Eukaryota; kingdom Fungi; phylum Ascomycota; class Sordariomycetes; order Glomerellales; family Glomerellaceae; genus Colletotrichum; species Colletotrichum acutatum. Next base: position 90,193 of record NW_026849009.1, read on the forward strand.
TATAATAAAGGAATAAAGTAACTACAATGCCTTAGCTCTTTACGCTTCTTTCTCTTTAAAGTATCAACCGCCGCCACCGTGCATAACCGGCATTGTGGGCACTGCATGAAGTTTAAGATACCTACTTCAGGAGCGACGAGGCAATTCACTCTTTTTATACTTGAGAGAGGCGGCTAGAAAGGAAAAACAAAGCCTCTAAGAAAAGGACTTTGTAGTTTACACTCACTATGACAGACGCACATAACGGGGTTGAGTTAAGAGCGCACTATATAGCCAGCTATATCGGGTCTCGGGTCTTGGAGAGTAAGAGCAACTTCACAAACACCCATTGAGAGCCCCAACAACTAACCTCAGAACAAACCTTCCACATTTTTTTACTTTAAAGAGGTGGCTGGAAAGTTAAAAAGAAGTATTAGTGGACAGGAACTTGTAGTTTATACTACCCACGACAAACGCTCACAGTGGGGTTAAGCAGGAATCGGGTCATGCAGCAAGTTGTATTGGGGGCTCCGGTCTTGGAGAGTGAGAGTAACTTTATAAATGCCTAAGCTTTGACAACTAATCTCGAAATAAAACTATCCCGTTCCTGATTTGCTTTTCCAATTCGCCAGTTGTATTCGCTGTATACTACGTAAGAGAGAACGAACGGGCAATAACTCCAGGTACTTTTATAGTTCGCTGGCCGTATTTTCTATGTATATATAAGAGAGCGAACGGGTAGAGAGGAAAGTACTCACTCTCTTGCTTTGAGGGCTGTATTCGTCGTGTACTACGTAACGGAGAACCGGTGCGTAATAGTAAAGCGACCTTAATTGATTTTGCACTTAGGTTGCAAGTTGATATGACTTTTTGTACGTTTATAGGGATATGGCCAATACTAGAAACAGACTTGTGCACTGAGTCCTCCAGCCCAAGACCGTGTTCCATTGTGATGAAAATTGAGTATGAACGGTCGGTTGGTTCCCTATTTATGCGATCCGTGCCATAAAGAAGAGAATAACAGGGCTTTGGAATTACGCAAGGAACAAGCTCAGTGAATGCCAGCTTGAGATCGATCGGGTAGACAGGAGGGACACAAGAGTGTCCTTTTTCGAATGAATAAAGAAACATCATAGACAAACGTGCTGTCATATGTTTATTTGCCATAAGAAGTCTTGCCTGATGAACCAGGTTCCAAAGCCCCATCCCTTAGTTGAAAACCCAAGAATGAGAACTTAGGAATCATCCCCAGAAGCTCATCCTGAACACAACTCTATCCATCAACCTCTACTCAAACAACCTCCAGGTAAATCACGCCGCAAAAATCTTCATGAGCCCCTCCAACGCCATATTGCCACCACTAAAAACCAACCCCAAGTCCCAACCCTCCTCGCCAGCCTCCTTTTCCACCATAGCCCTGAAATCCTCGTTAAACAGCGCCACGGCAAGCGGCACCGCACCGCTCGGCTCGACCACGAGCTTGAACCGCTCAAACACGAGCTTCGTCGCCGCCTTGATCTCCTCCTCGGACACGCTGTACATATTCTCCACCAGCCGGCGCTCGTAAATGACGGACCACGGGTGCTTGCCCACGGGCGTCCGCAGGCCGTCGGCGACCGTCAGCGTCTTTACGCTCTCGACACGCTTCCCTGTCTCGAAGCCGCGCTTGCAGTCGTCGGCGCCCTGGAACTCGGGTTCCGCGCCGAATACCCGGATCCCCGTCCCCTCGCAGCTGAGCGCTACGCCGGAGAGCATGCCGCCCCCTCCGCAGGGCGTCATGATCGCGTCCAGACCCGGCGTCTTCTTCTTCTCTTCCCCGTCACCATCGGACACAGCAGCCACAGGAAGGCCAGTAGAGTTGAACGTCGGGTTCTCGGCAGAGTGGCCCGCGGCCAGGAGATCGCGCACCTGCTCCTGCAGCTCGAGGCCCATCGTGCCTTGGCCTAGCATGATGTCCGGGTGGTCGTAGGGCGGTACGAGGCGGGCGCCCGTCTCGGAGATGATGCGGTCGGCGACGGCCTCGCGCTCGACGCTGGTGCTGCCGCTGAAGACGACGTTGGCGCCGTAGCCGCGCGTCGCGGCGATCTTGTTGGGCGGGGAGATGTCCGGCATGACGATGTGTGCTGGGATGCCGCTTTCTCTGGCGGCGAGAGCCAGGGCTTGAGCGTGATTTCCTGATGGTGTTGTTAGTAGATTCTGCTGAAATCAAAAAAGTACGCACTCAGATAGTTCTCTTCGTTCGTTCGTTCACTGAGAGGGAAACCAGAGTGGTATTATCATACCTGAGCTATGCGTAACAACACCCTTCTCTTTACCGCCGCCCTCGGCCCACCCAGGCTCCTGCTTCAACCTCTCCACGGCGTGGAACGCACCGCGGACCTTGAAGGCGCCGATGCGCTGCAGATTCTCGCACTTGAACCACAGCCGGAGCACGGGCTTGGCCGGCGTGCGCCCTTCCCATTTCGTGCCCTTGAGGTCCTCGGGTGTCCGCGGCGTCGAAGCCAACGCCGTGAGCGTCTTGTTGGTGAGGACGGGGGTGTAGTGGACGTGCGGCTTGACGAGCTTGTGGGCTTCGACGACGGAAGCCCGGGTTAGGGGAAGGCAGGTCGATAGGTCGGCCATGGCTCTCGTCCTCTATTCTGCTCACGATGAACGGCTCGGCCTTGCTATGAGTGTGTGTAGGTCCTAATGTGTCTGACGGGAGAATTTCCGAAAGCCCAGTTGATCGAAAGTGAGACAGCTGGGTAGGACACTAAGGCTTTGACGGGTGTCTGCTCAAGTAAGATATTTGAGATCGAGATTGGGATTGAGATTGAAATTGGGATGAGACGTGTCGCGAGGGCGTGGGCGACAAAATCAATGGGACTTCCGACGCCGGGATCAGGACTTTGGTTGTGGTGGGCGGTTACCTGACGCCCTCCGGACGGGGTGCGACCCCGCTTGAGTCGTGGGATTCGGCGGTTGTCTCCGAAAAGGCTCCCCGGGCCACACCTGAGATTATCAGTGAAATGACCACACACGTCTACTTTTCCCGCGGGTAATATTAGAGCCGTACACCAACACACTAAGTTCATGGTCGACCATAATCACTTGTGGGCCCTGGAACCATCAGGAATATTCTATCGAGTGTTAGATGTTCGTTCAAGGTAGAATGGCTGACTGACTGTGTCTACACTCGGCGTTGACTCAGATGATGCGTCCTCCTCAGCTTCTCACCGAGACTTTCCCCAAGGTCGAAATACCGCGTGCTACGCTTTCCTTCACATTCAACAACGTAAACAGCTAGCCTTTAACCCGCGATGAGTCGCCATCCTCAAACGTAGCAAAGCTGTGTAACACACCCACCTCTCACAATGGCGGCACTTTTTTAAGTTGCATCCTCATGCTGAAAAGGCAGAGCATACATCTGAGAGCAGAAACACGAGAAAGCACGTCCGTTTCCTTGCAGTTGGGAGTCATGCGGATGAAAATGGCTTGGTAAGTAAGCTTGGGTTAGGTGAGGTATTATCCCAAACATTCGGGATGCGTCCCTGGCAGCGACAGGGATTAACGTCGCCGTTCTCCAGCGCGGGGCATTTGCGCCCCATGCACAATACAGCGCGGGGTCCTCGGGGACTAGATCGATCTCGCTAGCTCCGGTCTCCTCAGATTCATGACTCCATTCTCATCTGGCGACTTTCTTTCTGTTTCATACTACTGGATTACCAACCACTTAATAAATGTTGTTTGTATTATTCTCAGAAACCCGCTTGAATCTCACAATTCTGTCAAGACAGCTCATCAGATACTTTATCAGAGCACCGCCCAGCCCCAATATCAAGTCTCACACCACACTCCATTCACAACTCCGAGTATAGGAAACCAGCCCATCATGGCAACCGACCCAAACAAGCTATCCACAGCTTTCGCAAACACACCCCTCGCAAACCATGGCCAGAAATGGTCCGCCTTCTGGGAAGAGAGATTCACCCCCTGGGACCGCGGCGGGCCCTCCCTAGCCTTACTGGACATCATCACCACCCGTCCAGACCTCATCCCGCCTCCTCCTCCTCCTCCTCCTCCTGCCCCATCACATGCAAGACAACAGCAGAAGAAGCCAACGGCCCTCGTTCCCGGGTGTGGTAAAGGCCACGACGCCCTCCTCCTAGCAAACCTAGGCTACGACGTCCTCGGCCTGGACTTTTCGCCCACCGCCATCGCCGAGGCGAAGGAGAATCAAAAGGCTGTACTTGCTGCGGCGGTGGCGGCGGCCGGTAATGGAAACCGGAAACAAAACGGAGACGGAGCAGAGCCGGACGTAAACGCCATTCGCCAACCAAACGGCGCCGAGCCGGGTTCCGTGACGTGGCTCTCTGGCGACTTCTTCTCCGACTCGTGGCTCGAGACCTGGCCTCGCGAGGGCAAGACGTTTGACCTCATCTTTGACTACACTGTAAGTCTCTCACCACGTTCAAAAGGGCCTTTCAAAAGAAAAGGACCAGAGGCAACAAGGAAAACGAACAGAAAGATTGACAAACTATCCACAAAGTTCCTATGCGCCCTCCCCCCAACAGCCCGCCCCCAATGGTCAGCCCGCATGTCCTCCCTCCTGAACCCCGCCACCGGCCGCCTCATCTGCCTCGAATTCCCGTCCGGCAAACCTCTTTCCCAGCCGGGGCCGCCGTGGGGTCTGAACCCGAGTATCTATCTCGCGCTGCTCACCCGCCCCGGCCAACCGCTCGACTTCTCCTCTTCGACGCTGGCGGGCGATGAGGCCGATGTCGTTGTCGTCCCCCCGGCCCCGAGCGAGGACGGTGGTGAAGGCACCGGTCTGAAGCGGTTGGCGCTCGTCAAGCCTGCTAGGACGCATCGCGCTGGTATGAATGAGGACGGTTCGGTTCGCGATTGGGTTCATGTCTGGAGTCACTAAGAAGTACGACGCAACATAGTTCCCGCTCTAGATGTCTTCTCTGTTCGGTCAATGATGTATGCTTGTGCCATGCAATGCCCCCAACTCCATGTACATAAAGTTGGGAATATAATCTTCTCCATACACTCCACCCTCTCATCGAACTACACACCCCTCACGCCGTAAGCTTTCGCAAAGAATTATAATGCTCACCAAGCCCATACCCATGCCGATAATACGCCAACCAAATCTCCTTCTTCTCCTCCTCCCCATCACCACCCGCCGCCGGCCCAATCCTCTCCGTCCTCCCATCCTGCACAACCCGAATCTCAACCCCATACACGCTCGCCAGCGCCGCAAGCTCAAGCTGCCCACCCCACTCCGCCGTATCCCGGATCCGCCTCACGTACCCCTCCAACCCCTCCTCCAAAAACGGCGCAAAGTCGTCCGGGTGAGACACCATATACTCCGCCGCCGCCCTCCTCACAACCTTATACGGGAGCTTCTGCGTCGAGTCCCCACCACCACTACTCGCTTCTTCAGCACTAGCAAGTGGAATCCCCAGCTGCCGTAACTGATCCGCCACAGCAGAAAACAAGCAGTGCCCGTCCGGCGCAATCTCCTTCTCCTCGAGCCCGTTGGCTTTGAACTCCTTGAGCATGTACGTCTTCTCGATGCCACGGTGGTCCGTCATGCCGCTCGCCTCCTCCTGCGCCTTCTCCGCCGCGGCCTCGACCTCGGCCGCCCGCCGCGCCAGGCGCTCCTTTTGTCTGTTGCGCTTCTTCCCTTGGCCTTGGCCTTGTGCGTGCGTCTGTGTCTGTTCCTTCTCTTCTCCTACCGGCGTTTCGGATTCGGAAATGGTAGTATCCCTCAACTTCTCCGCAACCTCGGCCGTCTCGTCTCTCGTAGCCTCGTCGTCGTTGTCTTGGACCTCCTCGGCAACACCACCGCCAGACAACCCAGCCACCTCCTCCTCATGCTTCGCCTTCAACTGCCTCTCCAGCTCGGCACACTCATCATTCACGCCCTTGCGCGTCTTCTTGGTAGCGTTCTTCTTCTTGCTCGTGATCCGGCCCACAAGGTCGCGCTGCTCCTTGCGGTGCCGCGACTGCATCTGCTCCAGCGTTTCGGATTCCATGGCTTTTTCGTCTCTGTTCCTCGTGAAGCACCCGATTCCCTCGAGGTAGTGGTTCGGTTTCGGTTCGGTTCGGTCGGAGCAGGTTCGTATAAGAAGGTTATGTGAGGGAGGTCTCGCGGGGTATGTCCGTCGACACAGGAATCGCTATGTGACGTTTGCCAGAGGCGGGGGATATTTGCGATTTAATCCTGTCCGAGGTGATTCACAGAAGAAAATCGGCGCTTCAATCCGGTGTTCCGCTGGCAATGAGGTCTTGTGTCAATCACGCGTGAAACGAGTTGGCCGTGTCGAAAGGGTAAAAATGTGAGCTTCAAATTGCGTTGTCACTGGAAGCTCCGAGCTTGGAATGCAATGGAGGGGCGAAATTTCTTGGTGGGGGTTGAAGTTCGATGCTTGCGGTGCGGGGTCGGTGCGTGCCCCCGGAGAGCGGCCCGTAATTCGACTTCGCCCCGAGCACCACTGGCTCGACGAACGGCCGCCAAGAAGCAGACTTTCTCACCCGTAAGGATTTCACAGCATCATAATCAAGCTTGCTTCGCCATCAGGATTGAAGGTTAAATTTTACAGTTTTTGATTGACTATCCATCTGTCCCGAAGGACCTATCTACACTACCAAAGGTAATATCAACACCACATTGTTGACTACCTAACCTACATCGTACACCCCCAACAGCATCTGAGACCATCAGAGCCTGCGGTCCTCTGGCCAAACCAGGCATGATGACATCTCCTTGGCCCACCGACGGCAGTCATCGCCTTTTTATCCTACCAACTTCGTCCACAAGGTGGCACAGGGGTCTAGTTCTGTTTCACCACATCTTGATTACACATGAGAAATAGTACACATTGGGTATCGTATCGAATGAATGCAATCCCGCGCGCTCCAGCTAATCCAAACCTTTCGCGACAAGGGACAATGTAAAGGATTTGACGGCTTCTCACTTAGAAGCCTTTGAAAGGGTCATCTCGGAAGTAGTCATCTTCCACGGTCGCTCGGCTGCTGCCATGGTAGCCGTCTGTGCCGCGCGTCCCGCGAGAGCTATAGCTGTCACGGTGACGGCTACGACTCTGCCGTCTTCGAAGCTCCTTGCTGCGCCTACGAGCCCGGTATCCGTATTCCTCGTACTCATCAGGGTCTCTGTCAAAGCCTGAGTGGGCTAATGGACTGATGAAGGCCTCCATGCGCACGGTACCAATAGCATCAAAGAAGTTGGCACCTGGGGGTCTTGAAGAGGCTTCCGACGTCCGCTGAGAGCCGGCTGTACTCATGCCCCAACTCTGCCTGCTTGAGCCTTGAGATGGCTGGGACTGGTAGATATCGGAGGAGCCGGCTGTGCCAACGCTGTTGCCAGCGTTGCTGTTGGTGTAGCTGTGCTGTCCAACGCTGCCTGGTCCGGAAAATCCACGGAAGGACAGCGGGGGCGGGACGTGGCCTCCGGTATTGCTTCGCTTCCGTCCGTGAACCGCATTCTGATTCGAACGCTCCGTGAACCTAGGGATAAATGGTGGTTCCGCTGCGTCTCCAGAACGCTCACGTTGATGGTTGTTATTATTGGTGTTGCTGCTGCTGTTGATATTTGTTGGCATGGGCGGGAATGCCTCTGTGTGTTTGTAGCCCGAGACGTCGCCTGTCCTGGAAGAGGGGATGCTAGGAATGCTGGGCACACTTGGAATACTTCGCGGTCCGGGATTCTTCACCGAGGGTGCCTTGCTCTTTGTCAGTCGAATGGAATCACGAATGCCAGGTCGCCTGGTAGGTTGCGGTGGTTCAAAGTCCGGTACCGTGGTTGGTTTCGCAGGTTGGGGAGCAGCGACGATTTCAGGAATTGCTTGGGTCGAGTGAGCCAGGAATGAAAGTGCCGTCAGCCACACGTAGTGCCTCTCCGAAGACGTAGCCGTAAACTTCAACGCTCTTTGCGGAGTCAATATGAGAATCGATCGGTTGAAAACTGCACCCTGGTTCTTCGGGGCGGGGTTATCATCCTTGACGTCGAGTACAGACTGAATGGTTACTGCTTCACGTTAGTCAAGGCTTTCAGTGCTAAGTCAAGATGTAGGACTCACGTTTCCGACCAGTCTTACCCATGAGGGCACTGCCAGATGAAGGTTGCTTGCTGCTCCAGAGGATAGCTCTCTCATAGGGAGCCAGCCAAACCCATCGCTTGTGGCGGTCGTTGCTCGAGTCGTCCTTGCTGTTGTCGGGCACACCAAATGACTTGCGTCTCCTGACGTACTTGAACATCCATTCACCAACCATGGTCTGCGCAATGGCATCAACAACACCCGTGGCTTGCGAGGCGCCGTTGGATGCACCACCAACGGAGTTGACATCGGTGGTAGCCGTCTGTGCCGTTGTTGTCGACAGCCTGGACTTGTGGGACCGGTAGTTGGAGCTGGTGTCGTACCGAGGGCTGGTGATGTCGTTGTACGGAAGAGGAGGCAAGCTGGGGCTCTCCGGCGCATCGGTCGTCTCCGAGAAGGGCGGCGGGGACCTACTTTGCTTCCGATTTCTCTGGTTACGAGGAAGGGCCGCAGCTGATCGCACCTTACGTATACTGTTGGCACGATGGATGCTGCCGGCACGGTAGTGATTACGGCCCATGCCTCGGCGATGCCACGGTGCGTCCATCTTGGTTGGGCTTCGTTGGCCATCGCTCGGAGCGCTGGCACTGAATGGCGGTCGCCGAGAGCTAGCTCTGGTAGGGATGGGGAAAGGAGGGTCGGGAGCACGAGACTCTGGAACGCTCGGGCTTCTAGGACGGCCTTGGTGGCTGGCAATTCCGCTCTGGATCATAGCAGCCTTCCGCATGACGTTCTTGCCCGAAGGTCCCGCGGTAGACTTCTCATACCCGCGGGTAGTGGGCTTGGCAGACTGCCTCTTGGGTGCTTCTCTGCTTTCCAGATTTCCTCCATAACTATCGTTTGCGAGGCGCATGGAGTTCCTGCTAGGGGCTGACCTCTTCGTTTGTTCCGGTGATGTAAAGGTACTGACAGATGTGCGGTTGGAGGCTCGGGAATCCGTCATTCTCATGCCAGGGGCGGAAAGGGCGGTTCGGTACTCAGAGTCGCTCATATCAGCATCAAACTCGTCCACCTCATCGGAGCTTTGGGCATCTTGGAAGCCGGCGAACAGACTGCTGATGCGATGCGGTCGTCTCATAGGCGCGCCTTCTCTCGAAAGTGGCCCGTCATCATTGTTACCAGGGTATGCGTCGCGGGTTTGCTCGCCAAAGACTGGCGATACCGGCGGTGACGAAGGCATGTCCGACAGGCTGCGCTTTGTAGCGAGTCTCCGAGGATTTCGTGGTGGTAGATGTCCCGGCACCGGAGTAAAGTGGCGAGGATCATCACTCGTCACGGCCGTAGCGATCCCGATGCTGGGCGATGAGGGCCTGGACGTGATAGCTGAGGGGCGCAGGTGGACAGGTAGCGTCGCCAGCCTCTTGTCAGAAAGAATCTCTTCGGTCTGAACAGCAGTAGATTTTGTGGGAGCTGAGGAGATGATGGATACTTGGCAACCAAAGTCTTTGACGTACTGTGGAAGCCGGTGCTCGCGTGGTGTAGTCGGACGACTCGTTGGCGGGATGATACTGATGGATGGGATGGTCAACTCTTGCACTGGCCGCAAGACAGGAGGTGTCTGAGGCCTCTCCACCGGCTTGTCGGTCTGAGTCGAGGACGAAACCATCACCGTGGGCGGAGTTTCCGGAGGAGGCGGGGTGGAAGATCTGTAGGGAGACTTTGGCGTCTTCGGGGGGCTCAAAGGCTCCTCAACAGTCTGAGAACCAGCAGAGACCATGTGGTTGAAAGGACGCGGCTCGATCGACAGTGGTCGGTTGACATGAACTCGCTTTCGTCTTTGATTAGCCTCAACCTCCCACTCGCCTCTTGGAGAGGCCTCGACTTCGGTGAGCTTTTCGATCTTGGCAGGCGGTTCCGGTGTGCAAGGCTTGGCAGGCTCCATCTTTGGTGATGGAGGAGGCGAGAATTGAATTCCGGTGTCGGTGTAGCTGACCTTGGGAGCCGGCGGCGGCGGAGGCGGCATCAGATCCTCATCGTTCTCTTGGATCCCGTCTTCCAGGGCCTCCAGGACGGGCTGGTTCATCCAAAGTCTACCTCTAGTAACGCTTCCAGGACGTTGGGGGCTCTCCATGCTTTGTTGTCGTCGGTGAATCTTGGACAGAATGCTGTCGCGGCTGAATGTTCGTGTGTGGCGATAGTTGGACATGGCGCTCTCGCGTCCGCCGTCGTCAGTCTGCCAGTCGTCGTCGCCATCGAGGTTGAGCTCGTCCGCCAGCGAGTTTCCATTGAAGACCTTGCCGGGGCTCTGTTGCATGGAAAATCGGACACTGTTAGTCAGGCTCATAGTCCTCACACTTCCCGCGTCGTTTTGATCCTCTGTCTCGCTGTCATTGCCGTTGCCGTTCATTTGTGCAGCCTGGTAGGCGGCGACCTCGTCTATCACCACCTTCAAGCGGCTCTCGGCGACGTGGACTCTACGCTCATACTTGCGCTTCTCTTCCTCCCAAGAGTCCTTGTCCTGAGCCCAAAGGTCGTGAACCCTCTGAGAGTCTTCTTCCTGACTTCGAATCTTCTTCTGGGCGGACTCGAGTCTCTTTCTCGTTTCTGTAATTGAGTCGACGGCTTCGTCCCTCTCGCGGGCGAGCTCGCCCAGTGCTGATGAGGTACCACCTTCTAGAAGGGCTAGTTGACGCTGAAGGGATCGGCTTTGTTTTGTTGTGGTGGCTACTGTCTCTTGAAGTGTCTCCTGCTCCTGGCGAGAGGCATGCAATGATAATTCTAGGTTTTCGATAAGTTTCGCCTTTTCTTCCTGATCTCGCCTCAAGTTCAGGATCTCGGCTACGAGATTGGCGTGTAAGGTTGGAGTGAAACGACGTGGGTCGAGAACGCTGATGCCATCGTCGTTGGTCATATTTCTGGATGAACGCTTAGAGCCCTTGTCATTCTGTGGGACGGGAGGAGGCGAAGGGCTCTTCTTCCCGTTTGGCGGGGTGACGGAGCGTCGGGATTTCCTCGAGCTTCGTGATGGTGTTCTGTAAGGCGTGTCCTGTGGTGTTGGCAACGCCGTCACGGCAGCGTTGCCTTTGGACTCATCCTCGGTCTCCCAAACAGCCATCTTGACTCACTGGAGACGAAGAAAGACTCGCAGTGAGGTGTCAAGGGCGCAACGGTTCTCAATTGAACCCCTCAAAAAAAGAAGTGTAAGCATGCAGGTTATGGTCGGTTGGCTTACAGCGAGCAAATGTGCTTGGATCGCCAGCCGTTTCGGGGAAAATCAAATGTAGGGGATCAAAGCACACAGCTGAGCCCAGGGATCCTTGCTTCCGGTGGAAATGACAGGCGCCAGAGGAGCAGTCTGACCGCGCAATCACTGGTGCATTGACGCTATTCAACCCCCACTGACTCTTGGTTAGTGCTCGATGCTACGGGAGAGGCACATTGGAGGAGCGCGAGGCCGAGGCCTACGGCAAGGAATATGCATGAAATGTTCTTGGTGAAACCTACGATACGGTGTTGCTGCTGTTGCTACTGCTGCTGCGTCGCGGGCGCAGCAAGGTGATGTCAAATAAGTGAGGTGATATGCTATGGGCAACAACCCAAACAAGTAAAAAGAAGAAAATAAACAGAGCGATAAAAAGGAGTGGTTCGCTCGAGTGGCCGTTTCTGGACAGCCCAGACACGAGTTAGCATGAAGTTCTCCGGGGCCGAGGTGGTATAATTGGTGTATATGAGCCGGGGAGGGATGTTCGGGAACGGTTTTGGATGGGCTCCCACCTTAAGAACGGAGATATATAGGTAGTAAATCCAGGTATGAAACTGACTGGCTTTCGAAGCCAGGAATCAATGTCGCAAAGAGAAAAGGAGAGATTGAGTAAGGCGCGGCAGTCGCAAGAACAGATGGCAAGCTCAAAGTCGCAATGAGATCAAGAGCCGTTCTAAGTCGACATGACGTTGTAAATTGACTTTGGTGAAAGGCCGAAATGGAATGCGACTCCGTAAGGATGAGCGGCAATGATAGGAACCGAGGCGAAAGAGTTGAAAAAAGGAGCAGTAAGGATTGGCGTATGTACAAGGCTCGAGCAATGTACTAATTATATGATGTAAACAGGCGAGACGTTGGGAGAAGGAACGTTGGTCGTGCAGAGGCGCGGATGAGAAAAGCGTGAAGGCTTGTTTCGCGGTTCTGGTGGGGGAGATTTTGTGGTCAGCATCATGTCCCGGACCTCCCTCCTTCTTTTCCTTCTAAGGCTGCTTCTCCCGCTGCGATCGGCCGCACCAACAAACGGACTGAGACATATAGGAGGCTTACCCGACGGAAGGTGTATTGGACAGTCGATAGTCTGTCGGGAGGTTTTGGAGACAAGTCGAGGGTAGAAAAGCGACGGCGGACCGGTTGGTTCGAGACAGAGTGACAGTGACAAAAGGAACGAGGCAAGTTTAAGGACGGTGGACGGGTGTAAGGATAAATGTACAACTGCCTACAGCTAAGTGGCAAGTCGAAATGGATGGGCGCGAGGATCGGTTGCGCAGGTGGTAGGACGTTAATTCCAGCAGGACGGGGTGACAGAACAGAATGGCTGCTGCATCCGAGGCCAATGGGCGTGACAATGGCGGCACCTGAAGATCGGGCTGGAGGAGAAGGAGAGAAGAAAGCCGTGAGAAGGCGAGGCGAGTCGAGAGAGGAGAGACAAGGCAAGGCAAGGCAAGGCGCAAGGCAAAAGAAACAGAGTGAAGAAGCCGGGTGCGAGGCGCCAGACTATTCTGTCAACTCGAGCACGGGACAGGCTGAGATGGGATGGAAATAAATGGGACGGGCAAGGGTTAGGAGCATGGGAAGAACAGCACTAAGGTAGGTAGGGTAGAAGCCGGGGGTGGGAGGTATCCGTACACTACGGAGAGACGAGGAGGAGAAGCATCAAAGTGGGCATCGAGACCATCACAGTGGTAGTGCAGCGGATGCAGCAGCGGGAAGCCGCGAGGGACAGTCTGGATGGTCGATGGAGCATTGGGGACAGAGAGAGAAAAGATGGTGGTCCATGGCGGCTTGCCGTGTGTATTGCGGAGGTAGGATTCGACTTGGCGAATGCGACGAGACGAGCCATCAGAGGCTAATCATTGTCGTGCAGGAGATGGCCAACGTGCTAGATGCATGTGCAGGGCAGATGGATGAGTGTATACGTACGTGTACGAATGCTGTGATGTGAACTTGTGAAGTGTATTATTAGCGTGTTGCTTGGTGTGCTTGTTGTAAGCCACGGGCAGGAAGCTGCGGGATGCAGTGCTGTGATGGGATCATGATCATGAATTGAGGTGGAAAAGGCCGGGTCCCTGGTCAGTTGAATGAGATTAGCTAGATTGGGGTGGGATGGGATACGTATTGGTCAACGTCCACGAGGGGATCCGTAGGTAGCGATCATGGCTATGATTGGGAAGCGAACCCAGTAATCAAATCAATCCAGATGGGAGGAGACGAAGCACCAGGGCCAGGCGACGCCGGATGACATGGGCGTAAATTAGCCAGGCACGCACGACGCGGCCAACGGTCCAGCCACGAGACTCTGAGACCAAAGTATCTGTACGATGTATCCGTACCTTACGTAGTAAAGTACCTTAAGTTGAGAGGCCATTTTCATTTTGCTCCTTCCAAGTTCCGAGTTTTTGTTTGGGGAAAAGTCAGGAACAAAACGCCCACGGAACACGCGCGCGACATGCTTCTTTTGTTGTCTGTACCTAGGTAGTACTGGAATACAGAAGTGCATTGAAGTAATGCTCAGAGTCCTCTTACTGCGCATTGTCGCTTGCGGACCGCGGTTGATGGCGCCGTTACATCTCTCGTCCAAAACAGATGGCACTTGCAGCCGCGTCCTTGATTATGGATTTCAAATGAGATGATGAGTCGGAATCCGGCTTGTTCTCGCCCCGTTGGCCCCCTCTCGGGTCTCCTCTCTGCGTTACTTGTCATTATTGTTCAATCAACCTCAATATCTTCCCCTCTCGGTTCATCCATGCGGCCGGACTTGGCTCTCGTCGAAAACACCACGAGAGTTCGATATTTTCTTTGGTCTTGCGATTCAGCAAGCCACCGGTCCCGAACCCAAAGAAAGGAGTTGGCAGAAGAAAGGAGATTGCAGCGAGAGAAAAACTCGCAACGGCGTTGGACGGCACTAGCTGCCCACCACTTGCGTCTGCCCGCTACAGAAGACGGAGAATTCTTGAGGCAAACACGCAAGGTACCGAACACTTCGCACTCACTGCCTTTTTGTGCTCATGTACACGCGCTAGAGCACTCGGGACTGAGTACTGTGTACCGGCCAGAGTCATGTAAAGATGATCATTGGGTATAAGAAGAAACCAGCGTGGAAAGGGTCCTCGACAAACATCATCGACACCGTCCATGATTGGGCCACTCTTGCCGATTGGGTCAATTGGTGGGAAGCCACGCTGTACTTGGAGAGATTTGCGCTCGCTGGGCAGCAATGAAGCAGTAGTCACATAGAGTACTCCGTACAAGGTCCGGACTACGGGAAGAGGAACCGGCGACCGTTACTCGACACTTCCCGACACGTGGGATGGATGTTTATTGTCTTGCTTTCTTTTTCTTATCATGTCGACCGAGAAAATCAGCACTTGATCATGCTCTGCCTCGTCTCATTTGCCAATTGCACGCTGCAAAGCGAAAAGAGGCAGATGAAGGAAAAATACGTACCCCTATCACCTTCTCGAGTAAGGTGGCTCTTATGGACCTACTCCCGTCTACGAAGTGCTCCGTACTGTGGTAAGTTCGGCTCTCCACTATTTACAGTGAGAGGCCAGGAACCCATCGCGAACTCGACGGAGGTTTCCACGATCCGCAACGCAAGCTAGGTAACAAACCAGAGATACGTGAGTGATGAGAAACAAATCACCCGGATGAAACGACGCCAGAGGGGATGAACCTAGATTGCGAATCGGTGGTCGCGATCTCGAGGCAGGCAATCCATCAGGCCAGGCCGGGATGGCCTTTTTTGTGCGCTTCTCAATCTCAAAAGCTGCTCCATCGGTTGGAAGTTTGGAACTTGGGGCCCTGGCAAGCCTGGCTCTCTCCTGCGCTCCAACAGGAAGGATTCAAAGACATCCGGGAAGGCACAACCGGGGATTCCTTCACTTTCCTCAGTTGGGACCTACCGGAATCCCCGCTAACGCCCTTTGGGGAGGCACGAGTGGGGACAACTTTTGCAGTAAGCCATTTGGGCAGGAAAGAACGCTAGACATGGGAGCTCCTTCCAGGGGTCGCTCCCAGTCCCAGGAGAACACACAAGGTACGTACTCTTGAACTCTTGGTTTTCCTCTCCCACCAACCCGTCTCTCCCCAAGGGTTCCTCACCTTGAATCCTTACCAGCTCTAACATCACGGTCGAATGGGAACCTCTCCAACATGAAGCCCGCAATTTCCTGCCTGCGCAGATCGCACTTCTCATCACCCGCCGTCACTCGCCGTTATCGTATCGTTGCTTCTCCTCCCGTCATCTCTTTTCCGGCTTGCGGCTTCTTCTCATGTCAGACCTTTGCCCTCTCCCCCGGCTGTCACTGCCTCCGCAGCGCCTCTTGTTGATCCCGGCGCAACACTGACTGGCGTTGTGCAAGTCTCGAGTAAACCAGCTCGAGGTCAGCCAAATTTCCCCCTCAGCCTCTCAAGACTCTTGACTTCCCACTTGCACTCGACATGTGCAACCTTGCATAAGCTGAGGAACCTCTTCGACGGCCTAACGGCTTACAGTTTCAGCTACGGCGACTCACACGTGTCTCGCCCTGCCTGCGCAACACCGTTTACGTTCTTGATTCGCCGTGAAATAATAGCACACGAGGCGGCCTCTCGTGTCAAAATATCTCGAGGTCGCATCGTCTCCTTTCTTTTCTCGATACATTGACAATGTTGTCATTCCCCGCTACCTCATTTACTCCCGGTCGTTCGTCCCAAGAATCGCAACGTCAGGGGCCCTAGACTGAATCGCTTGACAGCAGGACCCTCGGGCCTGTCAATCTCTGGCGGAGGCTGTAGCCCACAAGATGTGCCGACTGTCAATCCTTCGAAAGGACTGTGCACAAGAGGCCCCTGCTGTGCCCGACCGCAGCATCTTGAAAGTTGAACATCCATCACTGACCAAGGGCCCCCAATCAATAACCTTCGGCTCCCTCAACTCCTCGAACTGCCGGTTCCCGTAACCCGTACCTTGCAGAGAGAGGTCAGAGCTTTCATTGTATGCGTATCGATGCTACGGCAAGATTGAACAAGCCAATCGATTCGATCGCTGTCTGAACTAAAGCACACTGGGTTCTTTTTTGTTTGCTTCTCCTGACCCGAAGGCGCCGAGACTTGGTTCAAGACCCCGTATCAGAACTCCATCAACCTCACACATCTCAGACTACCGGTAACGTTTGCCACGTTCCGTTCAACGTGCCACGACTGTCACGGGCAGACCGATCAAGTAGGAAGGAGCTGCGAGCCTACAACGAGGTAATTCTATACACGAGGTCTATCAGACAGTCTACACCATGACGAGAGAGGAATCGTTATGTGGCAAGCATTAGATGCAAGTCAAAGGCACAGTCACAGGTAAGGAATCACGGTGGAAGCTGTTGGACGTTGAACCTGGGCCCGCTTTACAATCTGTAGTCACATTTGCACGCTGCATGCTGTGCCGCTGGCCCGCTCTGCAGCCCAAGGCTTCGCAATACCAGGGAAACGTCCTTACTCGCTTTTTCACTATGAATAACCATCAAGACGGATGTTACCCTCTCACCCCGCGAGCAGAGACGTCTCGACTTCGGTCATTGACCCCTTTCGTGGTGGCTCCTCCGACATAGTACAAGCCTCCCGATATCACCGCGGGATGCGGATTCCATTGTCTGTTCGCAAGACTGAAGAACCCCCCCCCCCTTCATTCTCGATGAGGTTGCCGGCCTTCATCTTCTAGCTTATCCGTTGCAGCTACAGAGTAGTGGTCATACATCTGCGCATCCATTGGCCTCGACTTCTCATCTTGTAATCCACAAGCCACACAGTAAGCTCTGAGAGTCAGTCGCAGAAATTTTGGTGCCATGCACAGCTCCCAGGCGTCCCAAAAGTGCGGAATGCGGCTCGATATCCGAATTCATTTCTGGGTCACTCACGACGTGCCTCCAGGCTTTGATGACCCCCTTTCCCAACAAGGAGACCATGGCCGTGCAAACCAGATTGCATTCCCAGCCTCTACAGCCCTGCAAGTACACCACTCGGCAGGCTTGTAAGCCTCCGGCGCCGACGCATCGGTTCGCGCCCCCTCCCAACAATCTCAGGTACGATCCCGCTCAAATTCTATGCACTAAACAGGTTCGGAATCGGCGTCTATAACCTAAAGACCTAGAGGGGCTCTTATCATGAAGGATATCCGGATAGCAACCAAGGCTTTCCCCTCACGAACCGTCAAGGTCCCCGGTCTCTAGTTGATGGCCGCCTTCTCGTCAGCATCGGACCTTCGTCCGATCCCGCGATGTTCTTGTTCCGCCGCTGCCGTTCGCCAAGGAGACACCAATCCTCTGATCCTCATAGCACCAACAGACGAGCAAGGTTCCGAAAAAGCAATATCTTGTGCGATTCTACGAAAGGCTTGCGCTAATAGGCCAGCCGGCCAATTCGGTCGGCATGGTGTCAGCTCGGATGTTTTGGAATGCTCTCCCGGCGCGCCCAACTCTCAAGTCCCAACTCAATTCAGGGTTCTGCTTCTCCAAAAACCAGGCACAGGGAACAAGCATTCTGCAAATGGCGCGAGCACCTCTAACGACAGCAAACATCGCGGAGAGTGGAGAAAATCCTCTCAACTCCATGTGCGGCGTGTTCGTAGAGCAAACACGCAGCTTCGAGTTATCACGCATTATCTTCATCCGGATGTCTTCCCCGGTCTCGCTGCTCGCTACAATATACTGTGCGTAGTGGCTTTCCATACCCATGACCACGAACCAACACGCATGATCTGCGGCGCTGCCTGGTGGGACGAACGCGATGTCTCCTTGAGAAACGACGGTTCGTGACTCAATGACACCAAGCTTCTAAGGCTGCAACGAGCCATTTGACTTTGAAGATATTGGGCACAACGCCACAAGACCCGCTGCGAAATGGACCAAACTGTCGGTTAATAGTCAACAACCACGGCCGAAGAGCAATTTGTCTTGGTGCTAGTGTCCGGCCCGTCTCCTAGCCACTGCCACCATCGATCTTTCTGCAACGACTAAACGCCACCCGCACTCCTGATATTTGGGAGAAAATGGCAGAGGCGTTTGAACATGACATCGACCATTTCCGCAGCCTCATCAGCCGGGAGGACGTGGGATAGCAACCGTCAACAACGCCACGTTGAACTCTCTTCGCCGTCCGGGTCAAGCCATACCAACTTCAGTAACGTCTGGCCCCCGTTCTCAAAGTAAAGCGGAGCATATGCAGCTCTATCACAACCGTTTGTGACAAGCCCCAGCGAACGCACAATTGCTTAACGTGAGCATTTTTCAATGCAGCTGCAGGGGATTTAATCTTCCGCACACGAATGACATGCGTCTCTATGTAACAGCAGGCCAGGTCTTTTGTAAAGCGCGAAATCATGAGGGGAGAAAACAGGATCGGTATAATTGCAAGGTTGTACTTTAGGCGACCGTCGAACACGGCGCAAAACTCAATTCAGAGTTCCAGACTCACAAATTGGCATAATTCAGATCCCCCACGAATGGGAGTCGAAAATTCACTGCCGCCACGAAAAAGAAGAGACCGCCGTTTACCGAAGTACGCTTGGGAAACATGAGGAGGCACAAGAGGCTGCGTCAGCGAAACAGATTCGCTCTCGCCCCATCACTTTACACAGTAGTATCATCTCGCACCCGCGTCATACGAGGCAGTCAAAAACTTTGCGCAAAAGATGGAGAGGTCATTTCCCGTGGCTTCCCAAAGCAGCCTCATCTCTTGGTCAACCATGTTCGCCCCCATCAGTGATCCATCTCATTTTCTTCTGCCAACATATCATTTGGCCGGGAATTTCTGACATTGTTTCTGCTATTTTGGACGACTCTGCCACGTGGGCAACGCAATCCGCAACACACCGTCTTGTGGCTATCCGTCTGGACTAACTGTTAGTGCTAGATATTTAGCTTATTCACATCAAAGCATGGGGAACCGAACGCCGCGTGCATCTGCGGGAGGGCAGACGTGTTCTGCCACGACCAAGATTTCCCCTTGATCTTTCATCTGAGCAGCCACGAACGCCGTCAGTGCGCGCATTTGGCAACTCAGTCCGCCACTGCCCCTGGTCCTTGGGGCCCCCGCCTGACGGCAAATATCCGGGGCCGGCGAGGTCGGCGTGTTGCACTGCAATATTAAGACGGTGCCAAAAGACATACCTCGACGGGCTCCATCATCGGCGAGGCACACCGAGATGAACGAAGGCGTGGTGCCTTTACCATAGAGCACACTACAAGAGCGGGTGCCCAATCCTCAGTGTCGCTGGGCCACTTGACGACTAGGGCGTCCTTCGAAACATCAGCGAATATCGGTTGGCTGTAAGCGAGCGAGGATGAGGGTGGAACAGCATACAAGATGATGAACGATGGCCAGCACTCGGAGGTTAGGTGAGCTAATCATGACAATGGGGAGCCAGAACAGCAGCGGGAGTCCTTCACGACCCTGATCCTCAAAGTGCAGGACGGTGATGCCCGAATTTCCGAAGGCCATGGATCAAACATGATCACCGGGATGCAAGCCTTGCGCCGGTGCTTGCTATTCAAGAGAAGCGTTCGGTCTCAGGCTCTATCCGTATTACTGACTCAAACACGGCTGCGCGGTCAAAGGGGTTGAGGCCGCGTTCCGTGTTGCCACGCGAAGGACGAGCCGAGGTCTCAGCCGTTGTTTGTTTCCGTTCGCGTCCATCCAAGGCGACAATGACACAAAGCAAGAAATTGCAGTTCCACACATGAGCGTAACAAAGAGGACCGCGAAGATGAATTACATGCCTGCCAAGCTGGCTTGGTCTCCGACTGATGGTCTGGCTTACACGCCACGAGACCGACTCGAAGACTCAGCCTGGCCGGCACCATCGGGTGAAGGAAGACTGCGTGATTTGATCACGGCGCGATCTTTGCTACTTCCCTGGCTAACCAGATATCAAAATATCCAATGAAGGCACGTCGATTCCTCGCAAACCAGGTTGGGCACACATTAGGCGTCTCCGTCATCAGATATCGAACATGAACTTTGTCTAGATCCGTCGACACGGACTTCACAAAGATCTCGCCCGTCTCGCCTGGCATCTTTCACCGTCGCTTCGTCTTTGGGTGTGACACAATCTCCTTACTCGTGTTCCCCCTTTTTCTTTGGGCCCCCAGTCGTCTCTGAGTACCGGGTATCCGTATTTGAGGAATCGAAAAACGACTTCACAGACCCAGGTCAACAATGCGCACAGCCGAGGGCCTGGTTCCTGGAGATTAGGCTGTCATTTTGTATACACTTGCACGCATGTTTTCCGTCCCGGAAGAAACTGAGCCACACGATCCACTTGTTTCGGACGTCATCGCAGATATGAAACAAGGCTTTCAGAGAGACGAAATGGAGGGGAGGCATACGGTATGTTTCGTTTAACCTGATGAACAGGGGATAGGGCGTTTGAGTAGGCAGGGCTTTGAGCAACCCGAGATTGGGGCTGCTGGGATATTTGAAATTATTCCCGATCAGCCCGCCGTTGAACTTTGTGGATGTCTGTGTGAATTCAAGATGTCCATACGATTCTTCAAAGACTTCATGTGGGAGGTGATGGCTTTGTTCCTAGGGAATTCGTGTTTGCTTCTTGGTGTGGGTAGTTAAACACGTAGATTCAAATGCTGTTTCGTCATCGAGATGTTTCGGTTCCGAATGCTCCGTGTAAAGCAGAGAGCGTGACTGTGAGGTTGATAGAGATCGTATTACTTCTTGTCATGGTTACTTTTACTCTTGTGCTTGTTTATTGCGGAGGCTCAGCGACCATGTATGTTCGAGATAGATGCGTGGCGAGCGGGCTCTCGGAAGATGGTAAATGTGACGCACTTCACGGAGCCGCATTACACCAACATGTACCGCATTTCATTCTTGGAAAGAATTCCAGACATGTCTTGGCTCATGTTCTTTCGCTCCTTATACGTAAAGTTTCGTTCATGAGAGCTGGATTTGGATCATACTTGATGTTTCCGATGAGGTCGTTTCCGCGGCCAGTTTTGATCACCGTTGATGATTAAAAAAAGAACCGTAAACTTCTAATTCCTCGGGTGCATCTCAGATTACTCAACAGATGGTAAGAGGATATCACAAAGTTTCCTGAGCACACGTCTTCAGGTCTGTCTGGCATTCCTCGCCCGCCCGGGCTACCCGAGCGGGACGTCGTCTTACCGCGGCCCCTCCCGGGTCCGAGAGAACAGGCGGGGTTCGGGATGGATCAGTCAGCAATCCGACCCCGCCTCCAGGTTTGATAGACTTCCCCCTCTACGCTCTTTATACTACAACAGTTTCCCTTTCCAGGATTTGCTCGGTTTCATATACTCCCAAGCTTGGTCATTTGAAGCAATTTTCCAGGATTTCCAGCCAAAGACTCTATCAAAGTAAAGAGAAAAGTGAGATCAAAGATAACACAGTTTCCAACAACTAGCTCGAAATAAAGGAAACATGTCCGGCATAGCAGGCGACCTCCCGAACATCAAGGCAGAGAACCTTCGCGACCTAAAGGCCTTGACATTCGACGTCTTTGGCACAGTCGTGGACTGGCGGTCCTCGGTGGTGGACGAACTCACCTCCCGCGCAAAAGCCAAGCTCGCCTCTTCCTCCTCTCCCCCTTCTACGTCCACCAGCAATGACAAGGACACAAAAGAAAAGCTAGAAAAGCTCGCAACAACAAACTGGCCAGCCTTTGCCCAAGAGTGGCGAATCTCCTACATGCGCTTCGTGCGCAGCTACGTGCCCGAGCAGACACCCTGGAAAGACATTGACGCGCACCACCACGACAGCCTCGTCGAGCTCTTGCAGGGGTGGGGGTTGGAAGGGATCTACTCCCCCGACGAGATTCGCGAGCTGAGCCTCGTGTGGCACCGTCTCCGGCCGTGGGCGGATTCCGTGGAAGGGTTGCGCAGGTTGGGTGGGAGATACGTCACCTCGACGCTGAGCAACGGGAACAGGACGCTGTTGGGGGATCTGGATTCGTTTGGCGGGCTCGGGTTTAGGAAGATTTTGTCGGCGGAGGATTTCAGGGCATATAAGCCTAATAAGGCGGTATATGATGGCGCCGTGGAGGCTTTGGCCGGCGGTGGTGGTGGGAAGGCGAGGGAGGTTGCGATGGTGGCGGCGCATTTGGGGGATTTGATGGCTGCGAGGGGGCGGGGGATGAGGACTGTTTATATTGAGAGGCCGGAGGAGGAGGATTGGGAGGTTGGGAGCGAGAGGTATGAGGATGCCAAGGGATGGGTTGATATTTGGGTTAAGGAGGGGGAGGGTGGGTTTGAGGAGGTTGCGAGGCGGTTGGGTGTTTGAGGGATGATGGTATATTTAGTCCATATTCAGGAACGGATCTCAAGCGCATTGTTAACTGTGATATTGAGTGTTCGGGCTTTTCCACTTTCTTCTGTATCATGCGTCTTGATGGAGTGGACACAATAATCGACGGTGAATATACGGCACAGGCAGGAGGGTCTATAGTCCAATTCACCTCGCAAATTCTCAACAGCAGCAAGAAAGGGAAAGTTGCCCAGAAGCCAACGATATTAATAACCAAAGCCTGAGAGCAGATTTACCGGGCTGCAGCTTGTGGTTTCGAATCCCACAGGCGATCCCCTTTTTTTTCAGCTTTTCCTTTCTATAACTTCTATTCGGATCTTATACATGCCCTTCGAGGCATTCTGAGACATAATCAAATGCGGTTCGAGGAAGAAGTGTCAACTAATATATGCAAGGGATTAGTATCTGCCAAAAGTATTGTCATTGAGCTTAATAGCACGGCAGCAATACTCGGAGGATGTTCTTGTTGATTATAAACCGTGCGAGACTCATTATTATATACAAAAGAATGGGTGCCACGCAAGATGAAGTCCCGTTGTCTTAGATAGTAATGAGCCGAACTTATCTGTCCTTTGTCTTGTGAAAACCTGATAGAGATGGAATCCCGGAGAATACTCTAATTACTAGGTGGATTCCCTCCTTGACCTTCTCTTCCTATTCTCAGTGCAAACGCCGCGCGGATAGTAGAGACTTACAGGATGAGGGCAGTGTCACTACACTCGTGCGAAGGTTCTGAGGATCCAGATCGACCATGACATTCACGATAAGCATCCTCTCAACCAGCCTGAAGTTGTCACTTGAGTTCTCTGCGCTGGAGCTCCATCTTCAAACTCAAAGAAACCAGAGAGCATCGCTGGTGTCGTCAGTATATTGGTGGACGCGCACTGCGGCGCAGACTTTTGCGATTCCGTCTTCCGCGGGGCAGAAGAGCATTTGCTATGTCTTGCAATGATGCCTCCGAGAAGAACATATAATCACGGACGGTGCTCTTGACCAATCTTCCATGCCACTGATTGGCCTGGTAGTATGGATGAAGGCACCTTGATTGCGCCGTCAAGGTACTCAGACCAGTCCGAAGTCAACTGTGTCTGTGGTTTTGACTTATCCTGGCCGTCCATCATCCACATCTAGGACGGCCCGTTTAGCAAAGTCATCATTTTCATACACGCACGCTTTTCTTTTGGTTCTCTTGAGGCGTATTCCTCTGGGATACATCAGGGGCAAATGAAGGAAACGCCCCCCCCCCCCCCGGGGGAGCGTCATTCGAAACGTCAATATAATCCGATCATGGATCGTCTTGTCGGGACTAGCGAGGACGAAGAATGAAAGGTTGTTCTCAGCTCGCCTCAAGCATTGGGAGGTGAAGGCCCACCATGCAAGTTTCCTTTGCTGACTCAATTCTAGCTTCGTAATCGAGGCTCTAGGTTAAATAGTCCTTTAATCGTGATGCCCAGCCGTATAGATTGGTGGCCGTCTAATAGTTTATGTTTAAATATCAATTTGGAAGGTGTGAGTGTGGATTGCCGCTGCTTCGACATCTCAAGTAGAAGCTCATGTCACATATGCAGTGTCATGGCTTCTCTCTATGGTTTCAACTCTAGCAATTCTTGTAGCGAGTTGCAGGACCATGTTTGGTAGGTTCACTTGCAAAAATACAGGCCGGAACTCAGCCCCAAATCCTCCCAAGCATGGTTTCTCACATCTCCCTTTATCACCAGCAATTCAAGTCTTGTGACAGGCTCGCCAGATGGCATCTTCCTTCGATACTGCAAGTGGTGATCCGGTGACTGTTATTGCATTAATAAATAGCTCATTTTAACTTCGAGTTCAATCAGTACTACTGAAAACTCTGTTCTTAGACTAGACGGTATTTCCTTTTCAAATACTCTTAGAGTTTTTCAAGCTCCCGCGTGATAACATCTACCAGGCAGCATCAAAAGATACACAAAAGACGATGGAGAAAGCATGAGTGAACGCGGGCCATACTAACTTGATCAATGCATACAGAACACTTCCTCACCCAAGCACCTCTTGATCCATGAACGCTTACGCAAAGAAGCAGCTCTTCCAAATACCGGGATGGCTTAAAGTACATCAAGCCGAGTTGCCGCAGGGCTCGTGGGTGAGCCTGCTGCGTAAGACGACATGGGACGCCTCTAGTTCAACCTGCAGCCACCTAGAGTCGCATCTTGACCTAGAAGGAGAATCGAATTTGCATATACAAAATGATCGGCTTCGACTAAAGAACGGCATAGAAAGTTGGCCAAAAAATACAAGAAACGGCATACTTATCTACCAAATACCATTTCACGAGGTTAGAGACGATTAAGAAGAGATATCTGAACGCTCAAATACACATCTCTACCGGAATCACTAGCAAACAGATGGTTAATGTAGCATGCGAAAATGACTTTACATTAAGTCCACCACTGCTCCCTAATGTGCGCAAGAGTGTCCGCCAAACACTCTTAACACTCATCACACCGACCAAAACAGCTCCATCCACACACACACACACACAAGTTACGTAGCCTTATCTGTCACCCACCGACAAAGCTTGGCTCTAATGTACCCAACCCTTCCATCTCACACGCTCCAAGACCCTCCCTACTCTCAGCCGCAAAAGAATAAGAATCAACCACCTGCTTCCTGCAACCTTCCTGCAGGAGCCCCTTCTTCTCGTATAATTCTTTCCTTGGTGGACTTGGCCCCCAATGTCTCACTAGCCGGTAGGCAAGAGTCAAATTCCCGTAAACGTCAACGTCGAGTGGTGAGACCAGGAATGGACAGCGGCAGATCTGCAGAGCTGCATGTCATATCCCGCGGCACGTCAAGAAAAAGTGTTGCCCAACGACACGGTGTGCCCGACGTTCGAGGGACACAAGCTATCAGCCTTACGCCCGAGAAGAACCGTGGAAGATGCAGAGAGACAGCTCGTGTGGAGAACAGAGCAAAGAAAAGACGAATTAGGGGTGGGTCAGATGTCATCGAGCCCTCTGTTCCGGCTTGCATTACGGACGTAAAACTGACAACGCCATATCAGGAACTCGCCGCAAAACATGAGCAAGCTGCTCAAGCCAAGCATCCATTATAACAGACTGCCCAATTGAAAAAGAAACAAGTACGGCCCAGCCTCTCCCCTGGTGCGTGACGTTTTTCCCAGATTCTTAATCCAACCTCCCCTTTACACGGAGTCATTCGACTCTTACCTCATCTCCCATGTTTCTCCCAGCAATATCTAGTTCGCAAGAGTGATCGGGCAATCCGCCAATCCATGGCAACGTACGTAGCAATCTCTTGAATGATCAAAGGGAGACACCTATCTGTACGCGACGTAAGATCGCGCCGCATCGGCGGGACACCCACTCGCGCAGACGGTCTTCTCCCCGAGACGTCGTCGTTCTCTACACAATAAGTTTTCGGAGGCCCGGGCGTCCGGGACGACACCACCGTGCACCGCGGGGGGTGGGGGAGGGAGCAGGAAGCGGGGTGCACCGTGCTTGCCGCCTGGTGCTCGGAAGGCGACTCTACACGGAGGAGAAGACCCGAATCGGGACCTTGAGCGCCGGGGCGATGGAACCGATCAAATTTCCAGCTTTTCCAGTTGTCCCGGCGTTCAAGCGTTCAAGCTCATTCCCATTACCACCTGAACCAGCCCCCCACCCCCGGTTTAATCGTGTATCTCGATTTCGTGATCCTGATGTCCATCGGAGGTGGTATCTTCTCGTACCATCTTCAAGGTGTCTGGAATTATCTTCCGTCATTGGCGAGGTTGTCGCTAAAAGAAAAGGCATAGCGTGAGAGATGGATGGAGACAGAGACTGGCCTAGACTGCCGGACTGCCGATGCGTCTCTCTGTGGACATATCAGATCGGCTGCGTGAAGAGGCTTATCGACTTCCGACTACGTCACTCGGGCGGATAGAGAATTAGAACGTCTCTGTTTCTCTTCTATGTCTTCACGGACAAAAATATTGAACTGCTGTATTGTGTCTACGCGACTGGTAATATGTAAATCCAGGTAATACTTCCCCGTAGCTCCGATGTCACAACACTAAGATCAGAACGACGTTCGCGAGTGTGACGTGGGGGGTTGGAGACGGCGGGATGCCAATTACTACCATTTCCATTCTGCCTGTGCAGCAAAGCTGTCTCTAGCCTCCTCCTCACCCCCCTTCCAAACTCGTATCTCCAATATGAGTCTCTATGTCTCTCTCTTCCCGATCTCCAGACTAGCAAACACTCATTCTTCTCGAGAGATTGAGATCGGAAGGGTGGGCAAGGTAGCTTTCTTGCATTTTACCACAATAAACATCTGAATGGTCCCATCCCATCAAATCTCGGCAGTTGGAAGTCTTGGCAGGGCCAAAGAAAAAACAAAAGTTTAATGGAAACATGGGAAGAACGTGGCTAAACGGGACCCCTATCATCTCCCGAAAAAGTTGCGCAGTACCTACATAACGCGTGCTGTCATTTATGTCATTGTGCCTATTGTTTTGCAAACCATTGGACGGGTTGGCTAGTCGTGCGTTCGCGGCTGAAAGGCGTTTTGATTTCTTATTCTTGTCTCGTCGTTTCTTTTTCTATCCCGTCCTTCCATCCCCATGTGCCCCCCTTCCTCCGCGGGCCGTTACACGGGCACAGCCGAGCTATGCTTATGCTAGGTCAAGGGGTTGGGCTCCGTTATGCTTTGGCGGCTGGTAGCGCTCATCTTGAAATCGTGTTTCGTATTGAGATGTTGGGGCTTGAGAAGGGGGAAAGGTAATTTCGATTCCCCCCTTGGATCGAAAGGAAATTGAAGGTTCTGAAAGTCTTACGTCGTTCCAAATACCTACCGGCAACGCAAACGGTGTTGACAAACTTGGGAAGCCGAGATTGTGACAGCCTGTATTCGAAAGTCAGACAGATTGAATGCGTAACTCTGTCGTTATGCCGCAAGATGGTCTTGTAAGTCATCAAGTGCGCCTTTGGGTGTTTCGAGGCCTCTTCTTCCGGCCCAAGTCGACCATCCCAAGACCGTCCGTCCGGTGGTATGTAGCGCCGGCTTCAACGCTGGCTCTAAGCATCCCCTGGGCCGGGGAAAATTAAACGCGTTACTGTGCGATGGCTTCTGGATCCACGGGATGGTCATTTGGCCGCGCGTGTTTCAAGATGGCGACCCTACGCTCGTGGCTGCGATTCCCTCCGTGCCTCGTGTGATGACTGACAAGGTCAACGCACCGAGGCAGGCAGGGCAGCGCTGCAGCACTTCTGGCAGACGCAGTCCCGTACCCCTTTGGATAACTCTGTCTAAGCTTGCTCATGGCCAAGGTAAACTCACACTTTGGAAAAAGTTTTGGAACCAAACAACCTTGTAGCCTCCGCTAGCTGAACGATTGGCAGTGAACCGGGCCGGGAGGCCGTCACAGACTTTCGTCTCCTAGTGCCTCCAGAACCCCACTCTCGTGAACTTCACCGTAGACACGTCACACTGCCGTGCACATAAATCGTAAGGACAGCGACCGTGCCGGCTTGTCCATAGGGTTTGTCAGTTTCCCGAACATCTGTTTCCCGAGGCAAGTATGTTTGGGTTGACCGTCTCCCACTGACGTCCGGCAATGGAGATATACTTGGATCACGACAAATGCAAGCCGAGGACACACCAAAGGCCGGGGGAGTCGTCCGATTGGATTACTCCAATTTCCACGTCGTGTTTGCTGTCTATCCGGACGTTGGGAATAAATAGCGGGAATCGAGGCGTCTCGTTACTCCCTATTTATGCAGTGTGACGGCACAGACAAAGCTGTCAACAGCCTATTTTTTGTGTCGCTCGGGAATCTGGGAGGTTGCTATTCTTTATTTAGCCCAACCGAAATTGACAGCACAGTGAGAATAAGACAACTGGTGACAAGACCTGAGTTAGGGAAATTGTAGCTTTCTCAAGGTTCTCGCTACTATATTCGCTTCAGAAGACGGAGCGTTTCGAGACGTCGTTCAGTCCAAATATAATAACGGCTGTAGGAAAATGGTAGACAATGAAATTACTGTCCAAGACATTAACTGTGTGAGTTCTGGCTGCATCGACTTGACTTGAACCTCCTCCGGCTTATGACCGTTGAATTCTCAAACAATCAACTAGACATGAGTGATTCAGCCCTTGGAGTGACAGCGTATCCAGCCTCAGATGTGACGAAAGCCGAGGAAAAAGCAAGTTGACACAGTGGGCGTGAAAAAAGCAATCAGTTTGTTGGCCGGACGCTGGCCTGATTCGACGTTGACCATTGGCCGTTCCGGTCGACTCGAAGACTAGGCTCCGAGGATGTCCCACCAGAGAAGCAGATCGTAAGAACAGAGTCTTCGTACTCTTGGCTACTGGAACGACAACAACTGCCGATGACGAGATTGCAAAGACCGAACGAGCCCCGGATAAAAGCTGGGCCAATGCAGGTTGAACGGGGCCGTGCTGCCGCAGCCGGGAACTAACATGGTGCGGCATGCTCGATACTTTGTTTCGGAAAGCAAGAAGCGCGAGAGTCTCATGCGAGCGAGCCTCTTGCGGAGCCCGCCCCGGAAGACTGGGTCTGGCACGAGGCCGGTAAGACAGCGGCTCGGCAGAGAGACGGGTTGAGACATGACTGCTTGCGTTGTGTACGCTACTCTATGTCCGTAGCACGTCGTTCCATGTATGTACGGCCGGGACCGAAGATTGTGCTACAGACAATCTTCGAAGCCGTCATAGACATAGGATAAGTGAACTCTTCTTACTTGCACACACTGTCAACCGCGTATATCAGGCGGTCAAACGCGACCAGAGTCACAATAGCTCGATGACGTCGAAGCAACTGGTCCGGGCGTCTCGTCTCGTGATGTTGATGTGCTGCGGAAGCTATTTGGCGAGCACCAAAGCCGACCCTGTTTGCAGGGCGGGCCGCGGTCGCCGGGTCGCGAGAATGGGCCGGATGAGCATATGCAGCTGTTGCAAGGGAGAGCAGGCATGATGAAAGTTTTTTCCCTTCGTCTCCCCTCGGTCCCGATTCTCGTTACTGAATCAATAAAAATCCAACAACCAACCACCACCGAGAGAGGTTCGGGGGTGGCTCGGGCAAGGTGAAAACGGCGGTTTGGAGAAGAGATGGAGGGGTCGAAAGGCCGAGCGGTGGTTGGAGGATGTGGGCGGTAGTCATTGGTGGGTACCGCCTGGATACCTCCGATTGGGCGAAGTGGTCGGCGCCGAGTGGGGTGACGTCCCGGTACTGCCTTAGCGGCTCCCAATCGTCATCCCATGTCTGGACTCTGCTGTAGGTGATGCCTCAGGCGCAAGGAGATAGAGTCCGCAGAGCGTGGCAGACAAGCGCAAGGCACGAACTGTGCAAACGTGAACCTCCCGACCCCAGCCGTTCTGGCAGGCATCACGGCATCTAAGGGTTCGGTCAGCACCTTGCTGGGCGAGGGATCCGACTTGGTGACGAGAGTGAGAGCGGGCGGATGGTCTGTGAGGTGCATGCATTACTAGTGTCTATTGTGGGCATCGGTGGGCAATCCTTTGGGAGCCACATCTGCATTGCCCAGTAGGAATTCGGGTCAAGGGCCAGGTTTTCAGCAGTGGCATGAGCGGTGCGAGTCTGCTGCTACGAGCGAATGGTCAGCATCGTCAGGCAGAGGTACGGATAGAGGTGGCAGGACTGATCGCAGGCACGTTTTCCCTCCATTCTTCTCCGTCATGT
This sequence comes from Colletotrichum acutatum, assembly GCF_030867785.1. Lineage (NCBI taxonomy): Eukaryota > Fungi > Ascomycota > Sordariomycetes > Glomerellales > Glomerellaceae > Colletotrichum > Colletotrichum acutatum. Next base: position 120,491 of record NW_026849009.1, read on the forward strand.
GCATGAACGGAAGCACACTTGTACGTCTTCCATGTGCCACCTGTACTGCGGGAGTTCGTACGCCGCCGGCTTTGCTTGCCTCAGATGCTTGTGACTGAGATACACCTTGCGGTGACGGAGACTTCGCTGTTGATGATGCTTGATAACGCGGCGTCTAATATGCCGTCGCAATGAAGTACTAAACCTAGGTCAGTAGCTTGGCGGCCAACGAGCTGACGGGACCAGGCACATAAGCTGGGGTAGCTACCCTAAGTATTGGTAGAAAGCTAGGGTCAGTAGTTTAGATCACATCATCAGGCAATTGATGAAGCGATTTATGGTGAAGAGATGGTGGTTTGGAGGGACCAGACTGGCCTGGATCTCGGTCTAGGAAAGGTTTGACCTCTTGACTCTTCCAATCGTTGGCAATGGCATGTTTGCCCTGTTGTCCTAATTTGAGGTCCAGCTCCGTGTCCAGGCCCGGGACAGCTCTGTCTACTGACCACTAGTCGATTGGCCTTGACTAGGGCGGGTCGCAGACAGATACCAGACCGGGGCAAGCAAGCTATGGTCCGGACGATTAAGCTTGAGCTGGATTTTTGCGATAGTGTGCATTCGTTGCTGCAGCTGCCAGGTATGTCTGACAGTCCGCAAATACTAGGCAGGCACGACGATTATGGCTTAACTTTCCAGTTGGTGGTCGCATGGGCTCTGCCGGGGAGTGAAGCCGCTCAGCGACAGCAACACGAAGGTAAATGCCTGGATGACCTAGTGGGCCACTTGTAGCCACAAAATAAAAGCTTCGTGCCCAGTGTCCGGCTTGTACGGTGTACCGAATGAAATGTGAGAGGGCAAAAAAACCCCCTTGGCGAACATGTATCGAAATAGAAGAGACGCAGATGCAAAGTTTGCCCTTGGAAAGCTGACCAAAATTGGACCAGGTAAATTCGTATCGGTGTCTACCGTTCGGACGGGATAGCCTCCGCCACGACGACGGTGTACCCACCTCATTCGCGAGGAAAAGAACGAACGGTGGCATATGTCTGCCTCGGTCAACTGTGGTGAGACCAACTTTGTTTCTCTGTACCACAATGATTCCGTGTTGACTTTTGAAGATAGCACTGGCTAGAATAGAACAAGACAAGTATATCCAGGGCGAAGGAAAAACAACTGTGGATTTGCCACGATTTCCGTTAGTAAAATGTGGTGAACGACCATTGAAGGTACTTACGGCACCTTTAAAAATTGAGAAAAAGCTGCTCTCTAGCGTGTCTGGCCCATGAGAGTAGCATGTGTAGGTGGGCGGGACTAGGTAAGCGGGAGGATTGGCTGCTGCGTCAGCGCGGGCTGTCAATTGGACCCAATGGAATACCAGCTGGTTCGTTCTTGAAGACAGCCGCGCTAATGTTGGAAGGAGGAAACATGCAGCTCGCAACCCGCAGCTGCAATCGGAGCCCAAGCCGGCGTGGTGTCGTTGTAATTCTTGTCCAGGCAAACGTCACCTTGCACAGAGCAGGGAACACCGTGGGCCGTATCCGTAGCTCGACTCTCGACTCTCGAGAGCTTCTCTCCATTGACACGGTAACCGTACGTTAGGTAGGAAGGTATCTGACCGCTGCGACGCGAATGGAGGGTAGAGCGGCAGTGGGCGGTTGGCTGTTGGCTGTTGGCATGTGTCCCTGTATCCGCCGAGTCCTCGTCCTCATCCCCGTCGCCCCTCGTCCTCAGCACACGGGTGCGAAAAGGATAAATGCACCCATCCGCTGCTGAGCCTCGCCGTCTTCTGTGTCACGAGGCTTCGTCGCCCAGGGCCGGCGCGGCTGGGGCTCCATCTCCATAACCGTCTGTGTTCCATTTCAACGTCCAGGTTGAAGGCGGGCTCGCAGCCTCGTTCTTGATTCAAGAACCTAGTGGTAGGCAAGTAGGTACTCCGTAGCTTGGAGACGCTGGTTGTGGCTGTGACAGATGCTTGGTAATTAATACCTTGTCCCATGGAACTGTTTCTGCTTCAGCATCCTCGGGTACATCAGCCACTTGGTTTGTCGGCGGCTGTCCGGTTCTTGGGTTGTGGTTTACGATTTGCCGTCATGGTTTCAAGCTCGTAGAAAATTCAACGCATACGTCTTGTTATCAATTTGTGACGCGATGTCGGGTACTGCGTACCTTCTTATTGGGGTGAAGTGCGTGCTTGGAGCAACTTGCCAGAAATGGGATGCGAAGATAGGTGCAAAACCGCAGGAACGATAGGTAAGGTAAGGCCGTGCTTTCTTATCCGTAGCGTTTGAACAATGGAATGTTGGTTTCTTCCATTTGTTCATGATTGAGGTTGGGGTACCTACGGAATACCTTACGGAGTACGTACTGCTGGGGGCTGTCATTGCAGCTTGTCTGCATTTTGCCTGCATCCTAAGGTGTTATTCACAAGCAACCCGTTCCTTCTCTCCAAATGGAATGCAACCAGGAACTGCTCGTTACCTGCCGCGCTTGAACTCGGCGAATCAGAAAAATTTGTCCATCATGAAGAGGGGAGGGGCCAGGGGAAAAAAGGAAGGCACCACATCACCAGGCACATACTGCATACCTGTAAGGCCACTGACAATTGCATTGATACCCATCTCTGGCATCATGATCAGAGAATCACGAGAAGAAGAAAGGCATGCTGCATTGACACAGCCGGTAAAGGTGCCCAAACAATGCCTGATGAACCTGTCTCGCTTCATCCTCCCAGGTAATTGTCGGCGTTGTTGTTCTTGTTGTTCTTGTTATTGTTGTTATTTTGAACGAGGCAGTTGTGACTTGCTGTCTGGCTAGCTATCTGCCTAGGTACCTACCTCCATTGTTATATCAGGTGCGGATACGTCGCCGCATTCCATCCATCGATTTCGTGTGCGCGCGCGTCTCTTTTTTCGTTCCCCATTGCATATCCGTTCGAACCGTTCCTGACATTCGTACCTACCTCACCTTACTCACCTTACTCACCTTGAATCCTATCTGTACGTGGTTCATTCAAGCGACATCCCAAACCGGCCAACACCGTCCATTGCCCACCCGCCGCCGCGCCTCGGGTCAAGACTTGGATTTTTTTTTTTGCCCGCTGATTCATTCCTTCTCCCCCTCACCACATCTCTAGACGGAAGCACTAACGGTATGTTTACGCATCCATCTCACCTTTGCAATCTCTCCCCATCGCCCCTCGTGTGCTGGACCGAGCGCATGCCAGACAGCGTCTTGCTGGTCTCCCGTCGCCGGCTTCATCCTTGATCACTGCCCCTCCTACCCCGTTGATTGCCCTGCTGCCTCGCCTGCCTCGCCTTTCCCCCTCCAGTCGTCCACACAGCTCAATCCACTTTCGTCAGCGCCTTCTCCTCAATCGGCCCAGCCTATCCCTTCGCCAATCTGTGGTCACTGGTCACTGGCCACTACTGCGTACACTAATTGTGTACGGAGTACGGAGTCCCGTGTGGTCTATCCGTATCCTATCGTCGGATACTGGAATTTCCTTACTTTCGTCGAGGTATCATAGAAACAGGAAACAGGGGCGAGAGAAAGGCATCTGCATATCTCTATCCTGGGATAGCTCGTGGTACTGACTTGGAGCTAACTTGGAGGTTTGCCCAGTCGCTGTCGTTTGATTCGCTTGAATCAGCATTCTCCAACTCCGACCGACGTCTCACGACGAACCGAGCCGACCAGAGCTTGCCCTGGTCCGCATCTCGGAGGGACGACAACGCTACTGGCACACCGTGACAATCGCCATCCATCATCCACGCCATATCCCGACCCTCGTCTTGCGCATTGCGGATTACGGCTTGCCTCAATATCCCCATATCCTTACCTGGGCCTACCTTACCTCGCGCAAGGAACCAGCCGCGACTAAACGACGATTCGTCGAGGTCGGACCACTACTGCGACTGCGTACACTACGGTATTGCGATAGCGTACGAGTACACTACTACTGCGTGATCTATCAACCTCGCACCACACACCAACAAAGGTACGTTCTCCGACGCGACGCCAGCACCAACAATCCAGGTACCCTGCCCTGTCCTGCCCTGCCTTACCTTACCTTACCTCACCTTACTGCATGCGTACGCTACCTTACTACGCTCCCTCGAGAGTACGTACCGTATCGCACCGCAGCGCACTGCACCGCAACTTTCGTCTGCTTCTGTCTGTCTGCTTTGCGCCGCTGGTTTTGTTACCGCTGCCGCCGTCGACGTTGTTACCAACAAACCCCAACCGGCCGGTGGAATTGGAACTGCTTGCTGTGGCTCGCTCCCTCGCTCGTCTCCAACCCGTTCCTATACCCCTGTCCCCTTGTCGACCCCCTCCCACTCCCACTCCCACTCTCGCTGCCACTCAGTCCCCTTCCCCGTCCCATCCCGGCCAGCCCAAGTTACGGCGGATACAGAGCTGGGTGGCTCGGGTTGGCGCGTGGAGGTAACGAGGGTTGACAGCCTCTCAGGAGAAGGGCGGGCTAGCCAACAGTCGGCTGTGCGCCTCCGCTCCGCTTCGCCTTTATCCCGGTATCATCCTTCTCCCTAACCCAAGCATCTAACATAAGCCCAGGTCCCAAGCTAGACCCGCCAGTCCAGTCAGTGTGTGTCATTTCTCCACACCTATTGCCCATCCAAGAAGACGAAGAAGACGACAAGACGAGACGAGACGAGACGAAGGAGAGAAAGACAAAAGCAAACCAAACCAGCCCGAGGGTCAGACAGCAGGTCATATGTGCCTGGGTGCGCGCAATCATACTGTATTCGTACATACACATACCTGAGCTGCCCATCGGCCTCCTCTTGCACCTAACCCGCCCGCACCGATTCGCATCCGCAACGCGCGACCGTGTGCCAACCTGTCAGTTGCCAGTTGCCGGTTCAGCCCAGCCTACCTTAGCCCCGGCCAGGCAAAGGCAGAGAGACAGACGAAGAGAAGAGGGTGAGCGAAAGAGAGAGAAAAAGAGAGCAGGGACAGACGGCACCCACCGCGAGCGACCCCTCCCCAGTCACAGTGCTGCATTGGTGCTTGCTGCTGCCGCCGCTACTGATACTACCGCTGTCGCTGCTGCTACGTACTAACTGGCTTGTCGGGTCCAGTCCGGTCGATCCAATCCACCAGTCTGCTGAGGAGAGAGTCCACTGTCCACGTCCAGGGCTCGGGCTCCAAAATCCAACAAGATTTGGGCTCCTACCTTGCTCCCCAACTTCCTGCAGCCACCACCAGTCCACCACAACCACCATCTTTCGGCCTCCACTACCTATCACTCGCTGCCACCAACCTTGCCTACCTTACCTATCCGTACTTACCTACCTGTCTTACCCTTTTTTTTTTCTTACCTTGCCTATTCTATCATCGATTCTCGACTGGCGTTCGTCGTCTTTTCCTCCACCACCACCACCTTCACAATCACCGACGAACCACCACCACCACCATCCACTTCGCGTTCCGCCCCCCGCGAATCGCCCCTCTACCTCTGCTTCGCTTTGACTTTCGCTACTCATCATCAATCGAGCGGCTTATTCCAACGACAAAGACTCGACTTCCTCCCATCGTTCTTCGCCTCAGATAGCTGCCCATCATGGCAGGAAAAATGGTGCTGTACAAGTTGGTGGTCCTGGGCGACGGCGGCGTGGGGAAGACCGCTTTGACAATCCAGCTCTGCCTGCAACACTTCGTGGAAACAGTAAGTCGCTATTCCTATTCGTTCTGCCTCGCACGCATCATCATTCTCTTTTCTTCGGTCGGTCGTCGACTCTCTCGACCCCTTCCCCCAAATCCATGCTTTCCCCGCTGCTGTCGCCGCCAAGAGCCGCCCGCTGACCGTGCTTGCTACCGAAAACAGTATGACCCCACGATCGAAGATTCGTACCGCAAGCAAGTTGTCATTGACGGACAAGCATGCATGTTGGAAGTTCTCGATACTGCCGGCCAAGAAGAGTATACAGCACTTCGAGATCAATGGATTCGAGATGGAGAAGGTTTCGTTCTCGTCTATAGCATCTCATCACGATCTTCCTTTTCACGGATCAAGCGGTTTCATCATCAGATCCAACGAGTCAAGGAATCATGTGCGTCCTCACCGTCTTACCCAGGCTCGCCAATCTCTGCAGCCAGCCCACAAGCGCCCGTGCCAATTATGCTGGTCGGCAATAAGAGCGACAGAGTCACCGAGAGGGAAGTTTCGACACAAGAAGGACACGCTCTGGCCCGCGAGCTGGGCTGCGAATTCGTCGAGGCTTCGGCCAAGAACTGCATAAACGTCGAGAAGGCATTCTACGACGTTGTCAGAATATTGAGGAGGCAGAGACAGGCCGCCTCGAGACCGCAGCCCGGCGGACGAAGCAGCACCCGGCCTATCAACGGCGATGCCGGAGCGAGGTACGACGACAAGGAAGGTGGCGACCGCTATCGTCGCAAAGTGGGCAGAAGGGAAGGGAAGAGTAAATGTGTCGTCTTGTGAGCTTGTCAGCAACCTCGACTTTTTATCTCCCCCCCCCCCTTTTATCGACGGACTTGTTCGGATACACGGCAACAACCCCAATCCATTCGATTCACAAATCCGACGGGCCCACTGCCGCGAGGCAAAAGCATTTTCCACGTCACGACTTGATGATTGCCAGCATTAGAGAAGCGCTGGCAAAGGCTTTCACAGCCACGACTATTGGACGTACGAGATCTCGAGTTCTGCTTTGAAGACGATTCGGACATTTTCCCCCATGTCACGGATGGACAACCAGCTCCTCATTGGGCGAACGGCGCACGAAAAGAGAGAGGCATATTCTGGGGCGTAGGTTTCTTGAGATTCAATCAAACCTTGGGCAGACTGGGAGTTCATATTTTTTCTTGTTCATTCCAAACAACACATGAGGGCAAGCTGGCGGTGTTATAGGAGTCTTTCTTACAGACCTTTTTTGACTTCTAGTCGGTCGCAAAAGAAAATGATGCCATGTATCTGCACACTTCCACTCCCGGATTGTTCATAAGTTTGTGGGTTAGATTCCTCACATGGACCATTCCTATCCGCGCACGCGAGCTGAGAAGGAGGTCTGCTTGGAGAAGGAGAGGCTGAAGGGCTGTGGCAGATGGGAGGAAGCTCTAATCTGTGTATACCGAAACAATACTTGTTTTCCTAGCCGCAGCTCGCGGCTGGAAGTAGTCACTTTGGGGAGGTAGCCACAAGAAGGTGTCGACTCTTTGTCGGACGTAGATAGACATCCGGGATAGGCCTACTTGTTCCTCACTGAATCTACATCATCCGCCCATCCATCCTTGATTATCCGATCGTTTTCCGCCCGATGCTTGATTTGCCGTGACGGCGCGCCTTACCGGGGAACTTTACCACAAGTGGACGTTGCTGTTGATGAAAGAGGGTTGCTTGATGAGCGAAAATCACGTATGTATCGGGGAAAGCTAACGTCGTATCTCGGAAACTATGTTGCTTTTTTTCTTTTCCTAGACAGGTGTTGGGAAGGGGAGAGGAAGTTGGAGACAGGGTCTCGGAGGGGGAGCGGAGGACTCATGGGGAGTAGTTGCAGTGTACATACAGTAAGGCAAGGGAGAGAGAGGAGAGGACCTCTCTGGGCGCGAGACGTGCGCGCGTCTCGCCTTCTCTGCCCGCCGTACCCCGCGATTTCCGCTCCCTCGGGACTTTATTCTTGGACGAGGGATGGGATTGGAAGGGGGGGGGGGTGTGGTTTGTAGGTAAGTCGGACCTTTCTTTTTTTTTTTTTTTTTTCAACGGTTTTTTGTGTTTTTGCACCTTCAGGGGCAGGCATGGTAAAGGTCACTCACTCGCTCGCTGTGTGAGGGAGGGGTGGCGAAGAAGCCAAGAAGGAATAGGAAGGGGTATCAGGGTATCTACGGCAGCACGTCCCGGCAATGAGGAAGGGTGGGATGATTAAGTGAAGCATAAGTCTTGTAGATGCGGAGGAGACGGGGAGGGCTAATGAGAGAGAGAGACAAGGGGTTTGGGGAGATGAAAATGCCGTCTTTTTTTTTTATTTGAAGGAGGGACGGCCGAGACGGGGCCGTATATGTTCCCGCCTTCTCCTTAGACTATTAGGATTGGTGGTTTAAGAAGACTTGCCGTGCGCGATAGCCGGGTTCCCGGAGTTTGAGTGGATATGGCTGGGAGACGCCCGAGTAGAGATATTACCTTGTCAAAGGGAAGCTTTGTGTATGTGTGTCGTGGATTTACGTTGAGGTGTTTGGACGGCTTGGCGGCCTTTAGCTTCTCCCCGGGTTTTGTAAGGTATCCGAAGTGTGCTTGCCCTCCTTACCATTGTCTGATACCTTAGCTAGCTTCTTTGAATCCTCTCACACTTAGTATGGTAAAGAGGGGGAAAGGGGGGAGGGGGGCTCTTTCTCCGGCATGGACGGGCGACGGAAGAGGAGGGAGGGGTTCAGGGTTTAGGGAAGGATACGGGAAGAAGGGGGGGGGGGGACAAAGGATGCTATTCGTACCTTAATGGTATATGTTGGGATGGGGAGCAGGGTAAGCGAGAGGGGGATTTTGGGATCGGGGGGTTCTAGACCGATCCATGTTGAACTGCTTCGGTCTATTAGATTCTGTCTCGCGATTGTCTATATTGGAAAGACTTGTTCTGTACCCAGAACTGCCTTTCTCTGCTCTTTCTCAGCTAAATTCGAAGACCGATGGTTAATCAAAAGGCGGAAAGAAGTGTAACTGGAATAAGAAAATGGCGAGGAAGAATGATCCAAAGATCTGGCTCGACCGACACTTTGGCTGATCATCGGGGGAACATTTCGTTTCTTTGCTTTTCCGCGATGGGATTCATAAGCAACCAGAGCAGGATTCAGGAACGAAAGAAGAAAAGGCTCGGGGAAATGCAATAGCTTCGGACTTTGGACCGTCTCCGCGAAAGGAGGAAGAAAAGCAGAGAAAAAGCAACGTTTGAGCTAGTCTTTGTGTTTCTTTTGTTGAGCGATGATAATGGCATTGTTCAAACGCGCACATCCAGAGTGGGCTTTTATCTCCCCGGATGTTCTTGTTTGGAGACGGGGAGACGAGAATATAATAGATACCCGCTAGGTACGGGCACATGCTTTTTTATTTATTTACTTTCTTTCCTTACGTGTCTCCAGTGGCGTTTACCGCACGTTTGTTTTCACTAGCTTGAACGACCGAACGGTTTATGTGAGGTGGTGGGTGGGAAGGTGTTCTTCGGGGGCAAAGTTCTGTCTACGTAGGTAGATATCTGTCGCGGGGAGGTTCAAGGCGAATTTGTTCAATTCATATGGGGTATGGTGTATGCGCACCCATTACATCTCTCAGCACACACCATATACATACACAGAGAGAGAAAGAGACCGACTGACGGAACGGACGGGCTGTCTCTTTTTTCTTTAGTCGATAGTGGCGCGCGCCGTAGGCTTGGCTTGTCTGTCAGACTACGTGCCGGGGAAGGGGTCCAGGTGCGGGAGGCTAAGGTAGTGTGAGTGAATGAGTGAACCTCTGTGTGTGTGTGTGTGTGTGTGTGTGTGTGGTGGGTGTCTCTTTTCTGGGAAACTAGCGACGAACGATGGGTTGGCGCTCTTGCAGATGGGGTCCATGGGAAGGGGTAATGTTTAGTACATGGTATATGGTATACGGAATACGGTCGGGCTCTTTTGCTCTCTCTTTCTTCTTGATCAACGGGATGGGCGGATCGATGAGTATTTCTCCCGAGTCCTGCTCAGTAAGGCGTGGTTTATGCGTTCCATTTCTGCGGTTCCCTGCGGTTTGGATTCCCGGGGTTCGTTCGCGCGAGTGTGTGAGTGGAGAGGGAAAGTTGGGAACCAACGGCAAGCGCCTTGGCCCGATTAGCAAAGCCAGCCATGGATGGGGAGTTGGAGAATCGATGCTATCTGGGGGTGGAAAAAGGCAGGAAAACTCCAATGTAACTGTCTTTGGGTGATTGGGGTTCCGTGGTAGGTTGGAGACGATTGATCCGCCGCCCTTTTAAGACTCGGGCGAAGCTGCGAGAGCCGAGGTGTGGTTAGGTAGGTTTGAACTGCACAATATATCTTACCATCGAACGAGTTTGATGAGACCATGGCGGGTGAGTTTGAGGGTGTAGACTAGGCTTCTGGTGATGAGCGGGTCTATCCGCCGAGCTTCTTTCTTTGCCATTTGGTAGTTTCGAAACCATGGTTTGACGATTCTGTGGATGGAGTTAAAACCTCAACCCTGTGAGGCTGGATGGATGTCATGGGGTGACGGGTGTGTTGAGGGTAATAGGCTTGGCTTTCTCCTCTTCCTTCCACCGACCTACCCGTGGGTGAGTTCGAAAAAAGTAGAGTGTACTGACATAAGGATGAGGGTGGTGATGAACACTGCATGTAAGGGCTACCTTAGTTCTACGTGATTTCCCTCGCCTCGAGCACACTACCTACCTAAACTACGTGTGATGGCATGGGGAGGGGCGTTTGCGAGCGGGAACGGGTTTGCTCGATAAGCAATTCTGGGCGCAAAGTCTATTGCGAGATGGGATGATCATCTTTGCCCTACGCGCTGTTCCAGTGACCAGTGTTTACATGTGTGTGATCCTGCTAGCCAGCGTAAGATTTACGCGTTGGTGTTTTTTTGCCTTTCGACGATGCGGCTTTCCCTCCCCGGTCTGATGTCATCGTCCAGGGTATCAAGTTCTGATGACTACCCACGTTCCCAACGGGAGCACTTGAGAGGTGTATATAATTCCTCTCTCTCCGTGTAACTGAAGAGCGCCTTGGACCATCCGGTTCTGGCAGGGTTGCGATGTTGTACATGCGACATATGATATGATGCCAAGTTGCGTGATGCTCGGTATTGATTCGGGTTATATGAAGTAACTTCACAATAACTCAGGTCCCAATTTGCTCTTCCAGTCTGTTTCTTACTGGTGCGCCGATCTTCACTCAGACAAGCGGGGCAAAAGACTTAGCCAAAGACAGAGGCTCTGTGCGCGTTCTTGGGGGAGAGAGCAGCCTCGGGTCTTCTTCTGTGCATGGCCCACGGCATTTGCCCGTGTCTTTTGAAGCCTCGGGTTGGAGCAAAAGAGCCAGTAAGCTGGATCTCTCTCTCTCGTGTCGTTCGTTCTTTCGCTCCACAATCATATTCCCAAGGGAGGGGAGGGGGGTGTTTCTTCAACGACTAACGGATTCTTGCAGCGCATTGCATGCCATTGCAACCGTCCCCTCGCCCATATCGCAACCTCTTTTGCTTCCACAGCGCAATGGCCAACACACCTATTCTGCTTTCTCTCACGCGCTAAAAGGCCTTCTCAAACTGTTACTGCAATACGTTCGTGCTACCTTACTTACTCATGGCGATGGTTCGAAAGAGGGATTTCTTGTTCCCAGTTTTGCTGCATGCAGGAAACAGGACGGACCGCAACTCCAAAACCCCTCATCGTACACGGACCTCTCTACGGACCTATCGCCTTTTTCTCGCATTCTCTCACACGCACACAAACACACGTTCTCTCAAGTCGTCTCTATCCGTTTTGTATAAGCTACGCAAAGGCCAGAGAGAAAGAGGGGAAAAGGGCACATCATTGACCCATGGGCAAACTTCCCCTCAAGGGTCTCCCCCCCCCTCTTATGCCGGCACTGCTCAGGTAGGAGGAGGAGGGGCACCTCGGTGCTCCATGCAGACGGAGGGCATTTACTGGAGATGGTTTTGACAAGAAAAAAAGGAGCCCCTCAAGTTACGGCGAGCGGAGCTCCAACATGACATGTCTTTTTGGGACGGGCGCACGTACGAATACAGCGAGAAAACCACAAAACACGACTCAAGGACCCTGCTGGAACACAAGGTGGTCGGTTTGGACACTGGTTCCCACCGACACTCTCTCTCACTCTCTCCCTACGTATGCCTACCGAGGGAGTGGTTGGGATTCCCTTTGACAGGGCCAGTCTTGAATAGCCGCGGGTACACATGTTCGCATACGAAGGGGGGAAATGACCGACCTGGTTGTTTTCCGTAATAGAGGAACATTGAGAAACGGAGAGACACCGAGGTATTAGAGGACAGACGTCAAGAGAGTCCGAGCCCCACGGAAAACGGGAGCTGGACCCGGCATCCAGTCCGTGCACCCGGAGGAGGGGCCGGGTACCATTCTGACAGTTTGGGTCGTTTGCTGATCTTCCCTCTTAGCACTGGTCGGTTCTTTATGGACCGGGGGAGGTGGGTTTCGAGCAGCAATGGGAATGACGGGGACGGGAGAGGGGAGGAGAGTAAGAGAGTGACGGAAAGGAAGAGACGCATGTCGTTGACTGCTGCTTTTATCCAACGGCGGCTTGTCCGTTTTCCTCCCCTTTTTGTTTCTTTCTCTTTTCTTCTGCCGTGCCGAAGAGGGGGTGGTGCTCCGTCGGGTAAATCGAACGGGAAAGGGTTTTGTGGCCGGCTGCGCGATAAATCAGGATTGGGGTTGGGTGACCTCGCCGTTCGGTGAGTTTCCCACCGAAGCAGAGGATTCAGGGCAATGGGTGACTTCTCCAGGTGAGCGGTCGGTGAACAGCACTAGTGATTGGTCCCAATGAGACGACCATGCTTGGTTTCTCGCCGGTTCGCTTAGACGAGAGAGCAGCCAGCCTCACCGGGGAGGGGGGAAGGGGGGGGGGAGGGATCAACACTTGGTCCTTGAACCAACAAAGCTGCTGTTGCTCTGCTTTCTTTTTCTCTTGCCTTACGGAAACAGTATTGGCCTAGGTCCTACCTAGTCATCTAGCATGGGGGCGCCTGTGTCTTGGATTCCCATTTCCTTCGCAGAGTGTCATTGAGGACTCTGTGCCACCTACCACCCTCGTCCCCTTCCCTGAGCATTATCAGAAGCAAAGTCGGCTTCTTTTGTTCCCGCAAGCCCTCTTGGCTGGCCGCCGGCCGCTGATCTGACAATCTGATAGGTTTCTTTTTTCTTTTCTCTTTCTTGCACTTCCGGCCCGACTCCGGGGATCAGATAATGGGGTTGGAGGAAGAACAGGGAAGAAAGGGCAAGAAAAAAAAACAAAAACGAACCAGGCCGGGATCCTGCATTATTGGCAGAAGATCCAAGAGCCAGACGTCCGGGTTACGTTTCACCGCATTTCGCTCCGAACGCATGATCTTCGCGGAGACGTCGTTTCTCATGTTTCTCGTCCCCTTCTCTGCAGGACCGGAACCTCGCGACGTTGATTGAGAGAGTACGTGTACCAATATCTGTACCCACACCGAAGACCCTTGAAGTTTGTATTGAATGATGGAGGAGCCACTCGATAATGGCTGGATTCCCCGTACGTCGAGGCAAACCCTCTCTGAAAAGTTCCAGAGTCGTCAGGTATCGGTGTGCTTGACTCTGCGGATCAACAATGAACGGCATTCGTACCCGTTCGGATACAGAGATGAGTATCTCTCCTCTGGTATTTGCGCTTGTTGCAAGCAGTCAAAGAGTCGCGCTCACAATTGTCAGGCGAGAAGAACTGAGGATCGGCATCTAGACCTTTGGACCGTTGTCTATTTCCTCTTTCCCCAGTCACCCTGCGACCTACCTATCGCCCAATCTGGTCCCTGTCACTGTTCATCTTGGACCCTATGGCCTAACGTGACTTAGTCCCAGCCGTCGGTATCGCACGCAATCTTTTGCGCTGTTTTTTTCTCTCTTCTTCTTAATCTTCATTGCTTCTTCCTCCCGCATGTTCCTTCGCGTAAGGATGGAACGTTGTGCTTGCGTCCTTTTTTCCGAACATTGAAAATGGTTGTTTCTTCAAAAACTCCCCAATATGGCAGGTGCTTCGCAACTACATCATCCTAACTCCTAACAGCTCTCTCGAAGTCCCCATAGGCAGCAGCAGTAGTAACAAATCGGGGACCCTGGGAACCGCTCGTTGGTCTTGTAGGGATTCCGAGTCAGGACCCTTGCCCGCTCAATGCGGCGCGGCTTTTAATTCCTCAATGGTGTGGTCCGTGTGGTGCGAACTTGCGAAGAAAGAGGGCCCGCGGAACGGGATGTGCATTCTCGCGGGTTCGTAGTCAACCACCACCACCAAGTTATCGACCTTCCGGGACTTCTATCGTCTTCCCCCCGTCCGCGCGAGGGAAGGGGAGGGGAGAGAGGGATCGTGGATGGGGAGCAAGGGAGGCAGGCGGCGGCCCTTGCTAATGCTTGGCTCCATGCGTTCCTCTCTTACGGATCTCGGACGGGGCCTGCCAATCACCGCTCTCGGGGCTCAGCTCCGGCGGCCAGCAGTTACGCGGCTGGACGATGGGATCAAACGGGTGGCCTGTCTGGAGGCTGGCGCGAGAGAAGGGGAAATCACGAATGTACGGCTGGGAACCTGGGACGGCTTTTCCCCGGGTTCGCCAAGTTTACGCACCCTGTGGCAGAGAAGGGGTGAACCGCTCCAAGATCTCCCTATCCCCCGGCTCGTTGGAGTCGTTACTTGGCATGAACACCAAAGGTCGTCATTCATCCTCCCCCATGCTTGTTGCTCTGCTGCCACTGCCGTTGCTGCAGGACTTGTCTTGCCCTTCCGGGTTCCCTTCTCCATCCCAAAGTTCCAAACATCTCTCGCTCTCTCGATCCCTCTCCAATGGCTCCAACAGCCGAACTGGGAAACGTAACCGTTCGGCAGATATTGATCACATATCTGTTCCGGCGGGAGGGTGGAGTAGGTAGCCCAGGACGAACAACACCAACCCAGTGTCTGATGTTCTCCAAGGAATCAACGCGAGGTTGGGAATCGTCTCACAGCCCTGGGGTGGAAACGGCCAATCGCTCAAGGGTCTCGGTCTGTTAGGCTGAACTCAAAAGTTACGGCATAATCTTGCTTGTTTGGACTAGTTCGGGCTGTTGACGACGTCGGTAGACGACGACCAAGGTAGTGTAAATCGAAGCAGGTCTATTCGACTTGCTTCCTCTCCCTTCATCTAGATCTTTACGTATTTTATCTCCCGCGACCTGCCTCACCGAGAGGACGGTCGCACCATGGGCGATCATCCCGCGTGGGGGCAACCGGGGTTGGAGGTTAACCGTCCCACGGGAATTCGGCTGGGTCCATGTTCAATTCGTGTGTGGTGTGGTAGGATATGGAAGGGGAGGGTAGTGGCCTAGAGTCCGTCGGACAAGCCCGCTGAGAGGTGTGGCACCTCGCCTCGAAACGGATGGAGCGGGCGAGGCCGACGCGCGACACGATGATGGAGGGAGCAGCGATGGCTGATATACCCCCACGGCTGAAGATAGACCTTGGAGAAGGTGAGGTAGCTGGACGAGCGTTGTATGGGGCTTACACCGGTATTGAAAATGGGGAGATTCTGGATCTAATCTACGCCGGAACGGGGAACGTTTGCCGACGCCGTGTCGTTCGGTCAGCGATTTTCTCCACTTCATCGCTTCAGCGGCTGAGTCGCTGAAGATTCAATGGGATATCTATAACAGTCGGTATAGAGCCCTTGGGCTCGGGTCCGGAGGCCGAGAGGCGGCTATTGGCGGGAGTTTGTTTGATCGACTACGGATCATGGCTCTGACTATCTACCACGGCGGAAGTCTTGATGCCGAGGCGAATATGTTGCCAATGAGTGAGCATGAGCTCACCGGTCAGTCGAAGCACTGCGTTCAAGGAAGACCACTTTAATGCTCTAATGTGATACTACCGTGATGCTTTGATCAGGCACGCAGTGTCTTCAGCCTGATGGGCTGAAGATATGTCTTGACGCCAGGAGCTTCGGTCCGCTTCGTTCCGAGGTATAAGCTTTGCTGATTCTTCGGGTATCCCGAGTTTCCCATCACTCCGTTGTGATCGGAGTGTGTAGGTTCATGAAATATCTGGCACATTGTCAGGCATTCAGGGGTTGGTTGAGAGGGTGAAGTTGGGAGACTTGGAGACATGGGTCTATGACTTGTCTAACCTTCCGAACTGTATGTAGAACACGAAAACGCTGCCTAGGGGGCCTTATCACTCTAATTAGACTTTGCAATTTGACTGTCCATTAGTTTGGCTTGATGAAGAACATATCCTAGCTCGGCGACTTTGTCATGATTGATGTATGCTTTGTACTTCCATTCATGGTCTCAGACTAGTACAACATTGACGCATATTCTGTTGTGCACCACGCCCGATAGCTCCGAATCAATCTTCTCTCTTCTTGAGTGAATGTTTGGTACTTGAGCTTGACTGGGAGTTCGGTCAAGGGCCTCTACGATGGCTTGACAGAGACGGAAATGAATTAGTTTAATCCAATCTCTTCAGAGACTACGTTTCTAGTATTTCTCAGACACTGGCGTTTCCGGCATACATAATTCAAGAATGTCAGTCTATTTCATCTTACAAGATTGTTTGGGCAAGCGTTATGGTTCATGTAACCAGATCAACGACAAGGACCTTCTGATTCTCTGTACCTAGTTCTGACCAGTACTAAGATGTAAGATGATGAACATCAGTTCGCTACTTCGAAATGTAAGAAATCCTCAGCACTAGTGGTCACCATTCATCTCTGGGTGAGTATTCAACTCGACTAATCTAGAGAATTCGAGGGGAAGTCACGAGTGAAGCAGGATAGTGCACGGAAACCGGCAAGGCTAGGCTTACGTGAGATATGCTTTGGCGACTAACACTGCAAAGGCGATTCTCACGGTTGAGTACATTTTGGAACACCTGTTCGCAATGACGGCACTGGTTCGAAGAACCCGCTGACTTAAGATGGTGTGTCGAATATATAGCGTCCAGGAAGAGTCTTAGCGGAGGGCTCACATGAGCCTTCCAGACTCTTATAAGTAGAGAGATGTTCTAAGTCATATGCAGAAGTATAACGGGTACATCGTAGCTACGTACACATAGGAGGAATCCACTGCAATACCTGTCTCTAATTCCCTCTACTCCTCTATTGCTTCATGTCGTGTGATGCCAAGCGACAGACGCAGAGGCCGCACGTTTCCGCGTCCCACGACGTATTGCTAGCTAGCTAAGTCGAAATACAGCCGCCTTGTTAAGTTGTCTAGCCTTGAGAACATGGGAAGCTGACTGCGCTTTGAATATGCTACGCGATTCGACCTCACAGCCATCTCATCTCCAACTTCGAGGGTGCATATGGACGAGAAATATCAAAGAGAATGAGCTATGGTTCCATTCGGGAAGAAGAAGTACGGCACCAAGTCAAAAAGAGGCATTTTAGCTTGACGTAACTATGGGAAGTCGGAGGGTCAGCATCATCATGTCATCCAAGGTTACCAGTATGGGGTTTCGTCTGACATGTGCTCCAAGGAGCTAAGAGGTGATCATTCTTTTGCTGAGTATGTATCATTGCCTGAGCGAAGTTCCTGGAGGAAGCTTCCCTCATTCAGATCTTTCAAAAGACGTTTGAAGAATTCGGAGCTTTTTAGCATGAGGTTCAACATGTTGACCGTCAATCTTCCTCCGAAGTCAACGGGTCCCGATCGCCTTGCCGTAGTTGTTCGTTCACGCTCTATATCCCATAGGCACAATAGTTCAATGACAGCTCCATCCTAAATTCTATAAAAAGATTATTGAAGTAGTCTGAATACTGTAGGATAGAAAAAGCACATGAAGGCAGCCTGCAATTTGTCCATGCATCGTGAGTGAAGGTGGAGCTGCTACAATACTTAGTTAAAATCTTTTAGGATGGAACTATCCACATCCGATATGGTGTAGTGGCCAACATGATGCCCTCTCATCTCCTTGAGAGGTTAGGCATAGCCCCGAGTTCGATTCTCGGTTTCGGAAGTTCTTTTGCTTTTGGCGTTCATTTCTCTGTCCATGATAACCATGAATTGCTCAATTATCATCTGAATGGGTGCACGAAGTGCATGCCCGCCTCTTGAACTTCTTTTTCTGCGTCTGACCAACTACGTATCGTGAGCAAGGCCGGCCATCCTCAGATAAGACACACAGACAAGTGCCTCGTAGGTGAGAACACGTCGATCTCTATGGACTAATGGATGTACAGACCCTTCTTCTTACACACGATGAACATCAAAAGAGTCATTCTCTCAGGGCGCCGTTGTAATGCTCAATCATCACAATTGCTTTCTAGCGAAGTCAGATGTTCGATGTGAAGGCTTTGGGAATGCATTTCCACAGCCTGCATGTGTGTATCTATTCCGGGGCAACATCAAGAACCTCGCCCGATGTTCGGATGGGCTTGTATTTGCCAGGTAGACAGACCGGCAGCCGCCCATCTTCTCCGAGAAGGAAAAGACGTCACCGTCATGCGGACTTCACATATCCATAACAAAACATACAAACAGAGACATAAAGCACTGCCGCCGCGAGCGCCAGGCCCGACATCAAACCATAGCCAGAAAAGACATACTTGGAGTTCGCCTACGCCCACACTCAGACTCACATTCTCGTCTGCCTACACTTAATACATAACACGCACACACACAGACATACGAAAGAGAGGGAAGAATCAATTATGTGCAACAAAAAACTGAACATTACCAATTCAAAGAGTTATGGTAGAAGAAAGGGTGTTGGGTTCCAGACGTGGAGTTTTAACTCGTCCAACAGGTATGGTAAAACTCCAACACGGAAAGGAGAGGGTGTAGTGGTCGTCGCCCATTAAACAACAAGATTGACAAAAACGCCACCACCTTTCGTTTCGTTTCCCCTTTTCCCCTTACAGTCATTTCAGTGTCATTGGGATAGGGGAGTTGGAACAAATAAACAAAAGCCCTGTTATCCATAAACATGGAAATAACCAAAGCAAAAAAGCCCGGAAACACAGGACCCCGTAGACGCCAGTTCGTTACGTCAATGAGCTTCATCTTCTTCTGCTTCTCCTTCTTCTTCTGCCCTTGCTTCCCCTTATTCTCTTCACTGCATCCAGACAATTGCTGTCTTTCACTCTCCATCCGCCACTTTAATGCTTTGTTCCGTTCATCGTTTGGTTTCGTTCGTTTCGTGGGTAAATTTAAGAATTAAGAAAAGAAAATAGGAAAGGTCGGCACGGAATTACCGACCGATTCAAAAGGAGGCCGTTTGTTCATCAAGACGACTGGGTCTTCTAGTCCCCGCGTCCGCGGTAGTTGCCCATCTTCTCGATCGAGCTCATGATGCCGCTCCGGGGCCCGAACTCACTCATCGGCCTGGGTCTCGGAAGGCCCTTGGTGGCGGGACCAGCGCTGCCGTTACGCTCGTGAAGGGACCCGCGCGCGGCGATGGATCCAGGCGCCTTAAGGCCCGAGCTGCGGCCGATGCTGCTGCGGAAGTTGTTCTCCGTGTGGCTCCTAACCGGGGGACCGGGTGTCCGCGAGGCAACAGGTGTCGGCGCGGGCTTGGGCGCCGGGGTTGGCGGCGGAGGCGCGGCGTTCTGGATCGCCATCATCTCCTCGGCGAGCTGGACCAGCTCGCCCTTCTCGACGCGCTCCTGGGCGAGGAGGTCGCGAAGCTCCGAGTTGTCTCTCTTGACCGACATGACAACGGCCTCGAGCCTGTGGACGTCGGCGCTGAGCTCCTTGATGTGAGCTGAGTCGCGGACGGCTTGGGCCTTGAACTCCTCCTCGGCGGCGACCTGGGCAGGATCGACGCGGGTGATGGTGCTGTCGCGGCGGATCTTGTCGTTCTCCTCGGTGAGCTCCTCAATCTTGATCTCCAGCTCGCGCACCTTCTTCTCCCAGCGGGTCTCGTAGCTCTTCTTGAGCGCCGCAACCTTGGTCTCGTGCTTGCCCTTGTAGAGAGCGTGCAGCTCGCGGGCCACGCGCTCCACCGCAATCTCAACCTCCTTGGAGGTCGCGGCCGCACCGCCTCTGGGCGAGGAGGGTTTGTCGTCAGTGGACTTGCCGGCGCGGAAACTAGCCAGCTTACTCTCGGCCTCCTGAGCCATAGTCTCAGCAGCCTCGCGTCGTCCCTCACTCTCTGCAAGCTTGGATTCGAGCTCCTCGCGCTCCTGCTGTGTGTGGACAATCTCCTCCTTTACGCTCCGGAGGACCTTTTCCATCTCGCGACTGCTCTTCTCCCACATCTCCTTCTCTTCAGCGACCTGCTCTCGCATCGTCCGCTCTTCACGGGCCTGCTCCAAGCTCTCGCCGACTCGTTTTTCCGCATCGCCCACAGCCGTCTTCAAAGAGGTCACCTCTGCCTCCTTGCCCAATAGCGATGCTTTGAGGCTGCTGATTTCGGACAAAAAGTTCGACTTTAGACTTTCGAGTTCTCTGGGTGTAATAGTCGGGATGCTGCGAGGAGTAGGCAGGGCGGGAATGTCAAAGTCGAGGAGGTTTGACATTTGGCGGGCCGGAGTGCCATTAGGGTTTGCTCTGGAGGGTGAGGTGTTGCCCCGCCTGGACGGCGATTTGTGCGGGAATCGCTGGCTGGCCGTGAAATCCAACAGATTGGTAGTATTGCTATCAGAGTCCTGTCCCGAATGCCGCCTTGGAGTCTCCTGCTGCTCGTGCACGGTCTCTGGCCTCCCTCGCGGGGTCATGCCGCTGACGCTCGCGTATTTTGTAGGAGACTGACCGAGTTTCGCGAACATGGTTAAGTTGGGAACGGCAGAGAAGGTGCTGAATGCACTCATCATCGACTCGTCGGGGTTGGCGAGACTGCTCTGGTCCTCGCAGCCCGCGTGGCCCAGGTCAGGGTGCTCGCCCTCGCCCTCGCCCGCGCTCATTGTGGTTGTGTCGCCGCCAATGGTCTCATCATTCTCCAGCTCTGTATCGTCGTCTTCGAAGATCTGGATGGCGTGCTTCAGGCCCTCGTTGTCACGCATGGCGTCCTCGAGACTGATTGTGCGTTCGCGAGGCGGAGGAGAGACGGTCGGAGGAGAGATGGAACGTGACGCGGGCTCGACGGACGGGTTGCTGACTCTGATAGGGAAGCGTTTGACGCCGTCAGGCGAGATTACTGTCTTGCGAAGCGGGCTCCGCGCTTGCTTTTCCGTTGTCTCGGAGCCGGCGAGTAGCTTGAGCGGTGAGGGTGCGGTGCCAGACATGACGCGTGAGTGGCGCTGCGGCTTGATTGCCGTCGCCGGCGCAGAGGGCGGCGGCGACGGCGAGGAATCCGAGGGAGAAGGCGGCATGTTCTCCTGGTCTCGGATGTTGTCGTCTACGGAGTGGGAAGAGGTGATTGTAGTGTTGGTTGTGGTTGGGGTGGTGGAGGAGCTGTCGCTGCCGCTCTCATTACCGCCGCTCGTGGTTGTCTCAGTGCGGGAGTGGACCACCTCGCAGTGCTCAAAGAAACCGCGGCTCGCTGCGTCTTCAGTTAGGGTCGTTGCAATGTTCAGTCTTGATTCGTTTGTCGGTGACAACGGCGTCATTGTGCGCGAACTCCAAAAAAGCTAGAAGAGGTTTCGTTTGGTTTACAAGCGTTGGAAGCGTTGGAAGCGCGAAAACTAAGGTGAGGTAAATCGTCAATTGATTGATATTTCGATAGGATGTCTAGCAAAACCCCATTTTGGGCTCGCTTGTGAGATGAAGGGGGTGCGAAGGGGCCCAGGCTTGTTTGCTGTTGACAGAGCAACGACTACCGGGAGAATGCACAGACAAAGGGGGTTGGTGGGGCTCAGGGTCGCTACAGCAAATTGGCACACCGGGGCCTTCACCGAGATCACCGATAGCGCGCAAGGTGAGGTTGGCCTCTATTCTCGAATCGCCTTTTCTCAAAGACTCACGCATGATGTTGAGGTGAAGCTTGTGCCAACTCCAAGGATCCTAATATAACGCCCAAAAATCAATTCAGCTATGACCCTCTCCAGCTAGACCTCATGAGTTGCAGCGACTTAGCTCCGACATCTCACGTTAGGCTTTCAAAGTTTCGGAAGGGCACTGCCTGTGCGATGCAGGAAACTGGTCAAATGGGATGCATGTGAAAATGCAGCAGCACAGCGGCGGCCTAGATGAAAGTAATCAACTAGGCAAGGTAGACAACATTATTTATACGTCTATATCCGTTCCTTCATATTTCAGCAAGGGTAGTGCTCGTCTTGCACGATTGAACGCGCCACTAGCTAGAGGATAGTGACAACGTCATTTCGTACCACGAGTTGAAAAAGGGTAATTAAGTTCTCCCGTGCAATAAACTCCCGGGCACATCTAATTGACTAGAATCTACTGGTACCGAGCGTTCTCGAATTTGACCGAGCATCGGAGGCTGAACTTCTGAAGTCCTGGTCATGGACTCAACACCGCCATAAAACTTGCAGGCGCATGCTACACCACACCGCCGCTGCATTGTCAGCAAATGTCTTCAAAGTTAAAACACTACCGCTGGCGTGGGGGTGCCAATTTGGTTCGGGTCCAGCAGCAGCTAGCGCGATCTGTGAAAAGTATCAACGGGCCTGACGAGTCAGTCTTGGGTCCCTGCATAACCCGACATCTCCGGGAACTGGCACAGACATTTGCACAATCACCAATTGACGAGAAAAAGACGAGATGATTGAAGCATTGTGTTCATGGACAGCAAAAGAAATGGTATTGAAGGATCCCAAAAGTCAAGATGCAAACTTTTGAACCAGGCCCAGATCCCCTAGAATCCGGTCATATAAAGTACAAAAGTCCCCCGTCCCCGGCACAGTGGTTAAGAAATGGCCATTCCGAGTAAAATTTTTATCTTCTCCCAAAGCAAAAACGCCGAACCGCTTACTTCTGGTTCTCGGGACGCAGAGAGCTGTGGGAAAGATAAACGTTAGCCAGTGATCATCATAGTGTATAGATTCGAGTGTTGTCACAACATACCGGACGGCTCTGCCGGCTCTCCAGATCTCAAGGTTGCGGATCTCCTCCATCTCAGCCTCGAACTTCTGGCGGTAGTCCTTCTGGGAGTTGTACTCCAGGGAGCGCTTGGTCTCGGAGCCATCCTTGACAGCGTCGTACAGGCTGTTGAAGACGGGCTTGAGGGCGTCCTTGAACTTGGGGGACCAGTCGATGGCACCGCGGCGGGCGGTGGTGGAGCAGGCCTCGTACATCCAGTCCATGCCGTTGGCACCGATCAGGGGTACAGGGACTGGGTGGCCTCCTCGACGGTCTCGTTGAAGGCCTCGGAGGGGGAGTGGCCGCGCTCACGGAGAACCTCGTACTGAGCGAGGAACATACCGTGGATACCTCCCATGAGGCAGCCACGCTCGCCGTACAGGTCGGAGTAGACCTCCTTCTCGAAGGTGGTCTCGTAGAGGTAGCCGGAGCCGATGGCGACACCGAGAGCCTGGGCCTTCTCCTTGGCCTTGCCAGTGACGTCCTGGAAGACAGCGAAGGAGGAGTTGATACCACGGCCCTCACGGAAGAGGGAGCGGACGGTGCGGCCAGAGCCCTTGGGGGCAACGAGGATGACGTCAATGTCCTTGGGGACGTCGACGTGGGTGACGTCCTTGAAGACGGGGGAGAAGCCGTGGGAGAAGTAGAGGGTCTGTATTGAATGTCAGCTTTGAAGGCCCAATTGAGCTGTTGCTCAATGGTGCGAGAAATGACGCACCTTGCCCTTGACGAGCTGGGGCTTGATGGCAGGCCAGGTCTCGGACTGGGCGGCGTCGGAGAGAAGGTTCATGACGATAGTACCGCGGGAGATGGCCTCATCAACATCGAAGAGGTTCTTGCCGGGAACCCAGCCGTCCTGCTGGGCGTCCTTCCAGGACTGGCCGTTCTTGCGGACACCAACGATGACGTTGAGGCCGTTGTCACGGAGGTTAAGACCCTGGCCGTGACCCTGGGAGCCGTAGCCGATGAGGGCGAGGGTGTCGTCCTTGAAGTACTCCTACAAACAATTGTCAGTTCCAATTGACTCCCTTCCAAACCTCCATGATTGTTTATGACTCACAAGAAGCTTCTCCTGGGGCCAGTCGGCACGCTCTGTGGCATCAACGTTAGCAAATCTCTCCCTCTGTCTTCCCTGGCGAGTCATTCACGACAGGGCAAAAAGACTCATCAGCTCTAATCGTTTTCCTTACCGTAGACGTCCTCCTTGTGGCCGGCGAAGTCCATGGTCTTGACACCGCGAGCCTGCTGCTGGGCAGGAGCGACGAAGGCCTTGTTGACCTGGGCAGAGGCGCGGACGAGCTGGCGAGCAGCAACGAAGGTGCGCTGCTGGGTGGCAGGCTTGGCCGCCAATTGGCGGGCCATTGGCGAACGAAGCGCCTTGGAGAAGCTGCGGGAGGCCATTCTGACTGTGTGTTGGGGGAGGAGGGAGTGGAGAGGGTATCCGTACAAGTCAATTGTAAGGAAGAAGAAGGAAGAGATGGATGAAGAGAACAGAGTTTCACTGATGGGAAAAAGGCGTTTGGAATTGGGAAATTTTTTACTGGCGTAGAGACGGGCGAGCTGACCCCCGACTTCGGCCCAGCTTGGTCGTTGGTGGGTTAGCCTGCTGCGTCGTCCTGCTGCTGGCCTGTGCCAATGGTGGGGAAGATGTCTGGAAGCGTCCGGGGTTCGGTAGGGGGTCCTCCAAGTGGGAGAGCGGGTACTGGGGACTTTGAAGAAGGCAGGGACTTTGCTGGGCGGAGCGGGTAACCTCTACTTGGTCCGGTTCTCATTTGACAGCGGCCTTACCTAAGAACCTCGGGGAGCAATCAACGTTATTGCCGGCGAGGCGGGTGCTGTGGAGCAGGGGAGAGCCCACCACACCGACATCGTAGCCCAGTGGCCAGACAGGAGTCACACCAGATGGGCCGCAGGCGGAATCTCACCGACTACTGGGCGCCGGCTACGGCCGTTGACCTATGCCTTCGGCCTCTCTTGACAGCTACAGCTGCTGACCGGTCGCCGGCGCTGAGCTGCTGTGACTCCTCTCGAGAGGAGCTCTGACTCTTCTTGTTGACCTGCTTGTCCGGAGTACGGATACCATTGATGGGGAGTCAATCGGCCCGTTGATTGGTTTCCATTCTCCATGTTTGCTTCTTCTCCTGCCGTGACACGGCAACGCTGTTTGCATTCCAGCTATGCTTCTACGATCTCTCGAAGCTCACCACTTCTTCCCGCTAGCCACTACATCTTTATCTGCCATCTGCCTTCCGCTCCCTTCTAGAGCGCATCAA
This sequence comes from Colletotrichum acutatum, assembly GCF_030867785.1. NCBI lineage: Eukaryota > Fungi > Ascomycota > Sordariomycetes > Glomerellales > Glomerellaceae > Colletotrichum > Colletotrichum acutatum. Next base: position 145,401 of record NW_026849009.1, read on the forward strand.
CGAACCCTTCTGTGCTGCGCTCTCGCTAGTGCTATCTCTAAACTGGGCTTGATGTCTTGCCAGAACCTTGACCTCTTGTAATTTGTAATCTTGTCTCCCCAAACGCCTGACGACGATGCTTGCTTTTGATGCCCACCGACCCCTTCATGCGCAATCCACCCTTCCGCGAACCAGCAGCCTGTCCGTCCGTCTCTGGTATCAAATCCGGGCTGGCCTCTTGCCTCGCCAAAGGGTCATGTTGTTGGAGAAAAGTCCAGCAGCGAGAAGGACGCGATCCCCTTGCTGTTGTAGATCTTATTTCAACACACGGTCGTAGCTCTGTCCTTGGACAGTACCGCCGCCCATCGCGGTCCGGACATTGCGCTTGAATCCCTCACGGTTGAGTCTGAGATCATCGGCAGCCTCCTTATTCAGAGGGTCAGAGGCATTCGGTTCGAGGAACAGGAACTGCGAAAAAAGAGATCTGTTAGTCGGTGCGCGTACACAGTCGTGCTTTCTGCTCTTAACATACCTGGAGTCCGACAATGACTGCGTTCAAATTGAGGACGGGCTTCCAGTCTTCGCGCAGAATATTCAAGCACACCTTGCCCTCCAGATCGATATTAGGGTGGTAAATCTTCTCCTTGCAACGGACTTTCGGTGGCTCGTGGGGGAAGTTTTGGTTAATGTCGAATGTGAAGGTGAATCGTCCGGTCCGGTACATGCCCTCATCGGGCTCGATCGTAAGCGTGAAGTGGAGAATGTCGTCAGCGTCAGGGAAGTCGGTCTTCATCGTTGATCCGAGAGATAGTTCCGAGAGATCTGGAAGCGAGCGTGAGCAACTAGATCACGATTTTCTTTCCTTGGCTGGTTGAGGGGTTCAGACCTTTCTGTACACGAAGTTGCGCGGCAGTCACCTTCTTCTTCTTGCCACCCGCAGCGTCGGCATTTTCAGCCTTCTGCTGCTCCTTCTTCTATAAGAGGTGTCAGTAGTCCTCTTGACCGAGAGGTTCCGGTGGTCACATACCATAGACCAAATCTTTAGCATCTTGTCCGATCTCTGGCGGGGTGTCTGGCGGGAGGAGTTGGTGGGGCGCTCTGCGGGAATGACGAGGCGGGAAACGAAGGTACGCACACGACCTGGGTGGAATATGGTGTTTTCCTGAATCAGTGGTATTTGCGCGGAGACAAAGCAGTCGAACAACAAGTTCAGTATAAGGTAATCGTCTCTGCCCGGAGTCTTGCGATCTTGGGACGGGAAGGTGCCTGGAGCGGACCAACTGAGCACCAGTCAATGCGGTCACTTTCTGGTTGCGATAAGATAGGGTCGGTGTACTGTTTACCCGGGGATCTACCGACCTAAGAGCCTCTCCCGTAAGCTTGCCTCAGATCCTGGCCTTTGAACAAGTATTGAACAACAGCAGTCTGAACAAATGGAGAAATGCAATAGAAGCCATGAAAGAACGGAAACATTCCGTGGCTACGTATAGGGATACTCAAGAGTCTTTGGATTTCGGCGTCCATGTACCATGGTCGCCCGACGTTCGCGCGCCTTTATGCAGCCGCCAAGTTGGCCGGAGGCTTCTTTTTCTCTGTCTAACCGCTCGATGGCATGCAATAAGTCTGTGAAATCAAATACGTTCAAATTTGATCACTTGTCTCTGAAGACCCGTCCGTGTAGACTGAGGAATCATGTTTAAAATCATTGTCATTGTCTGATACTAAGCGTAAGGTATTGTATCCATGTAAAACGCCATGAATGCTGCTTAATCGAAACTACTTTTACTGAGCTTCTGCCCACTTCATCAAGAATCTGCCGAGTCCCGTGCCCTTCATTACTTAACACGTACCCAGAATGTAAAATACCAGCGGATTTGTAGCAATGAGCCAAATCTGGCAAGAGTACAGTCTTCCCTCTGATATACATCCAACACGCGTCGAAAGCTTCGGCGCCTGTCTGGATAATCTCCCCATGGTGTCTGTTTACCGTCTGGCAAAGCAGCACATGATACCGGTCCTACCTAAGAACCACAAGAATCCGAAGAAACGGACAAGTGACAAGACGGCAGTAGAGTACAGCAAGAAGCTGAAGTAAGAAGCAGTACGTGCTGATGCAGTTTTCTAGAAATGAGAGTTAGTATGGTAATTGACTCGTATTTCGGGACCTTTGAACTTACGCCAATGCCGAACGAGTTGAAGTTATCACTCGTAATGACGATGATGAGGAAGGTGTTGGAGAAGAGCCAAGACACAACCAGACCGGTACGGAAAGACTTGTACGAGTCTTCGATGTCCGGCTTCTCGTTCTCCGGAGTTTCCTTGAAAGGCTCCAGCGCACGCTTGACCGTCGATTCGAATTGACTGTCGATATCCTCTTGCGGCTTGTCGATTTCTTCTACTACAGCTTCATCCTTCTCGCCCTTGCTGACGTGTGCAGAAGGTAGAGCCTCGGTACTGTCTGAACCCTTTGTACCCCAAGACACATCGTGCCAGTTGTTGAAGGCGTAGACCATGAGAATGTTGATGTAGGTCGACATGAGCACCAGGTAGTGAGGGAAAGAGGTAAACATGTGCCAGGGGTCGAGGTACATGAAGGAAGCGATGAAGTTAAGACCGTAGATAGTGACCAAGGCGACGAGGATGACACCGGCAGCGTTCGTGCCTCCGAAGAAACTAGCGACGAAGTCCTCACCGGAGTCGAGACTGATCTGCTCGCCAATGGGTTTCTGGAAGGCCTGGACGACCAAGTACATCGAAAGGACCAGGATGTAGGATTGAATGAGACCGAAGACGACGAAAGAGGCGATGTAGGTGTACTTAGAGCCCTTGGGTCTGTTACCCAGAGCCAAGATGAACTGCAGAATAACGAAGGCCAGGTAGAGGTACTTGAGAAGGGCGTTAACGATGGGTGTGGCGGTGTCTCCGAAGGGCCAACCGCTGCGGGCCACATCGGGGTCGTCGGAGGTGACGGCGGTACCGACAAGATCCATGATAACCGTCGTAGTCAGGTAGTAGGAACCCAAACTGAACCATGTGAACATAACCTGGAGGATGTTGTAGATGAGCTGGACGTGGAAGAAGAACATGCGGATGATGTTGTGGCCGGACTTGTACATGCGACCGAAGTGCATGAGAGAGTACAGAGAGGCAGCGAAGGAACCGTTGAGCCAACGACGACGTTGGGAGATGAACTCAGCAGCGCCCTCGGGAACATCGGTCTCACCCTTGGCGGCCTTGATGTACGACAAGTGCCACTTTTGGCCGGCCTTGGCGACCAGCTCGAAGCAAAGAATACGATCTTCGGCCAAGAACATGTTCTTCTTGAAGATGTTCATTCCGTCGATACCCTTCTTACCAAGGATCTTGGAAAGAGTGTGGTCACCGTGGAAGTACTGCTCCAGCGGGCGACCCATGATCGCGCGGAAGCGGTAGGCGGAGAAAGCACCGGGCAACACAGAGACGTATCCGAAAGAGCTCTCGAGAGGCTTGTCCAAAATGTTGGAGATCTTGTACTCGAAGTTCTGGACGGCAACCAAGGGATTGAGCAGCTTCTTGCCGCCTTTACCCAACATGGCGTGAATCTCACCACAAGCACCACCGAGGTCCTTGTCGTTGTAGAAGCCCTCCCAAAGCGCGAGCAGCGAGCGGGGACTAGGCTTGGTACCGGCATCGATGAGAATGCAGACTTCGGGGTTCAAGATGCGGCCGAAGGCGTTGAAAAGCCATCTGTGAGAGTTGATCTTCTTGCTGTTCTTCTGCTTCAGGCAGAAAATGAACTGCACAGGTGGGAGAGTGGATGGGCCGTCGTCAACGGGACGGATAAGCTGCTGATTGGGCGTGACGGACAATTGAGAGGTGTACTCGAAGATGTGAGCGACTGTCTCCTTTCCGTCGACATCCTTCTTCACGACACCATCCTGGTAGATACCGACGGTTGCAAGAACATCCAATACGGCCTTGTCGGTCTTTTCGATACCGTCGAAAACCAGACAGACGACAATCTTCTGCCAAGCTGGGCCACCCTTGTTCCAGAAGGTAGACTTCTTCAGGTTGACAATATCGCGAATATTCTGCATTACACCGTGGAGAGTTCTGGAGAGCAACACCTTGTCTTCGTTGTAGTAGGTAATTGCGATGAGGAGCTCGGTGTGTCGGTTATACATTCTCGGGCGCAAATCGTAACCATTCTTGAGGGTGAAGTCGTTGGGATCGCAAGTGGCGGCGGTGTAGCGCATCTTCATGAACTCTTCGCTGCCGCCCTCAACATCGCGGTACTTTGGCTGGACAGCGTTCTTGATGGCACTGGGGACTGGGTAGTCGATGCTCAGGACGGAACCCTGAGTAAGCTTGATCTTACGGGTCGCATAACGCTTCAGACCACCACCTTGGTTGCCGGGCTGCTGTCTGCGGGTCCAGCTCTCGTCGGCATCCACGGTGGAGGGGGGTCTGTTTCCATAGCCAAAACCACCAGCATCCGAGTCGAGCTCATTGCTGTAGCCAGACGCGAAAGCCGTCTCGCCAGGAACTGGTGTCCGAGCTCCGGCACCAGGAGCGTATGATTCTGTGAGACTGTATGCGGAGACTGGGCGGCCAGGAGTCTCGTCAGTTCCAAGGTGGCTCTCGTAGGGAGCAGGTGCGTGAGGGTCTCTCAGGAGAGATTGGCCGGCTTCGTCAACTCCCTCATCTTGAGGAGGCAGATGGTACTGGGAAGAACCAGGTTAGCAATTGAGGCTACTTTGCGCGGCGAGCGAGTGGGAGGTGAAGCTTACTCCTCTACCAGATCCAGGCGGCAGGTCCTGCATATTATGGCCGCCATCGTAATCGTTTTCATGCCCCCCGCGGTAAGCCATGTTTGCTAGAGGCGGATTCAGGAGTAGCTGATGCTGATATGAATGCGATGAATGATGGGAAAGGTTTTTTCCTCTGCTCCGTTGCGGGCAAGATTAGGTGGGTTTGATTATATCGTCAGCCGAGGGACTCGGACAGAGAGGCCTAGGTCGGGTTGGTTGTGTTACGCGATGAGCGCGAACAAAGGCGCTGTAGGTTAGGGAGATGTGCGGCCAAGAAAGCCACAACCCCAGTAACGATTGGTGAAGCGAAGGAGGAAAAAAAAGAGAAGGATGTAAAGATGGATGAAGGGCTGGGGGGCAGGAGGAGTAGAAGGGGAGAGGGTGGTGATGCAGGATGGGGCAGCAAATGGTTAAAAAAGGGTCCTGACGGGCTGGCGGCCTTGCTTGGTGGGAACCAGAAACCTGCAGCTAGGAGAGAGCGAGCGTGGAAGCGCCAGGTGGAGAGGATGGCTGAGGTAGTTAGGATGGATGAGAATAGCTCTAGGATTGGCCCGACTGGGCTGAGGTGGGCGAAGATGAGGATGGGGACTCGGCAGCGAGCAGACAGTTTCCTTTCCGTTGCTGCAGCAGTGCAGAGAGGGAGAGGGAGACCAAATTCAAGGACACAAGGTACATGGAGATGGTGCGGCATGAGAAAAGGAGAAGTCACTTTTGCATCCCTCCCCAGCCTGTTTCCCTGAGACGAGGTACAAACGAGGAGATGAGACTTGTTGCTGCTTTCCTCCTTCCCAACTATGAATATTCGTACCTACCTTACCTGCCTTGGCTACGTATGTTGTGCTGTACCGAGCAGGTACTGTCGTTCTTTCTTTCTTCTTGGTGCACCTTGAGCCAAGGCACGGTAGACACAGAAAACTAAGGTACCTTACCTACCCTGGGCTGCTCCATAGTCTGCAGCAAAGTGAAGGAAAGGTACCTCGCGTCACTGTCTCTCTTTTTTTTCCCTGGTCCCCTTTCATTAGCTTGCTCCATATTCTCACCTCATGTCAACAGACTGGGGAAGCTGTGGCTTAGCGCTGCTTAGCCCAGGCATCGCGTTGCTGCACGATGAACAACTGAACAACACAACCCGAGCAAAGGCACCAGAACCAGCACTGGCACCAGCATAGCATCATCATCCCGTCCCTCGGAGTCGGCATACCCATGGACATCCAAAGGGGCCATTGACGCAAGCAAGACCTCTCCTTGATACGGATCGAAGGGGACTCCTTCCTGTCTACTCCGTACGCAGCACATCCATCACTTAACCTCACCTCACCTTTCGGAATCCTCAACGTCAGTGCACTACTGCGCAAGTGACAGACAACGGATGGACTGGCTAGGAAGGGCTGGCATCAGTCTCATCCCCAGGCCAGCAGGTGGTCCTGGTCCCAGTCGTGTGCCAGCCAGGAAAGCCAATGCCGTGGACCGTCGTTAACCCTGTCCCTCCATCTTTTTCTTCCCTCTGTCAGGTTCTTTCATGATGGATCCTAGCAACCTGGTCGGATGGTCGCGGTTGCTGTCGCTAGCCATTGCTAACCAGCCAGCAGCAGTCCAGCAAACCAAGACAACAACCGCGCCGATGCTCATCACGAGCTGGCCGCCAACCAGTCGAATCGCACTTCCAACATCGACGTCTTCGAGGGTTGCACTCTTGAGAAAATAAAAATCGGGCCCGCATCCAACTACGTCACGTCTCCCCCCAAGCCGAAACCCCCGGCCGTTGCTCCCTTGGCCCTTGCATTTCGTATACCCCTTGGCCTTGCGCCTTCAATCGGTCCATTTGGGGTTGGGATCGACTCTAGAAACACCTCGCAATCAACGCCCATTTGCTGCCAGCAATGCTCTTCAGGAGAAGGAGGGGTACCTGTGCACCTGTGCACCCTATGCAACAGCAACAGAACCAGCAAAGTTGGTAACTGCCAACAGCGATTAAAGCCGGCCAAGCACACCTGTCCTGGCTCAATGACGGGTTACCTTCAAGGGGAATGTTGCGGCGATGGATGGACGCGCCAGCAAGGAAAAGGAGAAGGCGAAAGCTAAAAGAAACGCCGTCCCCTTGCCGGCATCTGTCGTGCCACCACCAGCAATTCAGCCATCATCCTTGGTTTCAATTGGAAAGAGGAGCGAGCAGTGCAGCGGGAAGGAACAGCAACAGTGGCTCATGTTCGGCAGACTTTTCGCCTCATTGTCGTTCCTCGGCCCCTCTTCCATCTCATCATTGCTGTCAGACTCAGACTCCCGTCAGACTCTGCAGTGCTGAGAGAGTGAGAGAGAGTCAGGACATACAGGACAGCTGCAACTACCTAGTAAGCAACTCACAGAGGAAGGACCACAAAGCTGACGGGAGACAGAACCCAGCAAGCTGACAAGCATTCCCAGGTGTGTTCAAAGCCGGGGCTGTCAGGAGGGGTCTCATCATTCGGGGTATGACAGAAGAAAGACATGAAATTGTAAGGCCCAGAAGCAGAGAGCCACAGCCGCTCAGCACCTCTTCCGCAGTCCCGTCAGACTCCAGAGTGGCAGAGTCCAGGCGTACCTATTCATCGTATGTCGAATCTTGACTGAGGCGACGAGGATTCAAAGAAACGACATTGGCTTGTTAGTGGCGCCGCTTGTACCAACCTCCATATCTATGTGAGACGCGTGTACCTCTTAACGGCCCACTTGTCGCCCGGGATCCTGCGGCTTCCAGGAACATTCTGAAACGTGCCCCCTCGCTCTTCCCAGCGCCTTGGCTTTTCCAGCTTCCGTACCAGCTGGCAGCCAAATCTTGCCAGCTCCTCTCTCACTTATCGTCATGTGCAATCGCAAGGCACCACCAGTCAACGACATGAACAACTATGACAAGCACATGCTTGCTCGTCCCTCTCGGAGCTGCAATTTTCACTCGTTAATGGCCTGGAAGCTGCTGTAATATTTCCTGTCATGTTTCCAACCCACGGCTCGAGTACCACATTCGTTCAGTCCGATGTCTCGAGCTCGTCCGTCATCGTCATGCCCTTCTCCATTGTCTTCTCCTGTTTTCTCTCCCTCACCTGATCACGAAGAAGCCATTCCTACTCATTCGCCGCACTAACTGTCGCAGTAGCAACCAAAGAAGACGGACTTCCATCCGAGGTTTACGTTATTGGCATACGTACCCCCGACCAGATCAGAGATTCGTTATTTCGACTTTCTGTCTCCTACGTGCAACTTGTTTGTTATTGCCTCTGGCCAGTTCGGATACGGGGATCCGTCAGGAGGAGACCCAAAAATAGTAAGATTGGGCTGGGGCTGATCGACTGGGGCTGAGGCGGTGCACCCACCACGCCTCGCATTGCTGCATAGCACATCTGGCGGTGGACGGGATGAATGCACTTTTCACCTCTTCTAGGCGCTAGCATGCCTCTACCACTGCTGTCACAAAGGAATTTGCCCCCAGCCCAGCGAGCGGCTGCTTACGCCTCGCTACAAGTCCAAATCAAATACCTGCTGTTGTATGGATTCTACTACTCAGCACGCTTGCGGCCAGTTCCGAGCCTCAGCCATCATCAGCCTCAGTGGCCACACGACCAGTTTGCACAAGCACTGCACATCTGCAACATGGTATCCGTACTACTCTGCATTATACAGACGGAGGGATCCAACAATGTCGACGACCTCTCTGCCCTACGCGCCTATCAGTCGGCTCAACGCTCGTTTATTAGCACTGCTCGGAGGGGCGGCAACCGGGCCCTCTCCACACGGGGTTTTGAACCTTCTGACTCGGACAGCGAACCAACATCCACGGCCCGGATCCAGTTCGGCCACTCTTCCAGGCTGCCCAGCTGCGGACATGAGACGAAGCTTTTCAGCCTCAGGAACCATGGCGAAAGAAGTCGCAATCGTGTTCGCCTTCAGCCTCCAATCGCTTAATTCCGCTCATGAAATGCTCGGACGAGGAGAACAAGGCTTCGACTCCTTGACGGGCGATGCTTCAGTGCTGTGACTCCGGCTCCCGGCTCCGTTTACAGCCCTCTCCGGCGCGCCAACGCATTCCTCCAGCGGGGGTGTCCCGACTGAATGGTCGGCGAGCCCGTCTCTGCGGCGTGGCTGGAGCATCCACCGCTGCGGCGCTGGTTGGTGGAACGATACCGTCAGCCGTCGGCTATTGCAACGATTGGTAACCAGTGATTTCACACCGTCTTTCCCTTTCCCCTGAGACCTCCACTACAGCGGACTTTTGCGTTACAGATGAGATATTATTTGTGAGTGCGATCGACGGCCTGGGGTAAAGGGGCCTCCCGCAACTCAATGCTATGACCGCCAGGCGAAAAAGTTTGTCGATGTCATCGAAGCCAGCCCAGGAAAGCCACAGGTGCCAGGCCTTGGAAGCTTGTTTCCGCTCAACAAGCGATCAGGGCACCACCTTGTCCGGCATGTGGAGGGCTTATCGGGACTGGACTATAAAAAGCCCGAGTGAATGCGTAGGTAATGGTTCGGAGGCGAAGCCGAGCCTCAAGTGACGTGTCTCGGTGGCAGAAGGAGATCATGTATCAGGCTGCGAATGGCTCCCGGTCCCAACATCAGATGGAAGCCTTCCATGGACAATTCTGAATATGAGACGCAGGGTGCGATGAGCTCGACCGTGACAACCGAAGCTGGCATCCCAACTTCCTGACTCGCGTCCGCTTTGCCTCGGTATTACGAAGCTACAAGTACGCAAGGTCCCTCGCGCGGTTGGTGAAAGCTCTTCCGCATTCAGAGAATATCGGATCGATTCTTCGGCCACTGATGGAGTTTTGGCTTTTCCTTTTCCCTTATTGACTCCCGGGGTAGCCAGGAACGAACTTCTCAGTGCTGAAGATGACGCTGAGGTCCTGATACCGTCGTGGAAGAAGTATACAATGTACAGACCAAACCGGAGGCTCTGGGGACTAGGCTGAGCAGCATTCTGGTGCACACCACAGGCCGTCGCCCTCTGCCCAGTCCTACATACCTATATTCGTTTCCCAATCGGGTAAAGGAAGACTAGGCGATGGTCTCGACTTTCTTTACCAAGCTTATTTCAAGGTGTTGGGGGAACAGGGCCAACTTACCATATCGTGGTGGTGTTTGCAACAAATGAGCCTACTAACTGACATCATGCGGCTCGCGCCGGGGGCTTGCTTGCATTCTGACGTTTTACTAGCCAGACCAGAGCACCAGACAGAAAGAAAGATGTCGGAGCCTCGGGAAGTATGAAGTCAATTCGTGTTGCTGACACACAGTCTGACAGTGGTTCGTCCGGTTTTTTTTGTTTGTTTTTTTTGCAAAAATTATGTCTCTGAGTCTTTTAGAATTTCCGTTCTTGGGTCCCGCGAGTGGTCCGCGAATGTTTCTGATGTGAAGTAAAAAGTCAGAGTTGTTCACTCTGTCACCATTGCGATTTCTGCGCTCGTAGTGTCACCTCTACTGTTCTTCTTCTTTGATATAGAGTTTTAGCCGTGATTATGACGGTGAATGCATTGGACAATAGATGGCCAAGACTTTTGGTAATGACATATTTGTCCGCCGGAAACCGTCCCCCGGGTGTCATATTTGAAGAGTTATCACACGCTTTCATGCGGGGGGAGGTACAGGATCGGATTGGATCGGATCCTCCGAACTAGTTTGGTGAGATCTGATATGCTATTAACGATTGACTGGGGGGCTCTATAGGTTCTTGGGAACTGGGAGGAGAGAGAGAAAAGACCCCGTCTCTTGCTGCTTGTCTCATTGCGGAGTAGATCGGTCCTTCAATTGGCGTTGATATTATGGACTAGGGACAGAGCTAGAAGAAGTCATCTTTTCAGTCGTTTTTCGAGCGAGGGGATAAGGGACCGGGCTAGCGGGTCTGTTGACTCCCTCTGGCGTGAGGCTTTCTTTCTTACGGGGTCCCACCGTTGAAGAAAGGCTGTAAGATCCTAGGCGGTCTTGAGAACGTCGGGCGTGAGATAGGAATGCCCTGGCTGGTTTTGCCGTTTCTGTATGATGAGGCTCAAGTAATATCTTCTCGAGGCGAATTTCAGTTTGACTTAGTCATAACGGAGAATGCTCAACTTGTTGGAACAGTCATCTGGTATCGTTGAGCTCTCGGACGCGTTTCTTAATGCCATCATCGTCCTCGAGTTATGGTCCTTCCAGCAAAGATGGCAAGACTAGTCTGGTGTGATGAGTGAGCGTCGAGTTCCCGAGAGAAGGGAGGTGAATTATAGAGAAGTAAGACACGTAGCCTCTGTGAAAGGAGACTCTCATTGCCATCAAGTTCCAGAATGCGAGGAGAGTTGAGGTTCAAGAACCGTCATATCTATGCTTGTTTAGCCCATTGCGAGAATGGGCCCAAACGGGGTTTGTCCTCTGTCGAGCTACGCTGCAAGACGTGATAATCTCGGACGAGTGGGGAGAACGAAATATCTGTCTCGACGGAATGTGTACTGCATAGTTCGGGGTTTTCTGGTTCCCGTTCCTTGCGATCATTAGCCCGCCACCCTCGTCATGCCGTGTTTATCTTCGATCCATAACTATCCCTCGGCAGTTGTAACCGTGTCGTCACCCATGATATCTTATTCAAAAGAAAGGAGAGAAGCTATGCTGCGTCTTGTCACACATCTCGGTGGACTAGAGATTCTTGCCGGGAATCCTTTCTTACCCATTCCCTCAATAATCGAACAAGACGGTAGGCGCGCGTGGGGGGCTCATAGATGTAGATATCACTTGCCAGTTCCCGCAACCATGACGTAGGGCTTCCTCCTTTCCATACACCGGCCTCATCTTCGTGATCTTTATATGCGCAGACTCGTCTAAGTCCGGTACAAACGATCTGGATGCAGGGATATATATGCCGTGATACAACGATGTTATTAGCCAAATATCACCAACCCGGCCCAAAGTACACCTCGGCATCTAGACTTTGAGACTGACTGGAGTAGACTACTTGAGCTTTTGTTTCCTCGGGGTTCGCACGGATCTACCTCTCGCTATCATGGGGCTACGGCATATCTCAGATGGAGTACGACATGGAACCTGGACTCGTAGACTTGCGCTGTGAAGAACATTCCAATAGCTGCAGCTAGCTGGTTGCCTACGAATGATTTGAGAGCTGGAATTACCCTCTCTACTGTCCCCCTACCTTCATAGCTCTAGTTTTATATATCACAGTAAGCTTAGTCGCAACCTCCTCATATACTTTCCCGCATCTCTAGGAAAAAAAAAAAAAAGGTATACTCGTCATGAATGACCACCAGATCACCCACATGCAACACGAATAAGCCTCTTGCCATCGCAACCCACCCCAAAAGACAAAAGATTTCATTCCCCCGGTGGCGAATGGAGACTACATCTCTGGCGCACATGCTGGGAAATCCGGACTTGAACTCGGGACCTCTTAAGCCTTCACCGATTAGGCTGTTGCGTGGACTTGAACTACTCCACCAACCGGCCAGTTTTGACCTGACCCCCAAGGGGGCGCCTGCTGGCTGGTGATTGTGATGGAGTTGAGGGGGTGCCTATATGGGTATGGGGGCTGGGGCTTTCCGGTGTATATTCAGGTGTGTTCATTGGAGGCAGGTATCGGATGAATGGATGGGAGAGAGGCAGGGTAGGTACGACCGGTGTCTCATTATGCACACAACTTGACTCATTGTGTGAGGATTTACGAGCCGACTGGTAATTTCCCCGATTCGCGATGAACGTGTTGACCTAGAGGTCAACATATTGAATCGTATTATGAACCGTTCAAAATGGAGTCCCTATCACCGCTGCGGCTGTCACATAAGCACCAGTGGCCTCCAAATGCACTTGGCTAATTGCTAATAGGACAGCTATCGGGTAGAACCTTTGTTCAAGCTGGAAAGCTTCTCTGAGGAATGAAACTTGTTTACCTGTTTGGCTTGGTCGCTTGTTAAGAGCCCCCCTGATAAAACTGAATAACGATGCGGCTAAGCTTATAGTTAGGTATGAATTAAAGCCACCAGGCTTCTATAAATGATCAGCTTTTCCTCGTAGATTGAGAGCCACCAGGTATACTGATAGGAGAACCAGATGGGTAGTAGCAGATATCTGAAGGGAGTGAGATATGTACAGGTGTCACACAGTCGGTGATATTGAGTAACGCACATTAAGATCTCTCCACTGGGCTTGAATACAAGTCTCGGGGCATAGTATTGGTACCAAATTGTTGTTTGGTTCGAGTATCACGATTGTGCAAAACCTTTCCGGAGGCTCGGTCCCATTCAGCTTCGATCGTGCTCCATGGCCAGTAAATCTAAAGACAGCAGTGCCTCATATCGTATTCAAATAGTGATTTAAGAGTTTGATGTACCTCATTCGGGAGATATCAAGATATATATGCACCCTCTACGACGTGCTTATAATCAGTAAACCGCCCTTCATCAAACACTGATGCTAGGTGAGCTTGAGACAAGGCGAGGGCGGGTATTCACACAAATGAAGTTCAAGTCATGTACCGACGCGTGATCATTGAATCACGTAGCTTGTATAAGGCAAAGTTGGGTTTCCAGGTCTGAGAGGACATAATCTCAGGCCCCGTCAACAGGTTCAGAGAGAAATCCGAAGCTCAAGATAACAACATGCCTCACTACATTAGAGAACCGGCCAAGATTCTGTGGTCATGTAGCTTTCTACGAGGTGCCTACATGCTTACGAGGCTCGGTGGGGGTTATCAAGGCCACCTTCTTCGTTCATTCCATATGGCAAGAGGACGACGTCGGAAGGCGGCGTAAATCACAGCTTACCTCAAAACCTAGAGAAGCTGAGATTTATCTCCCCCCCTCTCTTCATCAAAGCACCAGGGCATGCTTCTCGACCCAATACTCCGCGCTGAGCCTTTTCCAAAGAGGACATCAAGGGCGAGGTGACACAAGATAACATAGCCTCCACCAGCAGCCGCCTTCCAACTCACGACGAAAAAAGAACATCAAAGCCCGAGACCTGGACACATCTCCAGCTGAGAACTCAATCCTCTACTCAAGTCCCGCATCCCAACAAGAGCAGTATACCTACCCAACACGCCATTCCAGCCTTTGCTGGGCTGAAATTTACGACACCACCTCTATCAGCCTCACACTGGAAGTCGCAGCCGTTCTTCTTAAAAACCGCGCAAGACCGCCGGAAAGAGTTACATGGGCCGCACCCGTACCCGTAGCCCGTCTCGGTACCTCCATCACGTGTCGAACGACACCGTTCAGCAACGTCCCAAATTCCCTAGCCTTCTTCTAGAATCGCTGAGCTGGGCTTCTATACGAGGCTACCAGGTCGGGGTGACCCTCACCGTCCCGGAACAATCAACGATTCAACGATCAAGGATGAACGCCGGATTCGGCATCCTCACAAACTCAAGACCTCTTTCCCCTCCCTCTGAGTAGGTACGCGCGCGCGAGCTCAACGGAAGACGAGAGAGGTTCCACCCGTCCATCTAGCCTCAAAAGCCATCTTCTAGCCCAGAGGAACTTGTCGAAGAAGAAGAAGACGAAGAAGAGGAAGAGGGTGGGGTGAAAAGCCCATCACATTCGGCCCTTACAACTCCCAAATACCGGTACATCCCCCGGGACGCCGGAATGGGCAACACCGCATCGATCTCGTTCGCCGCGTGTTCAACGGATGAGATGTCTCATCCTGGATCAGTTCGAGAAACGTAAAATCAAAATGAAATAAAAAATCACGCAAAACTACCAATGGACGTTGTTCTTCCCGCTCCTCCTCTTTCTTCTCCTCCATCGTCCGGATCCGGAACCCGGGGAGTCTTGCCGGCGCCGGAAGAGGTATCGCCGTGGCAAACTAACGACAACGGGGCCTCTTCCACACGTGTCCAACGGAGAACTCCCATACCGAGTAGCTACCATAGACGGTGGCCCTCAGAGGCCAAGATCTGCCAAGGCTTTCTTTGTGAACCCACCATCCAGAAGAAAACCGCGCAGGCGAGACTAAACTCTCGCATCTCATCAAAGTTTCGGAAGGGAAGCAAGAGTGGCGCGGAGAGCAAGGCGGTAGGTACCTAGTTCCCTCCACAGAGCGGGTGCCCGCGTCATTAACTATACTAGTAGTTCTCGGAAAAAGCAAAGAAAGAGACAAAGAAATGAGTGGCCATGATAATCTTTTGGAACTTGGAAAGTCCGGATCTGGAGTGATTCCAGAAAACTTAGCTTCGCGGCGGCCAACATCCGCGGGCGGGAACTTGCACAACACGGGCTGTCAGCTTGCGATTGGTCCATGGAAGTAGATGACAAGGGCCAGATTTGGAAAGTGGAGAGTCGTGAAAAGGTAATTAATTGTAGGCTGCGGATGGTCAATCAAGACGGCAATGCAGAGGTTGTTAAAAAAAAAAAAAAAAAACACTCAACGAGTGCAAGAAAAGAGCTCTGACAGGGAAGGGGATGGTAAATAGAATTTAGACGTTGCTTCTTTCCGGTGAATGAGAGTCCATGATTGGCTGAGACATCCGATCCTAGAAGAGAAAAGACTTGGATGAAGGTTTGGCAGGTTTGCTTCTTTGACAGCAGCAGTGGCTGCAGTGTGCCCTTGACGAACCAACGTCTGCCTCTGCGTCCATCGAATCTCTCTTCTCTGCAGGCCGCTCTTGGTTCATCTCGTTGTCATCTCGTCGCTTACCCAGACTGGCGTCGAGTGCAGCTGCGTGACAAACCAATGTCAAATAGTTGGAGCAAACTGACTTACGTGCTTACCTTGATCAGTATAACCGATCGGAGCTGAGGGTGGGACAAGAGCGATAGAAAAATACCAAGACCGAGTAGGACAGGACGCACAGTCAGCAGGCGAAAGTCCGAAGCCACACTTACGCAGTGCTAACAATACGCACGAAATGCCGTCCTGCGGCCTGCCGGAGGCATGCGCAACGCAGTGTTAGCGCTCGGTAGGTAGGAGACCTGGAATGGAGACGTCTGCCATCTTCACCACGCGCGTGGCGGTTGGTCCGCCGGACACTAAGATATGCCCTGCATTATCCAGAGGTCGAGGGAGCGTGCGTGCGCGCCGTGCGAAGCGGTGGTGGACGGTGGTGCCCGGCGCAGCATTGCTCAAAGCTTGAGCACTTTCGGCGGGAGAGCGGCAGGTGGATATGCGTAAGTTGGAAGTGATCGCCCCAAGCCCCCGGCTCCACAAACATCTTTCTCTCAGTCTCGAGCGACTAGCGCTTCTTGCTGTCAGATGAGAAGGGGGAACTCTACTGTTGTCCCCCCATTCACACAAGGCCAAGACAAAAATCCCTAGAGTGATGAGTGCAGATCTCGTGGTCTAGAGCTCTCATGGCCTCCAGGGCCACGCGAACGCACGTTCTCGTTGTCTGTTTCGAAGTTTCGGATCCAATGCCTCAGAATACGGAATTTTGAGCTAGGCAAGATCCCTCCGTTATGACGGCCCCCGAATGTGTCGCAGGGCCCTGACGATTTGGCTTCCGCTTGACTGTATTCGGTTCGTAGACAGGCAGGGGCAGCGGGGACAATGTTGGAAACACAGCGCGTGGGTTAGGCAAGGAGCCTACTCGAGAGTCAGGACTCGATCAATGCTCGACGCTGGTTCATGGTGAAAACTGCGGTTGGGGTTCTTTCTTTGCAAGTCATAATAGGCAAGTAGACAGGGAGGCCTGACACGGGAAGGCGTTTTGAATGAATATCGTCGGCCCAGGTTGTGAACCCTCACGGTCCTCTTTGACGGCCTTCTGGCGCGATTAGCTCGCCCGTGATGATGTCGTCCCGCTGTCGCTGTCACTGAACCCCATTCGTTTCAGTTGAGTTCGTATCTTGAGATCTTCTGAGTCGGAACGGGGGGGGGCTGAGTCGGCAATCGTGATGTTTCTGGCGTGGTGTACTGCTGCATGGGCCGACTGAGGTTCTCGCAGCAGGACCAAAGTTGTAAGGGATCCGGATGCCAAACGTACCCGAGCTGGGACGGTGCAACGTCGACGGCACGAAAAGAAGGGTCGACCCGTACCAGGCGAATTGATGCTTAACAGGAGGTTTGTAAGAGGCCGGGTATCTTCAAGTGTTGCGAGATTTGGAAACAGCATAATTGTGGGAAACTGGGGAATGACATCCCTTTTTGTTTCCTATTCTCATAAGAGGTCCAACTTGTCGAGAATCGGGTTATCCTGTTTGGGACGAAATATTCTGTGCCAGAGCTTGTGTTTACCGATTCAGTAGAGAAAGGCCGTGTCATGTCTCGCTGGCTCGTATCGGACGACGGGCGGGTTGTCAGGTTGGGACGCACGAACTCTATTGTATTGACGAACAACATTAATGCTGGATGGATGGCAACCATGGTCCACGGTCCATAATCCATGGTCCATGGATGATGGGCTGCCACTGCCGAGCTGCGTAGCAACCGCGTAGCTCGCTTCTTTGACCAAGCATTCCGTGAAGTGAGTGAGCATGGGTGCTTCCCGACAGCCAGCCCGCAATGAGGGAGGAGGTAGCCTGTAGGGCACGCGGGGGCAGACAGCAGATGATAGATTGCAGTCTGCAGTTGCAGCCATCAGGATCATCAGGATGGGAGCCTCTCCCAATATCGCTCGATGGAGAGGGTGGAAGTGATATTCCGCAGATGGTGTTGTCGAGTCGTGGAGAGTGCGTAAGACGGTGGAGATGGGTCAATTCCGGCTCTGGCGTGGTCTGATTGGTAAGGTAGGTACATAGTAGAGGGCGGCCGGCGAGGTGAGAAAAAGATGGAAAATGGCGCGCAGGGTAATGTCCACAAAGTCACGAGCAGCGTGCACCACACCGAATAGTACCACACTAGGTACTGCGCAAGGTACTTGGGTGGTCGATGGCGGTGCGGACGGTGCAGTGGTTTCTGGGCACTTTACTGCCTTGGTCGAGTTGGTCGCGATATTTGTTAAGGTAGTGTTGGCACTTTGCAGTATGCAGCGAGGAGGAGATTGATGGATGGAGTTCCCATGGTCCTTGTGGTTCATGGTGGTGGATGGGCGGGCTGCACAGTCCAGACTCTAGGCCTTGCCCTGAGAGTCTTGGACCCTCGCCCGGCTCTAGCCAGGGGTGTCGGGGGAATCAAGGGATCCACAAGCGAGCAGTGCCCCCCCTTTTGCTCTTGCCATCTGGGGATCATGGCCAATGAGAGCAGGAAGTTGCCCCGGTCCTCACGTTTCGCTAACAGCATACCCCCTGCCCTCTCAATCTCGTGCCTGTGTCCCGCAGATTCGCTCTCACCCTCCCCTCTTGCCTTCCAGTCCAGTCTCCTCCCACCTGCGCCTTTTCCAACCCGGAAGTCGTGCCAGTCCACCACCTCTTTCCCTCATTGAACGGTACGTATCTATGTACTCCGTACTTACCTAAGGCAAGGTACGAGAGCATGTACCTCCACTCTCTCGTGCGGGTGCCTCTCCACTGTTGGTGTTCGTCCTTGGTTCCCCCGTCTCCCCTTTCAGCTTGCGCTCCGCCTGCCGCCGAACGCCCGTGAAGAACCAGCACCAAACCCAAGCAGGACGCAGCCCATCTCACTCTCTTTCTTACCATCCATCCCATCCCAGCCCATTCATCCCTCCCCCTCCTCATCCCGTTCGTTCCCTTCACTTCGACCCCCCAGTCAAGCCAAGTCGAGCCAAGACCAGCCCAGCGCCGGTCTGTCTTTGCCTGCTTCTCTCTCTCTCTCTGCTCACTTTCGTTTTCTTCATAGCAGCCCTTTCCCACCTCCGTCTTTTCCTCCACCCAACATCTCCAGGTTCTCCGTCGCCGCCCACCAAGACAAGATCCCGTCGACGACAAAAGACATTCAAGCCCCGTCAACCCGTCGACGTCGACTTGCGGCCGACAAACGACAAACCGCCGTTGATGTCTTTCACTTCAATCGCCTAGTCGCCTCTTTTTTCCCACCACCTCAAATGCCGAGCTAGTCTCTTCGTCCACTCGTTATCCCAACTACTAGACTACTACTACTACTACTACTACTACTACTACTTATTCGCTCTCACTCTATCCGCTCCGAATTCCCTCGCACTTCGCACATCGATCCGTCCATTCCAGTCCAGCAAACGCCCACACGCCAGCCTCGCCTCGCCACGAATCCATTCCTCAACGTGTATTCGTAACCCCTTGCACACTGCGACTTGTCTCATCTACCCGACGGTTTTTCTATCCATTCGTTATATCTACTGCCGTTTCCCCAACTCGCGGTTTCCCTGGTACCGTCCAACGGTCCACTCGCCTCGACCGTCTGATCACCCCCTCCGATTTGATCGACACCTTCTACGCCTAACGGTCTTGCTTCGTCGATCGGCATAGCTCGATCAGCGTCGCTGGCTATTTTTTTCTTCTCACTTCATCCTCAGGCCATTTTGTCATTCATCATCATGGCTCAATTCGACCCTAACCTTCACCTCCGTTCGCTCGAGGAGCTGGAAGCTGGTGCGTCACTAGACATCACCGTCGCCCCCTATCAAACCTCATTTACTGACATGACCTCCACAGTCATCCTGCCCAGACAGAACGGCTGCCTCAAGTGTGAGGACAAGGCGCCGACATGCCCTACCAACTGCAAGTCCGACGAGTTCTGCTCCTTCACCATCCCGACATGTAGCACCTGTGCCCAGGCCATCTGCGCCAAGGACGACAGCAAATCATCATCCTCATCAAGCAGCAAGCCCAACACGGGTGCCATCGTCGGTGGTGTTATTGGCGGTCTCGTCGTCATCGCAATCGCCACATATCTTGTCTGGAGATTCTTCATCAAGACCAAGAGACAGTCAATTATTCAGGAGTCCTATGCCGAGACGACCCACGAGAAGACGATCAACGAGAAGAGCACTGGCGAGCCACGACAAACCAACCGCGACTCAACACACACCGTTCACTCGATTGCATCAACAGTACTCACCCGCGCTTCCAACATAATCCAGATTGCCTACATCCCCGGCGTCACGAACCGAGCTACTCCTACGTCACCAACTCTGCTCGTTCCTCCCGTTCCCCCTATTCCGATGCACGCCTCCAACTCCGCTGCAAGCAGCCCGTCACCGTACGAGGAGCAACACTTCTTCGTCCCTGGCGAATTGCGCGACTCCACCTACTCTGGCATCTCAGGCTACTCTGACCGCACGTCTGTCGCGAGAACATCGTACGCTCCTCGATCTAGCATCGCTCCCAGTATCGCCTCCACCATATACGGCAAGAATGCGGTTGTTGTAGCACCCGCTCAGACCGGTATGCGCGCCAAGGCCGCCGTGGTCAGTGTTAAGTCTATGGGTGTCGGCACCAACGGCAGCAGCACTCCTCCCGTCCCCAGCGTCGATTATGAAAAATACGCTCCTGGCCGTCCCAAGAGCCGTGACAGCACATTCAGCGTCGGATCTACCTTCCTGAACAACGCCAACACCGCCACCGCCGCCCCCGTCCAGAGAGTGCAGGTTGTCCGTGTAGGCAACGGCAACGGCCCCAAGCAAGTCAGCGTTGGATCCAAGGCATCATCAACATCAGAAGAGATCTCGGCACCAGGCACACCTCTACCACCCAGCACCACCGCGGCCGCCCGTGAATCGGCTGCCGTGACTGTCATCGATGAAAGCCCGGCAGTCGACCAGGGCCCCTTCTCGGACCCTCCTGAGCCATCCCCAGCTGCTGTTCGCAGCAACCACAGTCTCAGTGCCGTGATTGAGGAGGCGACAAGGCGAGCCGCCGCCGGCCCCGACAGACGGTCTCAAAGGACAAGTTCTTACGAGAGGGGACGTAGTCCCTTCGGCGATGAACACGCCACGAAAGATTAAGAAAAGATGAAAAGCGATGAAAAAAAAGAAGAAAACCACCACATGATGGGCGTCGGCCCTGATCACGATTTACTTACAACTATTTACTTGCCTATATATCAGGGACGACCTCCCATGTTTCTTTCTCGTATCTACCTTTTGTTAGACGACCCGGTCGGAACAGGCCTACGGGACCAGACCGAGGGACGACTTTGGATGGGCAGGATTATTATGGACAGGCAATGGCGTCGTGGATATTTACCTTTTACTTACGGAAGGGTTATGGAATGAAGATAGGGGTTTACGTCAACCCATTCACGCCTTTACCGATATGTCCATCGAATAGAAATGTGACAATTCATACGCTATTTTGCGGAACCCACCCTTCATAAAGTGACTCATACCAGTGACTGTTTCATTCTCAAGTTTTATCTCCTTCTCTCGTGGTTGATGTATGCTGACATCGTAACAAGGTCCATTTCCATTAGTACCTGGACATGACGAGGTGTCTTGGCAACCTGCCTTGGTCGAAGAGGGCTGACTGTCTGCGGAAGAAAAGAGTGCCTGAGATGCTCCATACATTGCAATTTGTATCATGGATCTCCTAGTCACGATAAGACATAAACTCTTCGTGATAGGATCTTTGCCTTGGCAGGTTTACAGCAACAGCGAAAGTGATTTCATTTCCCCTGACCAACTGAAGACCAACAATACTTTGGGAGTCTGTTCGTTGATAGTTGACGCGGGGTTGATAATCCACAAGGATGGTAGAGGGACTAAGTGAGTAGGTAATATAGAATGGGATCCACGGTTCTCGACACAGATACTCTTCAGCTCATCTCTATCTCGTTTGGAATACAGACGTTTGGTCCTTCATTGATCTCGTCCATGGTTTTGGTCGGTCAAGACAACAGACGGACACGAGTTGCTGTCTACGAGTAGATCTATATTAGCGTCTTGCCGTCCTCCTGGGTCCCCCATCTCAGACCGTATTCGTTCAAGTAGATACGTTAGCCGGACGACGAGAAGTGAGCAAACGTGAATGTACATGGTGTTGCTTTTGCTGCTGGTGTAAGTGCCGCTTCCCTTACACGGCTATAGACCGCAAGCCCTGAGAGGTATGGATCGCGCCCACATTCCCCCATTTCACATCTCCTCAGCTGCCTGGAACCTTCGC
The DNA here is from genome assembly GCF_030867785.1 of Colletotrichum acutatum. Lineage (NCBI taxonomy): Eukaryota > Fungi > Ascomycota > Sordariomycetes > Glomerellales > Glomerellaceae > Colletotrichum > Colletotrichum acutatum. The sequence goes on from NW_026849009.1 coordinate 167,092, forward strand.
CTACCATCAGGTAAAGTGAAAGCTATTCAGAGCAGCTGGGCCTTGTATTTATAGTAGATATGACCTTTGCGTGATTTATAGGGTAGGGTCAGGTACAGTACGAGACGTGCTTGGGCAGTTGCGCTTCTTTCTATTTCCGGAGCTAGGAAGAAGGAAGACAGAGATGAGGAACGATCATTAGAGGGCCTCGCCAGCGGCTTCTTGAGCGATGGTTATTTGGTTTCTGTGAGCTTGGTAGGGGTGTCTATTCGGTGAGCTGGAGGATCTTTCGAGTGTTGCTAGTTTGTTGGGTCGTGGACGGGACTGCTCTTACGGTCTACGCTGCACCGACGGATCTCGTTGACGAGATGTCGCCGGCCATTATGGAGTCAAGGTCAAACATCAGGACACCAGAAACAAAAGTATGCAATGGGCCCCTCCCAAGTCTGACTACCCTAGGGACTCGATTAAGAAGCAGCCCGCCCATTTCGAAAAACTTGCGAAGCAAACAATGCTCAACGCCGGGGATTGTCAATTGAGCACCCGCATTTGTCAAAGCAAGGATGGCACAACCGCCTTCCCATCTAGGCGGAAGAGAGAGGGGGTGGAGGGGGGAGGGCGTTGGCAAACATGCAATGGGTCGGATGTTGGACGACAAGACGCGTCAACCAACGTTTGACTTGCATATACACGCGAATGAGGAGTCGGGGCAGAGCCAATTGGATCTTTTAGTTGCCCTCTGTTGGTTCTGGAGATTCTGCAGCCTGCCGCAGCTTTTTTTCGCCTTCTCATTTCATCGAATCCATGTCGCTTAACTATGGAGACCGGCTTAGATGCCTACAAAAACCTCCCTTCCCTCCTTCAGTTCTCTCCCTAGAGAGTGGATGTTGTTGAAGCTTTGCGTATCGCCATTTGCTCTTTCTGTTTCTCTGCCAAGACTTTCTTTTTTCTTTCTTCTTCGGCCAAGTTGAATTGATTGGTACGCCGAGGAAAGCAACCGGGAAACAGGAATGGCCAGTTCACCTCCAGCCGCTGTACAGGCCGAGAGTCCAGCGACGATAACGGCACAAACTCCAATCCCCAACGTAACGGCACCTCTTGAGCCCGAGGAAGAAGGCAATGTTAGTAACCTGTTCTGGGTTTGTAAGCGGCCGCTGTTTGCATCGCTGACATGGAAAACTGCTAGACAACTGACGATGGTTCTTCAATTGATGAGCGCATGTACGATGCCCCCATACTATGAAGGAGTAATAAACGCCCGGTACTGACCAAACACTCACGCTCCCAGCTCCAACTTCACTGCCTCCCTATCATCAAGCGTTGTTGATTACCCCGTGGAGTATGGACGACGGTACCACGCTTACAGGCCAGGCAGTACGTCCTTCAACCTCTTCTCTTGCCACTTTGCCGTCTTCTCGGCAAGATCTGACACGAAATTTCAGCTTACAAGTTCCCCAATGACGAGGTTTGTTACAAGTTTCTAATCATCAAGTCGAAGGCCAAATGGTTAACGAGTCCAAAAACGTTTTAGAAGGAGATGGACCGACTAGATCTCGCTCATGCGATGATTGTCAAGGCAACGGGCAGCAAGCTCTTCCATGCTCCTCTCGATTGGGAAAAGATCCAATCGATCCTTGACATTGGAACGGGTACTGGACTTTGTATGAGGAAACCCATTCGAAAGACAACTTTGATGTGGAAAGGGTAGGAGTTGACAAAACAAAATCATTACAGGGGCTGTTGAGATGGGCGACATCTTTGAACGCGCCGAGGTAAGCTAAGCTGCGATTTGTGTCCGCCCTACTCACCTATCGTGAAGGCTAATATTGTGGCATAGGTTTACGGGAATGACTTGAGCGCCATTCAGCCTCAATGGTCAGTCTGTTTCTTTTCTCGGGCGCTGATTATTTGATTATAGCTGACGGAATGAAAAGGGTTCCTCCTAATGTCAGGTTCGAGATCGACGACGTCGAGAGCCCCTGGGTCGAGACCAAAAAGTACGACTTCATCATGTGCCGATACATGACAGCCTCCATCACGGATTGGCCAAAGCTGGTTCGCAACATTTACAAGTAAAATCCCACCTCTCCATTTCCTGTTCCATTTCTGAGCAGGAACGCGCACCTGGGTACTGATACTGACAACGACTGCCCAAAAATCCAGCCACCTCAACCCGGGCGGCTGGGTCGAGTTCCTCGACATGAACCCGGAATTCTACTCCGAGGACGGCAGCTACACAAAGGACCACACCACGTACAAGTGGAACCAGGCCTTCCTGGGCGCCATCCGGGCCGTCGGACGCGACCCGACCCCCGGTCCGGGGCACGAGGGCCGCGTCCGGGAGGCTGGCTTCGTCAACGTTACGGCGGAGAAGTACAAGGCGCCGCTGACGCCGTGGGCCAAAGATAAGCACTATAAGGACCTGGGCATGATGAATCTGGTCCTGACCATTGACGGTCTGGAGGGTTTTTCCATGAAGATGTTCACCGAAGTCCTCGGACGGACGAGGGAGGAAGTCGAAGCGGAAATCAGGGGCGTGAGGAACGAGTTGAAGGCCAACCCGCCTGCTTTTCATGCCTTGGTTGATTAGTGAGTTGAAATTTTCCTGTTGTTTCTGGCCTTTCTTGTAGTCTCACACCTCCCCTCTCTCCCTCTCTTGAGACTGCTTCTTCTTGCTGTATTGAATCGCAAGGCAAGTGTAAAATGGCGAGCCGAATGCTGACTTGCGTGTTAACAGTGACGTTGTATATTGCCAAAAGCCATTCGTATGATTCTAAGGTTTGGCAGAGAGCGAGCATTGTAATTTTCGGGAAAAAAGAGAAAGAAAGAAAAGAAAAGAAAAAAAAGGGGGGGTTCCTATTATCGATTATTTGTGCTGTCAGGCACTCCGTCCGTCTCTGTTGTTTTATACTTGATACCCACTTGCAAGTCAGACAGGAATCACCCCTTATAGGTTGAATACGGGCAAAGAACATAAACTATATTAACAAGCTTGAGACCTTGTTCTGCTGGAAATTGTTTGATGAGAACCATCCCAAAGCCTCTTATACTTTTGTCAAACTATATCAATGATGATGTACGCTTAAAGATGATGGCTATTGTCTAGCGGCCATCATATTTCGCTTTATCAAATCACACTTCTCCCAAAGGCCCCTAACCCATATATGCCCAGATGGTCTTACAGCAACGACTGACACGACCTCCACACATACCTTGGCAGAATCTAGCGAATAATCGGCATCGGCATCGGAGCAGGGCGATCGTCCTGGTGAGCCGCATACGCCGGAGGAGGCGCCGCAAGCCCTCCTACATCCAAAAGCTCGATCCCAGCCTCAATCCCACCAACCCCGGCGCCGGGCCTCTCGTATGTCGGAGCCTGACAAACCGCCTGGGCACACCACACGGCCCCAAAGACGACAACCGAAGCGGAGAAGACCACCGCCACCGCCACACCGCCCCAGTGCGAGTCCCGCGTGACGAGACCGATCGCCGGGCCGAGGACCAGGGTCGCCGCGCACTCCGCCATCGCCGCGAGGCCGAAGAGCCTGCCGGCGTACTTTGCGCGCACGGCCACGCCGAGCCCGTACAGCATCAGGGAGCAGCACTGGCCGGGGATGGTCGCCGCGACGGTCGCGGCAGAGAGGGTGCCGACGAGGAAGAAGAGGTAGTGTCTTCCCAGGGCTACGGCGCTGGTGAGGATGACTAGGCCCGACGAGAGGAGGAGATAGCGGTAGTCCCGGAGCGCGATGCGGTCGCCCGGAACGCGCCGGCGGTATGGGGAGCAGCAGCCGTAGATTGAGGGAAGAAGGAGGCAGGTGATGAGGACTATGGCGATGAGCGGAGCCCAGTAGCTCACGACGTCGCCGTGGAGAGTCGTCGTGGAGGGAACATGGGTGATCGTGCTATACCTGGCGACGAAGTAGACATCAAGGGAAGGCGGTGCCGTTCTTGCCAACGCGAGGACGAGGCCGAGGGTGGCGAGGAGGGACAGACCGCGGAACATCTCCAGGGCAGAGAGAACGCGGTGAAGCGGCCTGGCGGCTTGGTTCGCTGGGAGGATCTCCGGAGGAGGCTCGCCTCTAAAGTCCTCGAGCTGCGTGCGAAGGGGCTCGGGAACCGCCACGATGAAGCAGGTGCCGACGCAGAAGGCGACGCAGCCAATCAGGGCCGAATACTCAAGGGCTAGAGGGGGAGCATATCTGTGGATGACGTTCGAGACCACGACCCCGGCAAGGGCAGAAGAAACCACGAGGCCAAAGTGTTTCGAGCGCTGCCGGTCGTTTGTGGTGTCGCTCGTCATGGCCAAGATGGCGACCTCGGTGGACGTCTTTGCCGCGCCGATGATGAAGAAGAGGAAACAAAGGCCGCTGCGTGATGAAGTCTGAATGATTGTGATGAGGATACCGGAGAAGAGGCCCCAGAGGCAGGCACTCAAGACAAAAGCCCCGCGCCGGCCCTTGACGTCGGCCCATTTGCCCATAGTATAGGCGGACAGGAGGCCACCGGCGGACTGGCAGACCAGAACGACGACCTCGGTCCACTCGAATTCCTTGTTAACTGCATCGGCGTGACATAGAACGTCATTGACGGGGACTTTCTGGAGTAAGCCGTAGAGTTGTCGGCAGACGGACTCTCGCAGGTATGCTTGGACGGAAACCTGCACCATGGAGGCGCCAAAGGTCATTGAGAATACCATGAGCATCAGGAATACAAGTATGTATATGTTCCAGGCTCTTGCGGCTGTCACGCTGTTGGTTGACATTGTTGACGGCATCGTGGCCGTTTCTCGGTACCGTCTTGGGTGATTTCGTTGTGGATGGGGAGAGTTCTCTAATATATCTCTTAAATACTAATAATTGAGGATCGTCGATGGTTCTGCTTTGAAGTGTTAACACCAGAAGCAAAGATCAGAGGCATAGCAGAAATGCCGTTTCCGTCGCGAAGAAGCTTTTCTTAGAATATCCGGTAAGAAACGTGTTTAGAAAGAACTGCGGAAAAAGGTGGGAGGGTGTGCGATACTGTCAAGTCATACACGCGCCTCGTTGTCCATACTCGAGCGTGAGATGGACGGGGGATAAGATGGGTGCTTACCTAAAAAAATCTTCGTCACGAATGCCTCTGGCTACCTTTCTATCTTTCGAGTAGGCTTGTCAGAGCCATCCATCCGCTTAGAGCGAATGGAATGAGAAAACAGCACAGGTCGGTCTCAGTTGTGTTGATGGAATCATATCTCTTGGGCATAAAAACTCGTTAGCGTAGGCAAATCCCCTATCAAAAGCGGTCTTGAGTATGTCAGAGTGAGTATGGAATAAAGCCGAGAGAACTCTTTAAAAATCATTCATCGTGAACCTTGGTAGCCCGTCACTCATAGTCCCGCGCGTAGACTTGTTTCCCGCCCACCCAGGTCTCCTTGACTTTAAGCTCCCGCAGCTCGTCAAGGTCCAAGTCCTCCAGAGGCTGGTCCAGCACGACCCAATCAGCCAGCGCGCCCTCCTTGATGAGGCCGGCTCGTCCTTCCATGAAGGCACCGTAGGCCGGGCCCTTGGTGAATCCGAGCAGTGCTTCGTTCAAACTTAGAGCCTCCTCGGTATGCCAGCCATTTTCACTTCCGTTGACGCCATAACCCGTATGGGGGCTCTTGCGGGCAACGGCAGCATAGATACCCTGGAAGGGGTTGGGCGGCTCGACGGGGAAGTCGCTGCCTAGGATCGGGTGGACGTCCAGGAGTGACCGCATCCGGTACGCCTCTTTTTTGGTGCGCTCTGCCCCAAGTCGTAGTTCGGCGTACTTCATATCGGATGTTGCATGTGTCGGTTGTATGGATGGTATAATACCGATGTCATGGATCCTCTTCTGGTCATCCTCGTGGATGATTTGCGAATGCTCAATGCGGAAACGTCGTCGAGCCTGGCAATCTACAAGTTTCTCATCGGGGCATACGTCTCGCAAGCCAGCCTCGAGGGCGTCGACGGCGTAGCGGTTTGCCAGGTCACCGATGGCGTGGATGTTGACCTGGTATCCGACGGATGCCCAGGACCTTCCAAGCTGTTTCAAAGTCGATCCGTTGACAAGAAGAGAGCCGGCGGTATCGGGACGATCACTGTATGGTTCGATCATGGCACTTCCCCAACTTCCAAGAGCGCCGTCTGGAAAACGTTAGTCTCAGTGGACCTTTTCATGTCAAACATTTCACAAAACATACCTGCAAAAAGCTTGACGGACTTGACGCTGAACGAGTCATCCTCACGGAACACCCGAGCAGCGTCCTCGGGACAGAAAGTATTACGCTGAGCACATTCCAACATGGCATATACACGGACAGTCCAGTCATCCGTGCCTGCCATATCGGTGTACAGGTCGAGCTCTTCCGGAAAGACGCCGGCATCATGCATACCGACCAGACCGACCTCATTCAGCTTGGTCATGGCGGCGGCAATAAACGCTCGCTTCTTCTCGAACCCAGGCTTCGGCCACAAGTTGTAGATCAGGTCCATGGCGTTGTCACAAAAGACGCCCATGCCTGGCTCGCGGACGATCTCACCGCCAGGCACATCTGGGAGATCTGCGGGCAACAGATCGAGCACAGCTTGTGACACCCATGAACAGTGGACATCTATCCTGTCGAGCATGAAGTATTTGCCCTTCAGGAGCTCGTCTTCCTCAATGTCTTTCTGATCGGGAATTAGGACTATCACTGGACAGAGAGGGGTGAAGAGGACTCACAGCGGTCGGCATCCGTCCGTACGCCGACTGATCCCAGCCAATTCCTCGAATCCATTCATTCTTGGTGCCGGCATCGGGATGGCTGTCGACGTAGTCCCTCAAGCGACCCCGAACATCATCCAAAGAAGAGGCTCCGAACAGATCGGCCGAGTAGAGAAACTCGCCATACTGACTCAGATGGCCGTGGCCATCCCACAGACCAGGAATGACGAAGCCAGCCGTGGTGGTCAAACTTGCATCATCCCATGGGAATACACGGGTGAACTTGCCATCGGCCACAGTAAAGCACTGGGCTGACGGCTGGTCCTCGTCGTGTGTACGGACGCCTTGGTAGCAATACGTTTGGGTGTCATCAATGTCGCCCAAGAGGGGCTGCTGGAGGCGCACGACGGCGATTGCGACCACGGCCGCGGCGGCTGAGAGGCCCAGTCCCCACCTCAAGATTGGATTCAAGGACATAATTCTGGAATGCTAGCCACTCATTGAGGTGATTAGTGTCTCAATTTTAGTCAAATGGCTTGCTTTGTTGGGAGACGACGTCTTGAAATTCGGTGTGGAAGGTCGATATCCTTATCGCCATCCTTGATAAGGAGACGTTATCTTATCTGGATATAGGGGAGCAGGGATGGGAGCTTCAGGGATACTTCTTTAAAACAACATCCTCAACTTCGTCACCCAGTGTCCTTGATGTCCAACATCTTTGATGTTAAAGAACATGCCGTTCATGCAACACGATTTGAGGATGTGATCTGGCCACAACCATTTAGGTGTCTCTGCGGGCAAAACGGCTTATAAGGCCGTTACAAAAGCCTTGTTGCTGCAAAACCGCTCCTGCCACACAGAACGTTGAGACGTTGCCGTACTGGGTCCGCAAACGGTAATATCAATAGATTTCAATATTTGGGGCTTGGCGCCACATGGCGGTTTCGTGGAATGAATACTAGCTCCTGTCGCTAGAAAACTCCAAGAAGCTTGTTTCAACGGGGACGGGCTACATTTGTCCGCGTCTTACAGAGGATTGCTTACAACTCCAAAACGTCTACTCCAACAACCTCCATTCAATGATTGAAGGGCGCAGATGTTGCCTGCCCCAGGCTCCCGTCTGCCTCACTGCCAACATCAGACATTCGCCTCAAAAAATAGTCTCCTTCTCTATTGAGATACCCAAATTCGATATTGCCAGCGTTATCATTCCTCTTCCGACATTGAAAAACCTTGTTCATCACCAAAATGTCCATGACCCGAGGCCAGCTACAAGCTCTCACGGAGAGAGACGTCCACGACCCCATACCCTCCGAACTCTTACAGCAAGCCTTGAGCACGCCACCCTTCCTCCCCGTCCCTGAACTCATCAACATCCGCGACCTCGGCGCCGTGCCCGGCTCCGGCGTCCGTCAAGGTCTCGTATACCGCTGCGGCATGCTCGAGGTCGCACACCAAAACCCAGAGGCGCTCAAGTGGCTGGCCGCCAACGTGAAGCAGGTATTTGACGTCCGTACATCTGCGGAACGTGAGAAGCATCCCGATCCACACGTCGCAGGGGTCGCAAACACATGGCTCGAAAGCGCGGGCGTCCACACCCCGCCTGACCTGAACGATTTTGTCGAGGCCGGGGGCGAAGTTGGACTACGGAAGGAGTATCTCAAGGTCCTCGATCTGTATCGGCCCATCTACCGAGCCATCTTGGAGCACGTGCGTGACAAGCCTGATGATCCTTTTCTCTTTCACTGCACCGGTATGTATACTTTTCTAATTAAACATTATACCAGAAAAAGGCCCAAATACTGTGCGGTGCTTGGCCAGCTCAGTCCAGCTAACACCAAAAACCCATATAGCTGGGAGAGACCGCACCGGCGTGATGGCTGGACTCTTACAATCTCTCGCGGGCACCGCGCCCGAAGACGTCCGCTTCGACTACATGCTCTCGCGCATCGGCACCGAGCCAGCGAGGGAACGGCTCCTCCAGCAGGTTCGCGCCGGCGGCGGTAGCCTCGCTTTCGAACAGCACCCTGGCTTCTACAACCTGTGCAGCTTGCGGGCGTCGTGCTGGGATGCGTTTGTAGCGGCATTGCGGGAAGCGCACGGCGGCTGGGAGGGGTACGTCGTTGGGGCTCTAGGGTTCTCGAGCGACGATTTGGCTAGGATCAAGAACAACCTCTCTGAGCGTGTAGACTAGAAGGTTCAGTGGTGCGGCCAGCCACCTCGATGGTGATGTCCTTGATGTAAGGAAAGCAATATCGCCGCGCTGGGTCGTTTCCCCTCGCGCAGAGAAGTAAGCAGCAGTTTCACTGAACCAACCCCTTTAATCCTTGCAAATCGAAGTGCGAAGGATGTAAAGGGTATCCCGAACTGGTGGAAACCATAGTCTTCCAGCCCTCATCTTACCTCCAACCATGGCCGTATCAGAAGAATAGCCTGCGTCACAGTCTCATACAAACGAGGAAAGCTCACAATGGAGTTGCTCTTATTCACCGCACTCGCTGTGGTCCTCGCTGCGGTGGTAGAGCTGCGGTGGTAGAAGCCAACACTGCCAAGCCTCGTACTACTTGGCTGTAAACGTTGCGGAACAGAAGGACTGGGGCAATGATGAGGATAAGATTTCCCGAAAAGCATGGCGATAAATCTGTGTACACGCAAAGTGAAAGGACGGCCTGGACAAGGCTTGGGGAGGGCGGCACCGTGGGCGCCTTAACAGCATCGCTTTCCGCGCTTCAAGCACTTGCTCTCTTCTTCCCCAACATCATAAGATTCCTTGGCCTAGAGGATCCGACACATGAGCGATAAGGAGCCGTACGTTTGACGACCGGACAAATTGCACCATCAAGGGGATCACCGTTCCAAGACCACCAGCGATGTCATTTCCCCTCAGTGATGTTCCGTTCCATCTCAGTCCAGACCCGAGAGGATTCTCTTGACCTGGCTCGGGGGAGTCGAGTCCGTGGCCAAATAGCAGGCCAGAGAGGTCTCGAACCCGCAAAACTGACGTCGAATGGTTGAAAGTCTTAGAAGTACCCAGTCAAACCGTCGTCAGCGGCCGCAAATCCCCTGTGCCTATCACTTCCTCCCCCATTTGCAACTTTTCTCACGCCAACAAACGATCTGTCCAATAACACACTATTTTTTAGATCAGCCAGTGTGATGGACACAAAGAGGGAAGGTCAGACCTACCAGTCACCCAGTCTATCTACGTTTTGAACATGAACCGGGGGGAGAAAACAAGAAACTGAAGAGAACCGTTCGGGCCCAGACCTGTCCGTAAAAGTGTGACAAGCCACACCTGTCTGCTGTGGTACGAACCAACCGTTGCTCATGACATCATAAGTGCCTACCTTGAGTGACCCGGCCAGCCACACCTTCGCCCGTGCCACAACTCTAATTGGCGGAATCCACTATCCTAGTCCTCTGGCGCAAGCGCGTCGCTCCGGGGCAAGAGACAGGGGTATGAGGCTGGATCCAATAGGCTTCCTTCCCTCGACCGCAACTCGACGTCACCAGCCACAGGACCCTCCAAAACTTGATTTTTGGGCTGATGGGCTTGGGGCTGGACGCTCACCTTGACCTCACCTCGCAGCTGCGACAACAAACGGAGAGCAAAATCACTTTGAGGTCTCCCCCGAAGCTGTCGTTCTCGCCAGCCTTGGCCATTTCCCATCCCCCATGTACGGATACAGCCTGCCTAGCTCCTCCTACGTAACAATGTCTGGATGTACCCCATGTCCAGTCCTCCTACCCGACGCAATGAACTGCAAGGGACGTCACCCCTTTCCCACAATCAGGGTCCGACGACACCCTCCCACTTCTCCCCTCCTTACGTTTTTGCCCATCTTCCTTTTGTCGTCAGAGGGAGGGTCACGAAACGAAAATAGGGTCCAAAGTGTGGAACCAAGGACGCAGGTTTCGGACCCTTTGCGCATCAATCCCGCCAAAGGATGCCACACACACACCTACTGTTCATACGAATGAAAGATAGCCTTGTCGCCTTTGGCGCAGTGTGTATTGTAAAGACACAGAGATTCAGAGTAGAAGACCACACACACGCATACAAACGTAGATCCCCTGGACCCTGACATCATCCCCTCTCCCGGGGGCCATGATCCCGCAAGACCCAACCCAAACCAACCCCCCCTGTCTATTCACGAACCTCCCACCCCGCGATGATGACATGCTCAAATCACACAACCTTACCAACATACGCCATCTGACTTGGAACAGATATGGCTGATCACCCTCCAAAACCGCGACCCTGAATAGAAGCATCAGCAAAGCATATAAACCACCCTCCAAACCCACCTACATCAACCTTCTCTTCTCTCATCATCAGCATCAAGCTACAAAGCAACCCAACCAAAATCAAACAAACAATAACCAAAGGACTTCAAGTCTATCCCACCATCAATCAAACAACTTAAACCACTCAAACAAATCTCCAAACCCCAAACCGCAATCATGCCTCTCAGATCCACCCGCCACACAACCACCACCGCCCCCCGCCGCAGCATCTTCTCCCGCCGCCGCGCGCCCGCCCACACAACCCACCACCACACCACCACAAAGACAACCCGCACCACCAAGCGCGGAGGCGGCGGCCTCTTCTCCCGTCGCCGTGGCCCCGTCGTCCACACGGCCCCCGTCCACCACCAGCGTCGCAAGCCCTCCATGGGCGACAAGATCTCCGGTGCCATGCTCAAGCTCAAGGGCACCTTGACCCGTCGCCCCGGTCAAAAGGCCGCCGGCACCCGTCGCATGCACGGCACCGACGGTCGCGGCTCGCACCGCGCCCACCGCTACTAAGGATGTGCGTAGCGGCATATGAAAGATACCCCTTTATCGATATACTCGATAGAAACCAACAAGCGAGTCTCTTATGTGTATGGATTATGATGGATTTTGGATACCTATTGTATTAGTATTGTTGAAAGCGATTTGGTTTAAAGATACCATGTCTGTGTTACGATATGAAATAAACAAAGTCAAGCAAATTGCCCTGTTCATCTGGTATTGAGAAGATTGCGACACACAACTCGGTTACCTTAAAACGATTTGATTTGTAACTACCTATCTGAGTTCCTTCTCCCCCTTGGCCTCCAATTACATCGTTCATCATCCTCCCACTGTGACATCCGTCCTCCATGGTGGAATTTGTATGCAATTCGGCAAATGGGAGAATCTTGTTGCGGTTTACTGATGTTCAGTCCATCCAGATTCTCCCAGGGTCGGGTAGGGTCTCAAAGTGGCACAGTCCGAAAGAGAAGAGTTGTTCTGTTGTCCTGGTGTAGAAAAAGTGATCCACGGATTGTTGTTACTCGAATTCGCACAGCAACCGGTTGCCTAGGCCAAGTAAGGAAGGCCGTAGGACTTGTATTAAGGTTGCTCCATGGTGCTTCTGAGTACTGGAGACCTGTTGATTTCTTCGAGTCTCATGAAAAAGGAAAAAAAAGTGCAGCCGGATCCGAAAAGCAGTCCAAGTCGAAATTGGATGTATTCTTCTGCAAGATATTAACTAATGAACTCTAAGAGACAGCAACAACTTACACAAATTTGTGGCGGGCCAATCAACGAATGTAGGTGACTTGGTTGTACCATCTCAATGTTTGGCCGCGGAAATACTCAACAGGTTTGCCGAATTGGCGCTTCCAAATTCCAGAAAAGAACGCGGGCGGGCTGTCTCCAAATTGTTGAAGCCAGCTGTGGAAGCTTGTAGAAGGCAGCAGCGATAGCAAATCTTTTCTTTTAATGGTCCTCGGGCGAACTTCCCAGAACCACCGCAGGCAAAGAACCGGTGGAATAGACACCCATTGGTGCCGCCAAAGATGATCCAATTTTTTCAGACTCATCAAAATATCGCGACCAAGCCCTAGAAACGACGACGTCTTGGAGCATAGACGGTCACATCCTACTGCAACTCGTCAATATCCAGCGCATCGAAGTTCGAAGGTCGAGTGTAGGAGGTGTACCGAGGAGAAGGACGAGGGATTCGGGAACCAGCCGTCGTGATACGGGTGAACTCTTCGCGATTGTATCGACGCAGCGAGACTGCGCTGGCCTCACCGATAACGACAGTAGGCCTTGCCGCCACAGGCTGCTTGCCCTCGTTCGACATCAACGCGGCGTTCACATCCTTGGGGCCCAGGGCAGCCGGTGCGAGGACGCCTTCCCACTTGGCTTCCAGTTCTGACCGCTGTTCAGGCTCCTGCTCCATTTTCTCGATGACCATGTTGCGGAGTCTATCTTCGAGGACTTCGAGATCCTGCTTGCTAGGCGACGGGTGTTTCTTGGTGCTGGGCTCAGGCTGGTCACGGAAGAGTCTCCAGCCGCCCGACAGCCTCAACTTTTTCGGAGTAGGGCCGGGAGCACTAGGGCCTCCCTCAGTATCGTTGGTGGACGCAAGGTGACAATCGTCAGTCTTTGCATACCGCTTAGAGGGGCTCTCCCCAGAGGCTGCCTTTCGGTCGGGTCGACGCGGGGTTGAAGCACAGACGGGCTTCTCAGACAAGATTCCTTCGAGATCGGCATCGAAGTCCTTCTCAGTCTCGAAAGGGTTCAAAGACGGAACTGGGGGGATACCAGTAGAGTCAAGGCTACTCTTGAGGCGATGCTCAAAAGGAGTCGGAGGACGATTTGCGACTTCAAAGTCTCCCGAGAAGGGATCTTCTGGTGAATCGCTGCCGCAAATCGAGCTTTCGTCATCGGCTACGGCCTTACGAACGACGCGATCTCCGACGATGCTCTGAACCTTGTGGCTGTGCAGGTTGTTGCCTTCGTTGAGACGAAGCTCGATAGAGCTGACGATAGACGTCTCTTCGACTTCGACTTCCTCGAGGTGATAGTGCGCCGCAGGGTTTGGCAGATCGCACGTGGTCAAACCAATGGGCGCTGAGATCTTGCCCCTGATCTTCGATTCTGGCGTTGCAGGTTTAGGCAGGATGGATTCGAATACTTGGCGAACCTTGGAGACGACCCTGTGACGACGAAACATGGAAGTCTTTGATTGAGGAAGTCTGGGTTTCTCCGAACCGGGAGGCTTCAGGATTTCAGTCGCAGCTAGCATTGCATCGGTCTTGATATTGACCAAGTCGGGGTCGATCAAGCCTGATCTAGGATCATTCTCTGGACCAAGAACCTGGGGGAGAACACCCTGGACGGGAGCATCCTCGGCGTCAATATCCTCTTCGATGGAAGCCTGGTCGATGATAGCCTGGATACCAGCAGCCTGTTCGACGGCGGTCTGGGCGGCAATAGCCTCGGCGACAGCAATTTGTGCGACATCATCCTCGTCAAAGCATCCGCCGTATGAGAGTGGAGCCGTTGTAGAAGGAGGCAGGAATAGAGGGTGTCTATTGCCGGGGTCGAGCATCGTGGTCTTGGAATGCGGGAAGTTGAGAATCGAAGGACGTTTCTCGGGGTCGACGAAGCCATCGCCGTTCTTCTCCTGCTTACCACATTGGCGTCGTGAGGACTTTTCAGGGATAGCCGGAGCAACCTCGTCGATCCTCGCAACTTGGGTGTCAGACTGACAATGAACGGAAAAATCCTCCGATGGAAGATTGACAATTCGGTACGTCGAGGGCGCCGTGAGTTGCGCATCAGGAGAGATCATAGGTGCGATAGCCATCGGCTCAGTTCCACAGAGAAGAACGGATGGATGACTGCGCAAACCATTTGGATGATGGTAGATGGTGCTCTCCAGCAAGTCGTTGGCCAGGCGGTCGACATTTTGATCTGTGCTGCCGCCTGGATCAGGGTAGCTGAAGGGATGGGCGGGACCGCTTCGATTCGCAGGCAACAAAGGAGTGACTGAAGCTATTCCAAGTGTCAGCTGGTACCGAACGAGACGAGAGAGCTATTACTTACCTTGAGTCTCCTTTTTCTCTTCCTTCTTGTTGACCTTACCGCGACGACGCGGCGCCAGATTGGCGAGGGTGCTCATGGATTTTTTCTTCATCGCACATGAGGCGTCTTTTGACTGGGAGAAAGGAGTGGATAGGACGCCGAACGTCCTAGTGGAAGAGAGAAAGTCAACGATAAAATGATGAAGCGACAGTTGCTCAGGTGCTTGATGCTACGAAGCTGTACAGTGAGTGATTAGCCAGCCTGGAATATTTCCTCCCAAGTGCTCGATGCTGACGAACCAAACGAACCAAAGCTGACGAATTCGGAGTGCTTCAGATGGTACTGATGGCAATCAGAGAACGGCCTTGGGACAGAACCTCGTCTGGATCTGACCTACCTTGCAACGGGAGTGAGGTTCTTTTCTTGAGATCTACTGTTGCCGAGGCCAGCAACAGGCGACCGAGTTGACAGTTGCGATTGCTTCTGAGCAATTTGGGGGATCGTGGGGAGCGAACGTGGGGGATACGATGGTGAGTTGCGGGAAAGTAGAAAAAGAAGCGAGCGAACCGAGACCGCCCTTTCAACTGAACAGGTTTTTCAGTGGGAAGGTTCGGGCGTTCCTCCTCTCAACACCAAGCTTACCGTCGTGGCTTCCTGTTTCGAGCCTCCAAGATAAGCCCTGTGTTTCGTTCGGCGTTTGGTTGTTCCACGGGGGGGGGGGGATGGAGCGGAGACTGGGGCGTGGCCCCCGGGTGACCTGTGACTTGCACTGGAAACCTCGGGTGACGATAGGTCAGTCTGCGGCTTGGAGGGCGAGTCCAAGCCGCAGTTTGGAAGAGCTCACGAAGGATAGGCTCAGTGGCTTTGTCCGACTGTGAACCTGAGTGCCCCTCAAAGCCCCTGACTTATACCATCCGGAGTTGTCATCTTCCAGTCTTGGGTTGAGGTGTGAGGCTCAACAAAGTCCTTACTCGAAAGATGTTGCAGCATGCCGTCCAGGGAAGCATCAAAGATACTTGAATGGCCTCGAAGCAATCTCAAAGAAACCTTTTGGAGATCTCGATTGTGTATCATGCTGGTAAACATCGTACATCGTGGCTGTGGCGGAGATTTACCTCAAGACAGGAGAACGCCGTGGCTTGTCATTGCGCTGAAGAAAAGCAGGAAACCGGGACTGCGCAGAGTCATTATCTAGAATTCTCGGCCCGAAAGCGTAAACACATCAGGGCATCGGTTAATCTGTCTGGAGACACGGAGATGGCGCTTCACATCAGGAAGAGCATAGCCGTGGGATCAAGCCAACCCATGAGGCGATGGGGCGTAGCATGGCTTGGTCAGATGGAGTACCACTTCACTGGGATATTGATGTGATTCCAAGCGAATTGTACACGTTCCAGCAGAGAGATAAGGAACATCCAGTTTGAACTTCGAAAGTGCCGGCTTGAAGCACCTATGCTAACAGAAAAGGGGGGAACTATGAAGCATGGGCTATCTGATGCATATCCCGTCAATCCGTAAAAAATCGATAGGGAAGGTTTTGTATGATTGTTCACGAGTAAAACAATCGTCCAGAACAACTACATTGGGCAGGCGAATAGAGTCAAAAGATGGATGGTGAAGTCAGCCTCCTCCGAGCATCACCGGAGTGCACCGTGGCCGGCGACGGGGCCTGCGGGCAGCCGTTTTGACCGGTGAACGTTCTGGATGGGGCGAACTACGGGACGGCAGCATAGGAGGGGCACCGGAGAGGAAGCGGGCCTCCAGCCAGCCGTGGCCACCTGCGGAGATACTCGGAGCATCTCGGTGTTGGGATCTGGATCCCTCAAAGAGAGGTTTGTGCCCAGCCCTTCGCCTTTTGCCGTTACATGGGCAGCGGGCCAGGGGAGGGAATTTTCTAACAGAGCATGTCTCGGAAAGGAGACAGCGGTTCGGAATATCAGTACGCAGTAGATATAGATCGCTGCAAGCAAACAAACATGGAAGGCAAATAATTCGCCAGCCGAGGTTTCTGACCATCTCGATCATCTTAGTAAGCCCTCACGGATGCAAGAGAAAGTTGCTGACCGGCTTACGGGCACAACATGCTCGGTTTCGCCGTTGGAACGCACGCGGGCATCGGGAAATGCGAGAAGAGGGTCCCGTTTGAAGCGGAGACGCCGCCACCGGAGAGGGCCAATTGGAAAAGATTGGGCCGTGATTGGTCTGTCAGCAGTTCCATTGCGCAATGCCATTGGTCCACTTCCAGAACGGCTTGGCAGGAAGGTTCCACGCTCAACTCCGTCTCCTGCCGAGTCCTAGCCGTGCCAACGACCAGCCAAAAGCGGGAAGGGAAAGCTGGTCCGTTTCAAATCCCGTCAGCTTTCTGGCGCAGCGAACCCTTTTGACTTCCCTCCTGTGCCACCTCAACCGTCGTTTTTCTCCCATCTTCAGCCCCAAACCTTCCGAGCCATCTCTTTCAAGATAACGTCGTTTTGTCGTCGTTAATCCCTCCCTCCGAATTGAACTCCTGACGACACCCGTCGGGCGAAAGAAAAGTCCTTAACCACCACGAATCTCCTATTGCGACTCCCGCGACCCCTTTGCTTGTTCGTATTCCGATAACTGTTCGCCACATCCTCCCATCGACTCAACCCCTCATTCAATACTCGAAGCTGCAATAAAATTTGACGACGCCGTAATCCAACATGTCCTTCTCCAGCCTTGTTCAGGACCTTACCATGAGGGAGTCCGGCGTTCCGCGCCGACCCCGCGGTCCTCAATCAGTTTCTACCATCGACGATGGCCGGTCGCAAGTTTCCCGCGCCATGTCCTACGCCAGCACAGCGGCGACGAGCGTCAGCATCTCTGGCGATATTTCCAGCCAGCTGCACGGCGGCTACTTCCACCCCCTTGCCCGCTCGTGGCAAGCCGAGAGACAGTTGACCAAGGTGAGTTCCGCTAGTTGAGGCATAATACCGTTCCGTCATCCGCGAATCGTTGCTGATTTGAACTCTCTTCAGTCCATGCTCATCTACCCTCTCTTCATTTCCGACCAAGACGACGAGGAGATCCTGATCCCCTCTTTGCCCGGCCAATACCGCCGAGGCATCAACAAAACAATGGCCTGGCTGGAGGTGCTTGTGCGCAAGGGTCTGCGCTCCGTGATGCTCTTCGGTGTGCCCGTGCGCCCGGGGACCAAGGACGCTCTTGGCACCGCCGCCGACGACCCAGAGGGACCTGTCATCAGAAGCATTCGCGCCATTCGCCAGCGTTTCCCCCAGCTCTTCATCTGCGCCGATGTCTGCCTGTGCGAGTATACTTCCCATGGTCACTGCGGTATCCTGCGCGACGACGGCAGCTTGAACAACCAGCTGTCCGTCGACCGCATTTCCGACGTTGCCATTGCTTACGCGGTGGCCGGCGCCCACTGCGTCGCTCCCTCGGACATGAATGACGGCCGTATCCGTGCCATCAAGCTGAAGCTGATCGAAGAGGGCATCGCTCACAAGACGGTGCTTATGTCATATTCGGCCAAGTTCTCGGGCTGCTTGTACGGTCCATTCCGTGATGCGGCAGGCTCTGCCCCGTCATTCGGCGACCGCAAGTGCTACCAGCTGCCCCCGGGCGGCCGTGGCTTGGCTCGCCGCGCAATTGTCCGTGATATTGGCGAGGGTGCCGACATCATCATGGTCAAGCCCGCCAGCCAGTATCTCGACATTATCAGCGACGCAAAGGAGCTCGGCAAGGACATGCCTGTCGCCGCGTACCAGGTCAGTGGCGAATTCGCCATGATCCACGCGGCGGCCAAGTCTGGCGTTTTTGACTTGAAGGCGATGGCTTTCGAGTCGACTGAGGGTATCCTGAGAGCTGGTGCGACCATTGTCATCAGCTACTTCACCCCCGAGTTCCTCGACTGGCTCTCCACCTAAAAGATGATGGACGGTATGGCTTGATGATATAAAGGCAAGGTGTTCTGGGCGTATGTGACTATTATTTGCTATTGTTATCATGACGTAGGAGAAAGCGGCATGATGGACTCGGTGGTATAAGCTGGGATATAACGGGTTCCGGCAGGCGTTGGTTTCGCATATTTGTACAAGATACACTCCCTTCACGGTTCAGTGTCAGACGTAGAGGATACCTGAAAAGCTAATGAGACGGCGGGTACAACGGGAAGATGCAACGAGACGACGTTCGGGCTGCGGCTAACTACGGACTCGACGTGTTTGTGTCAGGCGGGTGGTTCTCTGTATTTTCAAACTCAAAAAACACCACACACAAGATGTATTATTACTAAGTATCGACATGGTTCAAGAAACACGGAATAACTCTTGCTGGTACAAATTTGGATCCCGCGTCCCGTGTCTGCAATGCGACGTTGATGTGTATGGGGAGACGAGACGAGAGACGAGACTCACAAGAGTGAGCCTCTACGAGGTATTCGGGCTACGGATCAAAATTAAGCGTAGTCAGTCAGCAAGGCGCGCCGCACAGAAGTATTTTGTTCCTGGGGGATGGGACTGGACAGTGGACATTTGGGACAGTGGATTTGAGAATCAGAAGGAGTCTCACAACCGAGAGCAACGTCGATCCAGGGCCGTTCCCTTGGCCCCCTGGGGGGGGGGGGGGTATTGTCCATTGAAGGCCAGTGAGCCGAAGTTGAATGGTGGTCTGACTCGGCTTTCGGATGCTGATCGTCAGTCTGTTCTTGATTTTAATTGGGGACATACAACAGAGTACTACCTAGAGGCTAAGGGGAGCCGAGAGAGAGACGGGATCCTAAAACAGAGCCCTGGGTTTCTCCCCTCTCGGTCGCGAAACCCGGCGGCGGCTCGCTGTAACGGGTATGGGTATGCTGGAATAATGCTGTGCTGTCGCTGTACGGAGTAGGTGTGGCTGACTGACAAACTATTTGGAGTTGAGTGAAGCAGCTGAGCCTAGACTCTTCAAGGAAGAGGACTGATCGGATTGGGAATCCTAACCGTCTACGCGACTGGATGGGATATGGATTGAGAAATGATTGTTGGAATGAATCGTAGACGGGAGACGGAGCACTTGTTCCAGACATGTCAGATTACTTCCATCTGTAGAACTGTACGCAGATTGGCAGACAGATGGCGGTTGAGGTGTCCGGAAACTCCCAGCAGCACATGGCAATACCTGTGGCAAGTGTGGCAGGCACGGCAGGACGGACGGGCGGTGCGGTGCCTGCCATGCATTCTGCGTGACGGATTGCCAATCTGGAACAAAGCCAAGGGGTTGACTGCCGGGAAACAAGCTGTACCCCTGACGGGGGGGAGGAGAAGACCAAGAGTACGGAGTAAGGTACTTGCATACCCACTGGAATCTTGAGGAGATGCATACCTAGGGACCTAGGTGCTGCAGTCTGCACGCGCTGGGCGCGCCACTGCCTCTCTCCTATGATCCTATCAAGCCTCGTCCAGTGTGCCAGTCCAAAGACATTAGGTGCGCCGAGGTTGGAAGTTGGGAAGCTGGAGATTCATTGGAAGAGACGGGTACCTACATGACCGTGCCACACTGCCACGTTAGGCGAATTGGCGAAGTGCGGTACCTGGCCCGCCACGGCAACCTGCAAGTGTGCATGCCATGCCGTCCGCGCCGCCACCGCCGCCGCACCTGGACCGTCGCAGCGTCTCGAACACTCGAGCCTTGTGCCCTTGGCCATCTCCCCCCCGGTTTCCCGAGCGCGGTAGCGTGGATCCAAGCGCCGATCTCAACCTTGAAATTACTGCAAGTTTGCAACACCTTGAGACCACCGCCATCCATCCAAAGTGTCCAAAGCCATTACCCCCGACGCACAAAGTACCGAAAAACTGGACACCTCTATTTGTTGGAGCCCATCGAATCGCCTTCTTTGACCAATATGTGGCATTCCTCGATATTCCCCAGCCAAATACTCCAGTCCGCTTACGACAGCTCTTTATAAAAAAAAAAAGTGGCACCGGGAAAGCCATTCGGACGTTCTGATTCCTGATAAGTCATGCGCCGAGACCTGATATCGGTCCTGAGATGCCGTCTTTTGGCTTGATGGGCGGCCATGGCATTCTCTCGGCGGGAACAAGAGTGCAACCCTCTGAACGTTTTCTTTCTTATGATTTTCCCCTTTTGAGCCGCCTTCGAGGTTTTGGAGTCCCATTAATCCCCTTTTCCCCCATGGATCCTGAGACCCTTGCCAATGCTCATCCTCCTCTCCTACTTCTTGGCACCCCCGGTCCGGTCGGTTCGGCGTCATGCCCAGAAGAGCCGTTGAACCGTCATTCGTTCCTCCCCGTTGAGATTATTCTGCAGAAGATGTCTAGGACTCTGGGTGTGATGCACCGGCGGAAATCCTCAAGAGGGAGGGAGGAAGGAAGGAAGGAAGGAAGGAAGGAGGGGCGGGAGATGATGGGCGGCGCACCGCGGCGGACTGGAGGCTCCACTTTGTTGGAGGAAAAGAGGATATCCATCCCTCACTCCATGTCCCCATGAAAGGGGAATCGGGGGACTGGATACTTCTATTGGATCATTCCAAGGTTTGAATGGATCCATTGGAGAAGAGCCGACGACATCGAGAACTTTGAGAGGAGAACTGGATCCAATATTGATTGATTGTCTCCGTAGGCCCTTTACAAGTTTACGTACCCTGCGTGGCTTGCGTATCTCAGACACTGGGACAGGTGTGCAATGTCCAGTCATGTTACGCATCATTCCAGAATCAATCCACCGGGTTGTTCTTTCGTTGGGCAGATGCCGACTGTGTCTTGGTTTCTCGTAGGGGTTTTTTTTTGTTGTATTTTTACTTTGAATCTTCTCACTCAGATTGTCTGACAGGTTTTTTGTGTATGCATCCCTGGTAGGCATAACAAAGTCAACAAACAGATTAGATCTGCCGATGCTGCGTTCCCAGCATTGTCTTGCTTCGTCTCGCTTCATTCAAATGATGTCGTTTATCGTTTTGTTTCCCCTTTATGTTTTTGACCAGTCCTTGCTTATTTTGGTCTACCGGCCGCCCGCCCATCTCTTAGAGTCTATCCCACTTTCTTTGGACGTGCTTCGATATTTCATATAAGTGTGAAACCGCGCGGCCCCATAACTATCTCCCGCCCCAAGTTGCCCCAGTCTCCGCGACTGGACCCAATGTTTCTTGCGAGCGATAACTTTACTTTGCAAGTTTCCAAGCTACCTATACCTAGCCTTTCGTACGTGTAGATTGGAAGGCTACGCTACCAGATACTCCCAAACCTAGGTACCCGTTGCAAAAAACAACGTTGTACCTGCCGTTTCTAGCCTCGTCGAATGAACAATCTGAATTGGATTGGAATAGAGGCTATTTTGTTTCTCCTCGATTCCCTCCCACCCCCCTTCTCAATTTTACTCTCCGTCTCATCGTTAGGTAGGAGGTGCCTTAGTTTAGACACACATTCTCGGTATACACACTCGGTAGTCGGTACTCTGTTCGTTCTATCAGCCAACTTCGCCTCGGTCATTCTTCGTACATACTTTGTCACGAGCGGCTTACTTCCATCGTTTCATCCCTTCTTTCGCATGTAGCTCATTGGACCGTTCGGCGACCGTGCTCATCATTTCGAGTCTGCTCACCTACCACACTCACACACACCACGCACACACGTCCACCGAGTCGAGAGGAAATCCGATCATCAGAGATGGAGAGAAAGTCCGAGGTTTGGTTTGGTGCACAGCCAGCGGCGCTCCTGACTTGCTTGACATCTGCGCCTCGGCTGGGTCCTTTCCATATCCTTCGTCTGGTTCGAACCCACGAGCCTCTGAGTTTTTTTCTCTATCTCTCTCTCTTGCCCGCGGTGGTGCTCACTTGTGACTTGGTGCTCGCCTTTCAGCTGCCACGCTGCCTTCCCTTCCCATCCATCAAACCAAAAATTACAGTTTATTAGTCCCGTCATTCTTGCCTTTCCCGTGTCAGACAAGACAAGACAGGGACGAACAGACTGAAAGTGGGCAGGTGCCTTCCTTCTCATTCCCTCGTCCCTTCCTCGATGGTTCCAAGGGCCCTCTAAACTCAACATCAAGAAAGGAAAGAGTTCCTTCGGTGTCCCACCTTCCACTTTTTCTTCCATCTCTCTTGCCGTCCGAGGCAAAAACACCAAAAACACAAAAATACAAGATAAACGTAACCTTCCGTTACGGGCACCAAGAAACAAAAGACTGAATCGGAACAGAGATAACACGAGGCTTTGAATGCACCTTCTCTACCTATTTACGGATCCTTTTGCCTTCTGCACACTGCACTCTGCACCTGCCTGGTCTTTGCCCATGGTGCATCCCTTCCCAAACCCGTCATAGCTGCCACACTTGAACCTTTTCCTACTCTTGCACAACCCTGAAACAGGCCCCCATCTACCCACACCACTGACGCTCTCTCTCAACTCTGCTCGCCTCGAAAGTCACGCCTTTCTCAACTTCTGAGGTCACAGCCGCCTGGCATCAACCCCACATTGGCACATCCTACGGATACCAACCCGTCCTGCTCCTCTTATTGCCAGACCGGGAACCTCAAATCGTTTATGCGCTGAGCTGTCCAACGTGTCGTTCCCATCTCAGCCCAGCCGGACCCTCTTCTTTTCCGTTTTGGCCTGTTTACTCTCAGTCTCTCACGGTTACCAATCTCTTTCTTTCCCTCTGCTGTTCCTGTACCCATTCTCCACATTCCCTCTTCCCAAGGGCCCACGCCTTTGCTACGTCGCGGAGGTATCCCAGGTCTTGGATCCTCTTCCCCCCCAAAGAGTCCTGCTTAAGCCCAGGTCCCATCAACAAGGTCAAGGTCAAGGTCAAGGTCACGGGCTCGTTGACGAGACGAGACAAGACACACGCCCAGCCGCATCCAGCAGCACCCAGCAGCACCCAGCAACACCCACGCTTCCTAGCCAGCCTGAGCCAGCGGCGGTACCTCCTCCTCGGGAAACATCCTTTCTCACAGGCCCTGTCTGTTCTGTGTCTGCTCCCAATTACATTTACCTGCCCTTGCCGACCGTCACTCTCCTTTCGCCCCTCCCTTCTGCAGATCCAGATCGTCTGAATAACAAGGGCCTTCCGGATCAAAACCGCCTCGTTCCCTCGTCCCCCTTCCTCTCCTACCTGATTCCTTCTGGCCCTGTCCTGTTCAAGCCGTGCTTGCTTGATACTGTACGTCCTACCTACTTGCCGCCTGGCCACCAGAGCCTCCCTTATACCCACCCAACCAACACCAAAATTCACCCGCTCGCCGGTTCCATTGCAGGACAATGAACGGACACGCTGCTTCAAAAGTGTCCCTTTCACACGAAGAGGGTATGGGACTCCTAGACGAGAAGACGTTGTCCGACGTCGAGAGCGAGAGCGGTAGGGCCGACCTCGAAGTCCGTTTTGCGATACCACGATGGTCGACCGTCGCCCGGGGTGTAGTTGGCTACACGCGGGCCATACCATGGAGGGTTACCGTCATCCGCGGCCTCATCTTCCTACTACCTAGCTTCGTCCAGAGCCGATTCACGAGAGAACGAGGCCGAACCGACAAGCTGTTTCCGACATCCCATCTCGACGGCATGAGAGGCTTAGCAGCGCTTTTCGTCTTCTTCTGCCACTACTTCTACCAAGCCTTCATCATTGCCGAAGGCTGGGGCTCCTCAGAAAAGAACTACCACATTCTCAAGATGCCCTTCTTCCGACTCTTCTATCAAGGTCCGCCAGCGGTCTGCTTGTTCTTTGTAATTTCCGGCTACGCTCTTTCCATGAAGCCGATCAAGCTTGCTAGGGCCGGAAACATGGAGGAATTCTCCGTGACGACGACATCTTTGATTTTCCGTCGTTTCATCAGATTGTACATGCCGACTGCCATCTCGACCTTTTGCATCATGCTTCTGCTCCAGTTTGGAGTATACGAATGGACCAGAGACTTCGCCATTGATCGAGCTTTCCACAAGAACGTCATGGAGCCTCACCCAAAGCCGCTGGACACCTTTTCGGAGCAGTTTTACGACTGGGTCTGGAGCATGTTCAACTTTGTTCACGTCTTCGGCTGGGAGCGCTTTGGTGGAAGCACATGTAAGTTGGTTTTGGAGAATGTGTTTGTTGTGGTTTGCTAATAACATGGTTAGCGTATGATGTGCACCTGTGGACTATTCCGGTGGAATTCCGCTGTTCTATGTACCTGTTCATCACCCTGATCGGCTTGGCTCGTGTACGGTCCGGACTCCGATTTCTCTTCCTCTCGGGAATCATCGCCTTCACCTACCGAAACAACCGATGGGAGCTGTTGCTGTTCTACTTTGGCATGATGCTGGCGGAATACGATCAGATCATGGGCAACAACACGCCTGTGCCGCAGCCCTCGGTCCTCCCTTCAAATGGCGCCACCGCTCCCCAAGGGAGCCGACTTAAGGGCTTCTTCTGGGCAATGCTCAGCATTCTTGCCATCTACCTCATGTGCCAGCCGGACATCAACTACGAAATCACTCCTGGTTGGGTTTGGCTCTGCACTTTCATTCCCAAATGGTGGACGGAGGAAGGATATCGATTCTGGCAGTCTATCGGAGCTGTTATTTTCGTTCTTTGCGTCGGCCACTCTCCTAGATGGAAGAGCTTCTTCAACCTTGCTCCCATCCAGTATCTCGGCAAGATCAGCTACGCACTCTACCTCATGCACGGACCGGTCATGCACACCATTGGTTACATGATTGAGAGACGTGCGTACGCCATCACCGGCCTCGAGGGCTGGTGGTACAATGCCGGATTCGTTCTGGGATCTTTCGGCTGCATTCCTGCGGTTATTTGGGCCGCCGATGTTTTCTGGCGCTTGTTTGATATCCCGACGGTGCGATTTGCAAAGTGGTTTGAGACAAAGTGTCTTGTCAAACAGGAATAGAGCAGATTGGGGGCGAATGCTTGCGCGTCACGGCCGATATTGCGTCTCGAGAAAATGCTCACACACACAATGAGCTGGGTCTCGAAAGTCGTTATGGAAATCGACTAATAATAGCATGACACGGCGTTTTATATCACACGGCATTATTACTTTATACCTGGCGTCGGGGTTTTTTTTTATATTTATGGGGATGGGGGCTTTATCAAAGTTTTGGGGCAATTATAGATGGCATTGAGACAGATTGCACCTCTCAGGTCCAACATGATGGACTGAACAAAGTACAGAAAATGTACACGGTGGGAGACAGATGAAGACGTAGCGAATCAAGTAGAAACGGCCAAACACGCCAGAATACTCCATGGGTATCAATTTGATTCGACTTTCTTTTCCATGCCGTCATGTGTCTTACATTTCTTTTGATTTTAATTTCCGCGAGCTTGTTGTAGGTGCATGTGTCCATCGTCTCTCCGCAAGTAGATTCGAAAGGTTTCCAAACAATGCTTTACGGAGCACCTAACCTAGTTAACCAATCATGCTCCTCTTGCGGCCCCTCATCCTCACGTCCTCGAGCTTCTTGAGCGTCACGGGCGCCTGCTTGTACGAGCCGCGGTAGGCGTCGAGGACGTCCTGGAAATAGGCCTCTGCGCGCGGGTGGGTGCTGCCGAAGGCGCGCTCGAGGACGTAGAGGTCGACGGCGCGGTCCTCGTCCGAGGTGCTTTGGCTTGCGAGGCCAAAGTCGATGATGAAGACTTGGCCGTCGAGGGGGTTGTCGTCGTGATCGTTGGTATCTGACGATTTCGGTGGGCGGAGCATCATGTTTGATGTCGTCAGGTCGCCGTGGACGATGCCGATTTTGTGCATTTGGCCTATTGCTGTGCCCATTCTGCGCATGAGGTTTTTGATGCCCGTTGGGTCCTTTTTGGGTGGTGCTGTTGCTGCTGCTGTCGCTTCTGATCCCGTCATACCTCCTTCTGGTGTTTCTCCTTCTCCTTCTGGTATCGCTGCTGTGGTCCTCCTCTCCCCAAGCCACTCGTTAATCCTCACTCTCACGGGCGCACCGGGGATCCACTCGAGCATCAACCACCCCGCGACCTCGTCGAGGGCGTAGAGCGCGGGGACGGGACACCCTTCGCGGCGGCATTTTGCGAGGACGCGGGCTTCGGCGAGGATGCGGGAGCGGGTTAGGCGGGCGTCGAGGGTCGGGTGGCGGTAGGGTTTGGGCGGGCGGTATTTGAGGGCTGCTGGGCGGTCGGAGGAGAGGTGGGTTGTGTGGTAGAGGCGGGCTT
Organism: Colletotrichum acutatum; assembly: GCF_030867785.1. Taxonomy (NCBI): domain Eukaryota; kingdom Fungi; phylum Ascomycota; class Sordariomycetes; order Glomerellales; family Glomerellaceae; genus Colletotrichum; species Colletotrichum acutatum. Next base: position 193,765 of record NW_026849009.1, read on the forward strand.
CTGCGCCTTGGGTTATTAGGGTTGGCGGGGTTGAGGTTTGGTGGGTTAGGAGAGGGGGGAGGGGGAAGGCGCCCTCGGGTGGTATTGTTGTCATTTTGTGTGGTGAGTGTGGTGATGGGTTTGGTGAGAGGTGTCGGGATGACGGGTGGGGTTCCTGTTGTATTTTCGGGGTTTTTTTTTTGCTGTGTTCCTTTCTGTCCTCTTGTTTTTGCCCTCTTATTCTTGTACTGATTCGATGCAGAGTTTGTATGGAGTTGCGCTTGTGCGTGTCGCGGGTCGTGGGTGGAAGAGATGGCTGGAGGTGGTATTTTGTCGTTTGGGAATATCTTCAAAAATGAGAAAGCTCGCTCGGAGGGGGAGGAGATGGGTGGAGGGGTAATGGTAGATTCGTTTGGTGGGGTTCGGTTCTCTGTGGCTTGACCGCCTGTGGCCCCGAGATTCTGCCGCTTCTGCACTGTGGGGGGTTTCGGGCGCTAGCGTTAGCGGGCGTGTGTCGTCGAGGCCCGCCGCGCCCGGCGAGCTTCTTTCCTGCGCTTGGGGCCGTCCATCCGTCGTCGTCGGGACGGGAAGAGGGGTGTTTGAGGACGGACGGGCCGGCCCTGAGATGCTCTGCTTTAGATTTCCAGTTCAAGCTTGCAAGAGTAGAGTTCCTTGCTGTTGAGTTGCGAACTTCTTTCTCTCTCTCTCTCTCTCTCTCTCTCTCTCTCTCTCTCTCTCTCATATTCTCGGACTAGCTGCTTTGGAAACCTGGTCGCATCCGTATAGGTTCATCTCAATTCTTTGCACGGTACCGCCCTGAATTCTCCTTCTCGTCTACATTCATGACCATTGGACAATCCCTCTGTCGGTTTCCTCATAACCACGTTCTCATATGTGTTTCGACTGACCTACGGACATAGGCGCGAGTCCGAAAACTACGCCAGCGGATCGGGTTCACAAGTGTGACAATCCTCAAGTCCCGTGTTCTAGGTATTCCGACCTTGCGCGACCAAGGTGCCGGGATATCGCGCTGCAAAGGATGCTTACCTACACAGCCCAAGTCCCATCTTTGTGTAATCTCGGATGAACGAGCCACCATGTTCAGTATGTTCTGCGTCGCCACGAGGGAGAGGGTGGGTGGTGGTCTCCCGATATGCAGCCCAGCGGCACAGCAAGGGAAACGAACCAACGAAGATGAGATTAACCAGAGCAGGCGACCAATCATTTCCATGACGGAGCACAAGGAATCCTTTCGGCGCGCGACCGAGAGGGGCAAGTGAGTAGATTCGGCGCTCCGCTTTTGCATTTTCGAATCGAGCTCTGAACAAGGTACTCGTGAGCAAACCGAGTGGTTTCGTTTCGCGCCTTTGGCCAAAAAGGAGCTGGACGGTCTATTTGAACAGTCCGCCTCTTCATTGCTTTCGATCCTGAACTCAGGTTGCGCAAGTGTAAGACGGAAGAGATAGAGAGCACAAGAGACCCGAGGAACTTTGGGCAACCCGCCCGAGGAAATGGGGTTTCTGCTTACATGCTCCTCTGTTTCCCGTGATGGATGTATGCTACTTTACCCTGCATCTAGGCGCATGCTGCAGCATGAGCAGGAGCAGCAGCCTTTTCTGTGCGCTGCCATCTTACCTACATTAATCACTGTCATCTTTGCCCCTCCACTCTTCAAGTTGCTTGCTTACCATTGTTTCCGTGCCCCTTGCTTTTCTCTTGGTCTTTTCCCTTTCGGCCGCGGTTTGCCTCGCTGTTGTTACACACACAAACCCCCCATCCTCCGAGGCTTCCACCACCATCACCAACACCACCACCGTCGGGCAGGCTGGCAGGAAAATCTCTCATCCTCTCCTCCACAAAGCCTCGTGGATTGAAAGCAATGTGTTCTTGATTGAATTTGACATACAATCGGCGTTGCTTGACCTTGTCCCGATCAAGACTTGCTGTTCTTGGGGACGGGGATAGCAGCAGACAGTATGAAGCTCCTCGCGATCGCCGCGATGGCTGCTGCCGCCACGGCCACCGGCACCAATGCCGCTTTCAGACAGAGATACGCCGCGGTTGACATGTCGCCAGCCGTCGAGGGCGCCGGTATCGTTCCGCGCTTCTTCATCGACGCACCGAGGCTCGCTGTCCGCGATGGTGGGATATGTAACCCGAACTATCATTCCTGTAAGTACGGCGCTCTTCAAGCGTTCTCATTATCCTCGCTCGACTTCCGTTCTTGACCTCGGATTCCCTTATATTACCGTCGAAGAGTATCTGCATACTAGAAGATGAGGAATCAGGAGTGATATCACTCATCACCGAGGCATCAGTCTAAACATCCAAACAGGCGTCGACGTAGGCCACCCGGAAACCTGCTGCGCAAACACAAACTACTGCTACGTCAAACCCGACAATTCACCATGGTGCTGCCCCCTCGGCTCCCTCTGCGACTCAAACTGCCCCGCGACAGCCTACCAATGCCCAACGACGATAACCGTAACCGCCACCGTCTCGCGGCCATCAACCGCCAACACGGCATCCGGCTCCGCCGTCCTCACAACCTCCCTCTCAACATCCTCAGCCTGCTGCGGCCGCACCTGCCCCTCCCCCTCCGCCTTCCGCTGCGAATCCCAATTCGGCGGCGGCTGCTGCTCCTACGGCCAAACATGCGTCTCCGGAGGGCGCTGCATAAGCACGCTCTCCGCCACGCCCACATCTTCTGCCACGGGGGGGCTGAAGCCCGCTGATCCGGCCTGTACGGCCACCACGCAGCACGCGTGCGACGATGGGGCGGCGGGGTGCTGCGATAACCTCATGCACTGCACCGTCGTCAGCGGGACGGCGGGGTGCGCGGCGGGGAATCCCACGGCGACGGGGGACGTGGGGTATACCACCGTTCCCGAAGGCGGCACAGGAGGGGGGTTGTCTACTGGGGCAAAGGCTGGGATCGGGGTTGGTGTTGCTGTTGTCGGGTGTGCTCTCGCCGGCGCGCTTGCTTGGTTTTGTTTTGTGAGGAGACGGCGTAGGGGGACTGTGACGGGAACAGCGACGATGTCTGAGCGTAGCGGCGGCGGGCGGAGCAGAGGAACGGGAGCAGGAAGAGGAGGAGCAGGGGTTTCTGGCGTCGGGAGCGAGAGGCCAAGTCGCGGGGTACGCGCTTTATCGGACGTCACGTCCGGGTCTCGACCGAACGGGCCCAGTCGCGGCGCGACGCAGGATTACTTTGGTCCGGATGCCGTTGCGGGGCCGTATACCGAGACAGGAGAAGTCGATATGACCGCGGCTGATGGTTCGGGAATCGGGACCGGAGCCGGAGTCGGGGCGGGGAGGGTGGGCACACCCGGTCGAGGACGGGGCGTGCCGCTTCAAGCGCATTCGCCCAACGACGTTGTCGCCCCTGTGGAGATTGGGGACTCTGGTGGGAAGAGGGGCTACGGGTACGGCTACGTTCACGGATACGGCCACAGCGTGACTTCCGTGCCGGAGGAAGGACGCGAGGGGGGTCCGCAGGAGATGCAGACGCCGGGGTCCGAAGAGGAGACGACGCAGGGGCGGTACGAGTTGTACGGGTCCGAGATGGCTTCGCCCGTGTCCGTCGGGGCGCCGCCCTCGTCGATTGTGCCGACGCCGTCGATGATGACGCCGCGGAGTATCGCGAGCGTGAGCATGTTTGATCGGTCACCGGGTCCCGCTCCCTCCGAGAGGGAGAGGGAGAGATAGGAAGGGACTTGGGATGAGCAGACAGAAACAGAGCAAGGCGTGTTGTTCAACGTGAGGTATTCTCCAAAATCCAGTCTCGAGTCTTTCTGAGACGACCCCCATGAATTGCAGTATAAACGATAATCGACGATAATGATACACAGCTTGATAAACGATTAAAAGGACATGCGCGCGTTTCCTTCTCTTCTTCCTGATGCTTCTACGATACTCAAGGGACGCAACTTGACAATACGTATTATGCGATTCTGATAGAGGGAAACTTTTGGAATGAGCAACTCCCCTTTCCTTGGCCACCAAAAAAGAAATGGAAGAAAAAACTCCTCGCCCACATTTCCCTGAATAACGACGCCCAAAATGTGGGAAACCTCTGTAATCGTACCCTCCACGAGAACGCCAAACAAGATGAACCATGCAATCGACAGAGACAACAGAGCTCGCCAACAAGAGTACAACTCCCTGAGATGATGAGAAACCCGAAAACACCAAATGCCGGCCCGAGATAGCAGTTTTGCTTGTCGAGACCAAGCTAGCAGACGACACCACCAAAGGGCGTGCACGTCCGTAGGTCCCTGACGAGATCCTCGACATTGCTCAGGTGACGGCCCAGCAGCTCCTGCTTCTCCTCGGTCGTCATGGTGTCGGCGGATTCGCTACCGGCGCGGCTCCGGCCGTGGCCTGAGTCGGTGGAGGCGGGCGTGGAGGCCGCGCTACCAAAGGCGCCGGCGAGCTTGCTTGGGCTGCGCTGGTGGATGGCTGGGACGGAAGCGCGGACGTCGGCGCGGGGGATGGAGGGAACCTCGGGCATGAGGTAAAAGTAGAGGAACTCGACGAGCTTGAGCTTCACCTCGCGGGCGGTGGAGCGGGATTTGAAGAGGGAGGTGACGGTGAGGAGGCCATCGAGGGCCTCAAACGTTCGGGTGTTTGTCGGGGTGTCGATGAGGGCGGTGACGAGGGTCAGGAGGGTGGCGGACTGGATCGCGGGACAGTTTACGGGTTCGAGGAGGTCGAGGAGGAGCTGTTGCGAGATTGGACTTAGTGCTCTACTTTGGACACTGACGGTGGGGGAGTCGGTGAAGACCTACATTCATGTTCTGCTCTCGTGAGAAGAGGGCTTTGCTGGGCGGGTGCAGCAATAAGACGCCCTGGATGAGATCCAGCGAGCTGAGGATGAGGAGGTCGTTCTGCCCGTCGGTGCCCTTGCCCATCAGGCGGTCGAGAGTGTTGATGAGGCGCAGGGCAACATTCCACTCGAATCCTTCTTGCAGCTTAAAGAACTCGCGGAAGGCCGGGTCATCTGACAAGTCTGCTAGAGACTTTCCGCTGTTATGGGACGCATCATCGTCCGTTGTGGGTGATCTCGATTTGGCCGGGGCTGAGAGGCAGATTTGGGCGAGGAGACCTTCGACTTGGCGCAGACCCTTGCGGATCTTTGGACCGTCGTAGGAGGAGAGGCCGTCGAAGGCGAGACTGAGGAGATTCTCCATTACGCCTGATGTCACGAATGAGCTCTTGTGGTAGGCGGTGGTTTGGTGGCTTGGATGCAGAATGTGGGTATCGAGGACTGTAGGTGTAATCTGGCAAAGACAAAAGAGACAATGCGATGCGATTCTCGGTGATGCGACTTGCGGATGACTTGAGGGTTATGAAGTACTGTTGCGTCGGATCAAAGGATAGAGACAGAAGTCGAGTCTGGAAAGTAGCAGCAGCAGCAAGCACCGTGGGATATTGTTAATACAGAAAAAGAGAAGAAGAAAGGCTGGCGAGGACAAGTCCTCTAGGGATCTGGAGAAGGGCGGCGTATGTCAATTGCGCAACAGTCGTATCGAGGGAGGTGGGAAAGGCGAAGAATAAAAAAGTTCAAGGTCGAGGGCGAGGGCGCATGCGTAGGTGGTCATTCATGAGAGCGACTACCCGGTAGCGTCCAGATACAACAGACGGTGGAAAGCGACGATGTTGGTGGACAATGCGGGTTGTTTGTGTTGCGTTGGACGATTACTGCCCCGGCAACCGGGTCGATCCAGCACGTTGGGATGGGGATGTAGTGCTGCCGAAAGAGGAAGTTCGGTGTCTGATTGGCCAGATTGGTGACCGATTCTTAGCTAAGCGGGTCAGTCAGGGGAGCCATCAGGGACATCAGGGAGCCATCGGGCTGCGTTTGGCGCATTTTGGCTCTTTGGGTGGCATTGTGGGGGGCACGGGCCGGCAAACTAAGCATCTTGGGCTTTCCCTTCTTGCATGAGCTCCCTTTCTTTCCTGATCCTCCATGCATGGGGGAACTCGGAGAGCGAGCAGGGTTCAAGGCTGTGGAAGTTCAGAGATACACAGTAGTATGGAAATAAGCGAGGCTTTGACACTGACCCTGATCTGTGGCCCTGAAGTGCGGTGTGCCGCGTGCCTTGGCTGCTGCAGAGAGGCGGCGTCGAATGACACAAGGTAAACCTCTCTGCTGGCCCTGTCACAGCAGCTGCGGGTGCTTAAGACCGGCACTTAACGCTGATGAAACCTGCAGACTCGAGGGGATGGCACATCTTAGTGTCTAGAGTTGCTCCGACTCGGAGTGAGCTGCCTTGCTCTCTGCTCTCTCTACTGCTGTTCCCCCTCCTTACCCGGTCTATCACACGGCGGCGACGAGGCCTCTCGAGTCACAGTAGCTAGTCTGGCAGGATGAAGCAGCATATGGTCAAGGGGTGACAGAGTGACGGGCGACAAGCACGCAGATCAGGAGGATTTGGGTGACATCCGAGAACTTAGTGTCTACTCAGTACTTACTACCTTACTTCGTAACGTGTTAGTGGCTGGCTCTCGTCCTCTTCTAGAAGCCCGTTTCCCCAATACTCCTGAAGATAGTTCCACGTTGGCTCGAGGTGGGTGGTGTCCGTGTCTCCTCCGTGCTCCGGCCGATTCTTAAGACGGAGACTTCGCACGAACCTCTCTCTCTCTTTTCGAGCACCCACCCGGTATGCTCTTCTTCTTCTCCTTCTCCGCTCCATTTTCATCCGTTCGACATCAACCAAGCGAGAGAGAAACGACTAGACGAGTCATCACTACACCGAGATATCCGGTCCCTTGTCTTCATTCTGCTGTATCTCCCAACGCTTATTCTCCGGCCACCCACCCGGATCAAAGTCCGCGGTCGCCCTTCTGGAGCTCGGCATCGACGGAACCCCGACCCCCAAGGAAAAGCCACGAATTTGGATGACGTCTTCCTGCCTTCGGTCTCAACATAAGCCCGAATACCTTACCTATTCGTACATTAGGTAAGGTAAGGTAGCTTACGGTACCTGCCTTATCTCTCCACCATCAATCGATAAGAGCTCCAACAGACGGAGCTCTGCCCTGGGCAATTGAGGCGCCATCAGCACCTGCAACAGCTCCCATCGCTGCTCCTGTTGCTGGTCCTGCTGCATGTTCAAGGTGCGCAAACTGCTTTCCATTGGCATGTGATTGTCCGTCTCCAACTTCTCTTTGCCTTGTTGCTTTCTTCCATACTTTCTTCTCCTTGATTATCTACTGCAGGTCTGTCTAGGACTTTTCAGGTACCCGCCACAACCGTCCATCTAGGCTCCCACCAAAGACTTTCCAAGCAAGGTTCAGTGACCCAGCTTGGCCTTTCTTCCTCTTTGCTATTCCGGTTCACGCACCATCCTTGCCCACGCCTCATTTCCTTGCAGCAACGGGTGGAGAAAGGTCCTATTCACAGAAAAGTCATGACGGTCTACATCTCGTTTTGTTCCCCGCCAAAAAGACAGCACATGCACATAGTCTACGGACCAATACAGACACAGGCAGAAAAGCACTCGCATATGCAGCAATCAACTGCCTGCCGCAATGCCGTTCCTACCCAATCCACTACCACACCATTTCACAACCTACCTCACGGAGTTATGCCTCACTCCCAGGCAGAATCTCACCTTGGCTGAGCAAGTGGTGACGTTTACACGGGCTTACAGCAACGGCACCAGCTGACCGATTCTACCACAACTCACCAGCCTGAGCTCCACAACGCCGCATCCCCGGCCCACGCGAGCTCTGTTGAGCTTGAGCCAACACCTGGAGCTCCCACAGCTGTAGCTTCTGCAGCAGCAGCTGCTGCTGGTGAGACCTTAACCGGGTCCTCCCTACCAAACGTCCATAAGAAGCCACGCTTCTTCCCCTGGCGGCCGGTCCCTTGGAGAAGACTCCCTTTCGCGATGGTGCCTAATAACCCTGCGGCGTCCTCGTCGTCCTTTCCTCCTTCAAACAAAGCAGTCGACAGATCTTCAAACCCTCCGGGTACAAATACCGCCAACAACCCCTCTTCCTCGTTCCCCCATTCTCCGCCAAACGTCATCCCCTCGCGCAAGTCCTCCATCGGCCACCACTCCGCCGCCGCTCCCGTCTCGCTCTCCGCCCACGCGGCCGCGCCCATGCCCGCGACCTCCAAAGGGCCTCTCCGTACCGTTCCCGAGACCGACTGGCTCTCCCGCGCCAACTACCACGCCAACACCAACAACGGTCACGGTCAAACCCACGCCCACAAGCACTCGCTCTCACACTCCTCTCACCGGTCCCGTCGCCCTTCCCTGGGGACCAACCAAGCCACCTCCTTCACCCTCACGATGCAGCCTCCCCCGCCTCCGGACCCCTCGCGCTACGCGACCTCTGACCTCAACTTCACCCGCAAGACCTGGCCCGAGGAGAAGGACAAGGTCATCACCGGCCCCTTTGACTACCTCTTTGCCCACCCGGGCAAGGACTTCCGCGCCCAGCTCATCCAGGCATTCAACGTCTGGCTCGAGGTGCCCCAGGCCAGCATCGATGTCATTACAAACGTCGTCGGTATGCTGCACACGGCTTCCCTCCTCATCGACGACGTGGAAGACTCATCCTCCCTCCGCCGCGGCCTCCCCGTCGCCCACAACATCTTTGGCGTAGCCCAGACCATCAACTCGGCAAACTACATTTACTTTTGCGCCCTCCAGGAGCTCCAGCGCCTCAAGAACCCAAAGACAATCTCCATCTTTGCCGAAGAGCTCGTCCACCTCCACCGCGGCCAGGGCATGGACCTCTTCTGGCGCGACACCCTCACCTGCCCGACGGAGGAGGACTACCTCGAAATGGTCGGCAACAAGACGGGCGGCCTCTTCCGCCTGGGCATCAAGCTCATGCAGGCCGAGTCCCGCAGCCTCACAGACTGCTCCGAGCTCGTGAACCTCATGGGCCTCATCTTCCAGATCCGCGACGACTACATGAACCTCTCGTCCAAGGAGTACTCGGACAATAAAGGAATGTGCGAGGACCTGACCGAGGGCAAGTTCAGTTTCCCCATCATCCACAGCATCCGCTCCGACCCGTCCAACCTGCAGCTCATCAACATCCTCGGGCAAAAGACGAATGACGTCGAGGTCAAGCGCTTCGCCGTCGCGCGCATGGAGAGCACGGGAAGCTTCGAGTATACCAAGCAGGTCGTCGGCGTGCTCATTGACCGCGCGCGCAAGATTGCGGATGATATCGACGAGGGCCGCGGGCTGACCAAGGGTGTGCACAAGATTCTCGACAAGATGGTGCTCGCTGATAAGAATACGACTTCATGATTTGATGACGGATGACCTTTGGTTCTTTTTTCTCTTTTTTTCTGGAGGCGGGAGACTGCTTTCCCAAAAAGAAGAAACAATGAGATGGATGGGGAATTTCATCTCAGGGACACTTGGATGGATGGGACGAGGTCAGGCAGTTCGATGGGTGGAAATTAATAATTCGAAAGATGGAACGACGGGGACGATTCTTCTAGCTAAGGTTTCCTTTGGTGTTGGTTGGGGTTTTTACCGGCTGGCTTGCCGGATAGGGCTGCATTTAGACTTGGTCTGAGAGACGGCAGATAGGAGACAATTCGACATAGGAGAGAATATCCATTCCCTATTCACGCCCATGAGAGTGTTCGTTGAGGTAGCAACCTGGGATGGCAAGAGACACTCGTAGATAACTGCACCACGATAATGACTTTGCAACTCTAAGAAAGAATGTATTGATAGCTGCCATGATGGGTGATTCAACAATCCAAATCCATTCGAGCTTTGACTGAGATGTGTCGAAGCGACAGCCTGATGATGAAGGAGGACCTCATGTCCACAGTGAGGTTGAAGGGCCACGCTGGAAATGACTCCCATTAGATTTCATGTCATTATCATTACCATACTCTACAAATCCATTCATCTGACCCCCTCAAGCAGTACTCATCGTAGCCCGCCTCTTGACAAGCCTGACCCACCTCCGCCGCCTCCACTCCCCCCTCCGTCCCGTCCCGTCCTCCCCTTCCTCCCATCCCGACAGCGGCGCACTAGGAACCCTCGCCTTCCCCTTGCCCATCGTCGGCGACGAGTCCACTGGGCCCCCGAAGCCGCCACCACCAGCACTATTCTCATCAAACATGTCATAAACCCACCTCTCCCCCTCCGTCTCGACCTCGACGCCCGTGATAATGCGCTCCTCCACCCACTCCCTGCTCCACAGGTCCAGCGCCCACTTCTTCTCGGACCAAACCCACCCGTCGGGCGGCAACACGTCCTCGAAGAAGCGCGTGCCGCGGGGCCGGTCGCCGGCGATGCGGGGCTGGGAGAGCGGGTCGTAGGGGGAGGGGGAGAAGAGCCAGGGCTCCCACTCGTCGTGGGACGCGCGCTGGAGCTCGAAAATCTCGACCTCGCGCGTCTCGGGCGCCGAGTCGAGGATGATGTCGCCCGCGATCCAGGCGTCGACGCTGGAGCGGGCCTGGGCCTCGTGGGGCGCGACGTGGGTGTCGTGGGTGTGCGTCAGCAGAGGGGCGATGGCCGGGTGGCCCGAGAGGATGGCGGCCCAGCCTGCGAGGAGGGCGATGAGGCGCCAGGGGAGGAGGGAGGCGAAGGTGGTCATGAGGACCGTTGTGAGGGTGAGGGCGAGGAAGAGGGCCGAGGAGAGGGCCTCGTTGGAGAAGTTTGTGATGGGGAGGACGGTGGCGACCACGCCGTCGTGGGCGACGCAGAAGTCGTCCATTGAGTTTTGAAGGTCGCGCATGTTGCGGAAGAAGTCCTTGCTGAGCTCCTTGACGGGCTTCACCGTCCGGGCCGGGGCGAGGGGCGGGCCCTTGGGGGAGTAGCCGACGGATTGCTCCGAGGATAGGGTGCCGGAGGGCGGGGCCGGGTGGCGGGCGAGGAAGGAAGGGATGAAGACGGCGAGGAGGAAGCCGGCGAGGGGCACCACGGTTAAGAGGTACGGGTCTAGGCAGACAAAGGTGTAGACGGCGAGGAGGGATAGGGTATGTGTTGGGCGGCGCCAGCTGAGGAGGCGGACGACGCGGGCCTGGAACTTGAAGACGACGCCGATGCGGGCGTTGAAGCGGCGGAAATTGTTGGACATTGTGGTGATGTTGAAGTTGGGCCGCTCGGAAAAGGTGCTCGTCTTGTCCGGCGAGAAGCCCGGGGCGAGGGGGTCGTCGCCGCCACTTGTGAGGCCATCGGAGCTCTCGGGGATGACCTGCTGGAGGAGCCTGGGTGAAGCGGTTCAGTTAGCATCGAGCTTTGCTTGACAGAGATAGTGTTGTGACTTTGGGAAAGTAGGCTTTACCTCTCGACTAGACGATCTTGGATGCTTGTCTTCTTGCTGAGGTTGTTGGCGATGCGCGAGCGCAGGCCCGAGGGCGATTTCTTGGACGGGGTGCCCTCGCTGACGTCGGAATCGTGAGGCCACTCGTCGACCACTACAGTCGGAGGCGGCCGCGCATGGGGCTGATGATCCGGGGCATCGTCGCGGGATATGAAGAGGTCGGCCGTATACTCGTCCATGGTCCGTACCTTCTGCGCCGGGTGTATGGTGGTAGTTGTGGCAGAGGGTGCGCCGGCAGCTGTTTCGTTTGATGGTGGGTTGGTGGTCGTTGGCGGGAGGTCACGTCATCGTTTGGCGGACAGCCGCCTGGCAGTGTAGTTGCGCGTGTGGTTCGCTGCAAAAGCAAGGGGATGATGAGACGTGTGGCAACGCGATCTGTGTCTCTCTTCCGTGCAGATAGCTCAGATTCGCTTGAGCTGAGTTTGTCCAAAATCTCCGGAAGCTGTGTAGCTGTATGAGACGTTGAGGTTACCAAGTGGATTGGTGCATGGGGAATGTCATTGGAGCTGCCCGGCTGGACCGGCGGAAGCTCGCCCAAAGCTGCAAGCCTCCACTGCATGTGATTTGGGCCGCAGCATGGGGAACTGGGTCCGATGCCAGCAGACCGCAGAGCCCGTGGTAGCCGAGTTGCAGTGGTTGGATATCACATGCCCCCCAGTAAGCTTCTGCCACACGGCAAATGTCATCCATGGCCACCATCCCTTCCCTACAACTACCCCTTCTCAGAAACCACATTGAAAGTGGTCTCATCTTGCAGGGACGGAAAATCCACTGGATCTTGTCCACATTGTCTCCGATCCAGCTACCATGAGCTAGGCTATTCTCTATTCTGCGTCTCTCACCGTATGGTCGACGGATTCCCGCATCCGTTCCTCCAAACCCGGCTGGCTGATTGTCCACGGCAAGGGGAGAGCCAAGAATTATGAAAACCGACACTTGAGCTGTGGCTGACCAACAAGAAGTCAGAATGTCCACGAGATCTGGATAGGTAGATGGCGAGGAAGTTGTCTTGGGCAGGTGGAATTTTAAATCGGCCCATTCATAGAGCGACATTGTCTCTGTGCCGTCTGCCTACACGACAGAAAGAATAGCCACAGAGTAGGTATCCGTACCTAGGCACACGATGGCGATGGATGAGTCTAACTTCCAGCTCTTCTGGCCGGCTGTTTCAGCTCTGGAAGCCAGGAAGTAACTCTCCCATCGGGAGAGGTTGCCAGTAGTGCAAGCCTCCTCGTGCGAAACTTTGGCTGTTCTCAATGTCAACTGATCTAACATTTAGTCAACTCAATAAGATCCCCCAACGTTGGATGAATTTTCTGTATCAGTAACTTCAAATGGACTGAAGGTGGTGAAATACCGACGAGAAATGAACCCCCGTGAAACGGGAAGATGGGAGATTACACCAATACTTTGGCCGTCTGCGTTGGTCAGTAATCTCGAATCGTCAGCCCACGCGTGTATTGTCAGCTGTAACAAAGGAGAGGAAGAAAAGTTGAGTGGTGGACGCCGCTCGAAAGCCCGAAGAACGGAAAACGGGACGGACGGAATTGGGCAGGGAAGGCATTTGGCCAGAGTGCACACCGGAGAGAAAAAGGAGGCATCCCTTGATCAGCTCGGACCCTGTCTTGTTTCTGCCATCGCATGCCAGTCCAAGTTATTCAGGGCAAGGTTGACCTGTCCTGTGGCAAGCTCAAGCTCTAAGACTATCGGCGGCGCGGTGACAAGCGTACCGTACTCTGCTCGTCTGCCCGTAATAACCGTACTTCTGTACACGCTATCTTCGTACACGAGGGACGGGATGATCGATCCTTAACTGTTGGGCGTTAGGCGCAGAAGCTGGGGACTCGACGCAGCCCGGGCTCGGGGCTGAGATGGAGTCAGAGGGTTAGTGTTTCCTCTGATTTAGAGGCAGCGCCTAGAGTAGATCAATGATCGGGGAGCGAGTCGTGATAAGAGCTGGAGAGCTTGTCAAGACTCAGGACTCAGGAGTTTCTTCCCGATAGCTTCGACTGCAATCTTCAAAAGCCACCTTCAGGCCTCGACATTGGCCTAGCTGGGTGCTTCGAGGCTTGATAATGCTCCGTTGACGGCTGGCCAAGTCGATCGAACCTTATTCCATAGCTCAGGTGAAGCGATTTACTCATGAGTTGCGTTTGGATCGCCGATTGGTTCTGCCCGCTCTAGTCACCAAATCCCCCAAAGTCCACATTGAGACGACCTGTTGCTGATGGGATCTCCAAAGACGGATTATTTTGTGACTGCCAGTGCCAGTAGACCTCAGATTTGATGGCTCGCATCACAGAAGGAGGGAGTTCGAAACAAAGATCTGCTGAGCCCCGGTTCTGTGAGGCGATGAGGCAGGCGGTGTAGTTCAGGACTATAGCAGCACCTTATTAAGAAAACAAACGCAGAGGCCCGGAAATCGTGTTCGGTGATTGGTCGTTGGCCTGGGCAAAACAATATCCCACGAAATGATGGTCTGCATCAGGAACCAAGGCGATGCGGTTTTGTGTTGATGTATCCTGTCCCTTCATACAAGTGTCCGGAAATTCCTCTGATTGACCAATAGTCGGCCGCAACCAAGCCTGTTCTGACTGCTTTGATCTACAAGCGAAAAGAGTTTATGAAGAGCCTGTCAGACATTTGCTCAGTAGTCACCGGCTGAAGTTGCATGGCGCAATTTTGAACTTTGCGTGCAATGTCCACAAACGCACGGCGAATGTATCAGTTGTCAGTGTCTTCCTCTATTGGGCGGCTAGGTCGACTAATTGTTGCAGATGACAAGTGACAGGTATTCGTACCGTTGGTTGCAAAAGCAATTCGTCAATCCATCCCGTAAGACAAGCCACTGCTCGGGGCCGAACAAAGAGCCAACCAATCCTTGGAAGCTGGGGTTTGCCATTGTCAACCAGTGACAGTGACCCGCCCAATACTATGAGTCCACGTTGGCTATCATAGAATACACGGATAGGACAGGTGTCTTGAATGGAAGGCGTTTCAATCTTGCGAGAAGCCCTGCTGACTCCGTCGACGTTAGCATTGGACTCGTCGATGGTTGTCCTAGGAGACGAGGGATGAGGTTCCTGCGATCCTCGGCACAGGACCACAACGGACAAATTACCTCACGAGCGTCTGGTCGGGAAACGGCTTGGTTGGCTGTGGTTGAATACCGGCCGGCGTTCCTCCAAGGACGGGCAGCGGAGAGGAGGATTGCAGGTTGCAGATTGCATATGGCGGGACCCCCATGCATTCGGAACCCTGGCTAGCAGACCGTTTTGCCACAGAACCCCCAATTTCCACTGGACAGATGGGCATCTTGCTTCTGGGCGTTGAGACACTTGACCCTCACCCATCACCCCCATGCCACTTTTTCCCCCCAGGGTCTTCCTCTTGGTTGATGCGGCGACGAGGACAACAAACGGCCCGCGGTGACGCAGGGACGCATTCTTGGAGCTCCGAACTGCTGCTGGACCGTGATGGCGGGCGCGGCAGTGTCCCAATTGGCCCCAAACGGAAACCAAAGACGCGTCGAATAGCAGTGAGCTTGGCAAACGGGGGAAGCTCTTTTTCGACGGTTGGTTGCCCCTCAATTTGGGACGAGTCGCGGCAAAGTTTGGAACGAATCACGGAGTGCAGGGAGCGACGAGAAGATGGGATGCAACAACACGAATGTCGCTGACTGAGGGACGCCCGCGAAGCACACGCGCGTGCGACGGCTGCAACAACCCGAAACTTGATCTGGGTCCCTGGGACCGACCTGGGCGAGTCGTGCTTGTTCGGTTGTACGGAAAGGGTATGAATGAAGTTGATGTCAACGTAGCCGTGCCAGCCAAGCTATCCATACATGTGAGGCGTCGACATGAGATGCTAGATGATGCTGGCGGCCGACGCCTTGTACGTATTAGAGAGGTAGAGTAGACCGGTATATTCTGTCTTTAGTCTAGATGCAAAGTAAGCACGGATAGTAGGTATCTGTATCAGTATCTGGATATTTGGCTGTTCGTAATGGTGGACAGCAGAATCTTGGGTAAATGAGAGAACCCGCTGCCGCAGATCGCGCTTCAACGGCCAGGGTCCGAGTTTCTCTGGAACCTTCGTAGAGATAGCGGGAAGAGATGTGTATCGGTACGGAATAGTCAGACTTAGGGCAAGCCACAGACTTGGATCGGTCGGTTGGTGGACGGAAATGTTGCCGAGTTGCTAAATTACTTGATAGAATATTGGCATCCATTCGTATGATCTGGAGACTGGAGGAGAGAACGAGATGCGATGGATTCGAGGTGCTCCGTACTCCGTACAAAGTAAGGTATCCGCTTGGTCCATGAGATTTGCCTCATTTTGTCTTTGTCGAGGTTATTTAGCGGCCATTTGCCCAAGGGGCCCAAGGAAGAGGGGAATTGGGGAATAGGAGGGGGTCCAAAGCACGCTATTAGACTTGACGGGTTCCATCATTTGATCACACCGACCTGGTGGTTTTGTGAGAGTTCCTTCCCTGGGAATGCGGTGTGAGGTACGAACCGCCCCGCTGCCATGGGTACCTGCGAAGTAAGGCAGGTACTAAGGTATGGAGAAAGTATCTTGCTCTTGCCTCTTGGGATCAGTATGAAGTGAAATGGTGATAACATCAACAGAAGGAGAGAGATGCTTCTCCTGCTCTCTTTCCTGCCTAACCTCACGATACAAAGCATCTGTACTTAGGTATGCACCTTTCCACCCGTGGACGGCAAAGTCTAAGGCAAGGTACTGATCGATACTCCGTCCACGCGTCTGATGAGCAACTGGCGCAATTCGTGCTATCAGCAGGTGATCCCTGTTGGAGCGGTCCCCCGACCTCCCTTTCTTTCGCTCTTGCCAAAATGTGAGTGAGGGGCCGGCGGGCACTGCACCGACCACCACCCTTTTTTTTTTTCCCTTTTCCTCGCTCGCATTCATGGTCCAGGGATTCCATCGTCACCCGCCGCCGCATTTTTTGTTTTTCTCCCCCCCCATTTCGATTCGGATGGATGTTTCCCCCCGTCATTTGCCCAAGGTTGGCCGCTAGAACGGTCCTGCGGAAATGTGCTGCAGCTGCACGGAGTAGCGCATGCATCGTGGTGTGTATGTTCCTGAACCGCACTTGGTACCTTACCTTACCTCACGGATAAACCCTCTCGACTCCTCTCCTCAATCAACTGGACATTGGTGCTCACTTAGTCTACCAACATTGGTCCCGTTTCTCGCACTACTGCTGCATTGCCTTTGCCTTAGATGTTAGCAAGCCCCTTCAGGTCAGTCGCGAGGTGCATGACAGATACTCCCCCCCAGGGAATGGCCGGGAGTTGCGTACCTATCTGACAACCTGACGGGACTGGGTGACTGAACGTGTCGGGTGGTGGATGATTACTTCTACTCTTGTACTCGAGGTACGAATGGTATTGTTTGTTTGTATGTGCCTGACCTCGCCTTGGGCATCTTGTGTCTTTGCGCCATAAGGCAGGGTACTGATACCTTAACAATAAACTAAACGGACGGGACTCTCTGAGTGACCTCGCACTTCCAGACTCCAGAGTTCCCCCCCGTTCGGGCTAACCTCAGGTAACCAGGAAGTACCTTACCTGCTCTCTCTTTCTCACTCTTCTGCTGCCGTCTACCTCAAATGACAGTCCACTTCTCTGCCCGCCTCTCCTCCACACTGATGTACCGCTTCTCATTCGCATCTTCGTACCACTTTGACGGGGGGTTCAAGAAACAACGAGGAAGGGGAAAAAAAAAGGAAGACAAAAAATCTCTAAAGGCTCCAGTGCTCTCTTCTCTAGTGCTCGTTCCTGGCTCCATCCCCATCCACTGCACGCTCCACCACCCACCCTGGTCGTGACCTGCCCGCCCGCCTACCACCAGTCCACTGTCCATCACACTGACAACTTAAGCGGCGGGTCCTTCTTTCTCGAACAAAAACAACCAGTACTCCGTAGACACACGCAGCCAGCCAGAAAGAGAGAGCCCAGCCCATTCGCAGCAGTCGTAGTCCTCTCATCTCTGCACCGGCCCTCTCCAACCTCACTCCTACCTTACCGTAGGCCGAGTTTGGTGGTTTACGCCCCCCGTGCCCGCCTCCTTTCGACCAACGCCAATCCTCGCATCTTCAAAATCCTGTCCCTTCTGTCACCCCAACCAACACCAACACCGCCAACCCTTCAATCATCCGCCATTTGTCGTCCCGTGCCTGTCCTGTGTTGTCCCGGAATGAGGTAGCTTCTTCAATGCCCTCAGCTCCCTGACAGGACTGAGCTCGCCCGCACCGCATCGCGAACCCGATTCTCAGCGCCGTCGTGTCGACAAGCCCGACTTGATTCGACTTTCTCCCTCTCGAAACATTCTGCCGCCCTCGCCTCCACGCCATATCACGTCCAACGCTCGCATGATCTGCGCGCTGGCCGTTGCACCGCGTACACATGATAAGGGAGCATAGAATACCTGCTGGCCCACGACCGGCGAACCAGTCCCCGATCAGACTGTATGCCAATTCCCATTCCCATTTCCCCCTTTCAACATTGCCCTCGCTTCTTCGTTGCTGTTCACGCCGCTTTGTTATGCCCTGACCCATGCATCCCTGGGTAGATAACTACCTTACAGAGAGCTGACCCGATGATTGCTGCAGTAATAGGGGAATCCCAGACTCGCAAACCGACTCACCCTCAAAGGGCTCGTTCGCCGGCGGTCCAATGCTCAGTGCATCTTCGGCCAACAACCACCCTCTTTTTTCTTTTGGACGGAATGGCGCCGCGAACGAAGTAGCAGACTCGACACCTTCTTACGATTTTCTGCCCTCGGTCAGCTTCGACGACCTCCAGAGCAGTCTCGAGTCGGCTTCACACGACTTCAAATTGACCCAATTTCCGAATCCGACCGGTCAAGGTGGTATTCTCGACTCGGAGAGCATGGCCGACAAGATGGGCGGGGTCTCAAACATCTCCCAGAGTGGCGCGTCTGCGCGTGGTGGAATCCCACCTCCCGTTACTCGCCCTGGAAGATCTGGCTCAATCTTGAGGAGACCTAGCACGTCCAGCAGACAGCCAAGCATCTCCTCCATCGCTTCTGGGCCTTCGTCGTCTGTTACAGACGCGTCAACTGCCGCAGCGAGGTCTCGACGACAAAGCCACTACCCTCCAGTATCAAACACCAACATCGCGAAGCCACCTAGGAAATCCATCGGCCCGGGCGTCATTGAAACGGACTTTGGCAGTAACACTGCTCAACGTCGAAGACCGAGCCTGATGGGCACCGCTGGCAGTGGAACGGATTTCTCTCGGACCTCGATGGATGCCGGTGCCGGCATGGGGTTTGAGACTCCACGGAATCTCGCCAACAGTAGAGCGACAAAGGCCAAATCGATGCATCAGCCACTTCCCCGATCAAACACTGCCAACTTGTCAACACCAGACAACACCCGCCTTTCAACGATATCTCCGAGATCCCCTCGAGGCGGCAGCAAAGGAACTAATAACGGTTCGGCCCAATCAAAGAGGCAGTCGATGATGCCTGGGGGGCAGCATGCGTCACACGCAAGCGGACTTGGTGCCAGGACCATCAGTCCTACGGACACGCGAAGACTGAAGCGCATGTCCATGCACCAAACTCCGAGTCTCAACCAGGCGGCCAACGCGCCGCCACCACCGCCGCTCGAGCATCGAGAGCACTCTCGATCTCCATCAATGATACCCCGGAAGACATCTGCCACGCCATCGTCCTCCCGGACGACCCCGGACATCAACAGAAAATCGTACAGCTCCGGCCTTTCCATCACCTCAACCAACAGTTTCAATACGGTGAGAACATCTACAGGCTCAATTCAACCTCGGGCGCCTGTCGCTGGAGGTACTACATCGCGGCTACCGGCGCCAAAGTCGTCGAATCCGCATAATCATAACCCCCATTCCGCCGATGACGAGGAGGACGTCCCACCTGTACCTGCTATTCCGAAAGCGTACGAATCACCACAGCAGTCAGCCACGGAGGCATCGTTTTTGGATAAGCGCAAAGCCAACCTCGCAGCGGATGCTAGCAGCATTAACAGCAATTCAACTGGCAGCTTCTCCATACCATCCCTCCCCGAACCCGCTGTTAAGGTCGCCCGAAAGGCTAGTACCCGGAAGTCGACGAATGCGGCCCCCTTGGATACCGAAAAGAAGGGGAACGCTCCCCAATCGAGGAAGAACCCTCCACCCGTGCGGCTGCCGCCGATTACTGTCGGCCCGCTGAACTCATCGACGACCGCGAAGATTGCAGCTTTGGGCCAAAATGGCGCCGACCGAAACCTGAGCCCCCCTCCCTCACGCATCATCGCAAAGACCCCGACCACCCCCATGACCGCGTCGAAAAGCTCCTTCTTCTCCAGAAATAGACAGGACGACAAGTCTGATTTCCCCAACCTGCGAAGCAGCAGCACTGTGCACCACTCCCGAATTGATAGTGCATCAGGTGCTGACGGCACAAGCTCGTCCGAGTCTTTCGCGGGAGTTCCGATACCGGTACCTTATAAAGCGACTAGAAAGCCCAGCGTGTCTCCGTTCCTGTCCTCCTCTGTCCCCAAGCCCGGCGCGGATCCTGCTTTCCTGAAGAGGTCACAGACAGGCGACCTTGGGAACATCACGGAAACTCTCGAAGTAAAGCCACCGCAGAAGCCTTCTGGTCCCCGTGCCCAACGGCCTGTGAAAGCAAAGTCCCCCACGCCGCCAATTTCGGATCCGGAAGAACCACCTACTCCGTCCTCAATGAGCTCCTTGCGTAGGAAGTTGAGCTTGTCGTGGAAACGTAATACCTCCAAGACTGATTCGAAAGCTAGCACATCGGAAAAGACTGTTGAACGCAGCATTAGTAAGGAGCAGATGCCACCGCCGCGGTTGCCCATTTCTGCAACGGTTGGGAATCTCAGCTCAGCCAAGAACAGCCCAAGTCCGTCCGTCAAGGCGAATAACTCGTACCTCGAATCAAGGAGGAGAAAGAGCTCAGCAGCGAGCCTGGGCCATGATAGAACTAAAAGTGAGAACTGGACCTCGGCCTCCGTCCCCAAGACTGTCAACGACCCGCACAACCCTTCCGTCATGCAAAAGATTCTGCGCCCGAAGGCATCAGCAACGACCATGCGTCACCACGACCCGTGGACTGCCGAGCTCGACAAGGACGACCTAGTTGCCGAGGAAGAGATGAAGAAGATGGGCTCGAGAAGAAAAGAAACGGAGATCGCGGCTAGGACCCTCGACGCATTACGGAAACGTGCGACGCCAAAGGAACGAGTTGGTGCCCAGGAAGCTATTCGGATCGCCATGCTCAACATTTATGAGCGTGGTGAAATCGTTGATTACAACGATGTCTACTTTTGCGGCACGCAGAACGCTCGCAAGGTTGTGGGCGATCTTCAATCCGAAGCCCCCAACTTTGGTTACGACGACGAACGTGGAGACTACACTATTGTACCGGGAGACCATCTTTCGTACCGGTACGAAATTATCGACGTGCTTGGCAAGGGAAGTTTCGGTCAAGTCGTGCGGTGCATTGACCACAAGACGGGTGTGCTCGTGGCTGTGAAGATTATTCGCAATAAGAAGAGGTTCCATCAGCAGGCTCTTGTGGAAGTCAACATTCTGCAGAAGCTTCGCGAATGGGTAGGTGTTTTCGGACCTACATGCAGCGCTTTTGGCTAATTTTGGTTACAGGACCCCAAAAACCGACACAGCATGGTCAACTTTACGCACAGCTTTTACTTCCGGGGACATTTGTGCATTTCGACCGAACTTCTGGACATGAATCTCTACGAGTTCATAAAAGCAAACGCTTTCCGCGGATTTTCACTCAAGCTCATTAGGCGAATGACGAAACAGATGTTGAGCTCCCTGAACCTTTTGAAGCAGCACAAGGTCATCCACTGCGATCTTAAGCCCGAAAACATTCTGCTTCGGCACCCGCTGCACTCAGAGATTAAGGTCATCGACTTTGGCTCTAGTTGTTTCGAGAATGAAAAGGTGTACACCTATATTCAGTCTCGATTCTACCGATCACCCGAGGTCATCCTAGGCATGACGTATGGTATGCCCATCGACATGTGGAGTCTTGGATGCATCCTCGCCGAGCTCTATACGGGAGTCCCAATCTTCCCTGGAGAGAATGAGCAGGAGCAACTTGCCTGTATCATGGAGGTATTTGGTCCACCAGAGAAGCATCTGATCGAGAAGAGCACTCGCAAGAAGCTCTTCTTCGATTCCATGGGCAAGCCGCGCCTGACCGTGTCCTCCAAGGGCCGGAGGCGTCGCCCTAGTTCCAAGACACTGCAACAAGTCCTTAAGTGTGACGATGAGGCATTCCTGGACTTCCTTGCGAGATGTCTGAGATGGGACCCTGACAGGCGTCTCAAGCCTGAGGAAGCCATCCACCACGAGTTTATCAGCGGCAAGAAGATGACCGCTCCTCTACCCCGAGTTCCGACGACACGTGAGGCGTCACCGGTGAAGCGCCACACCGTTGGTGCGCCGCGACCTCTGCCTGAACCTCCCGCTTCCGGGCTCAAGAGCGGCATCCGATCCCGAGACGTTAGCGGCGCAAGCCCTCACAAGCCCGTGTCAACGGCATCATCTCGCAGGCCGTCTGTAGCCACCAGTGGAACGGTTCACGTTGCTACAGCCAAACGCACCAGCACTGGCCAGGGAGGTGTCACCATTGGCACTAGCAGTCTCCCACGCGCGGCAATTAGGAGCGTCAGCGCCAAACAAGACTTGGCTTCAGCCGGAGCCACTGCAGCCATGAGTCGGAGGGGTTTGTGAGCAAGCGCCCTCTCAATGACTTTGTGGTCGCCGCACATACAGAAGACGAATAGAAGGAACGAAGCGCTTGTTAGATGTGGTTTATGAGGCATTGGGTAGTTGATTATGGTTGTTTTTTATTCCCTCTCTGCGCTACATCCCTTACGAACAGCGAACATATTCCTCCGCCATGACCACGTTTGAATGGAGTGACGCAATACCCAGCACGAAAAAAAGTCACAATCGGGAGGAAAGGAGTCGAATTTAGGCATGGAAGGGCAGTTTTCTTCATGACGAGTGCGCAGTCGGGGGTCGCGGACTGAAAGCCCTGCTGTCATAACAAAACACCGCATTATATTCTTTTTCCCCCCCAACGCATCTCCGGCTCTACACATATATAAACACACACGGAAGACATGAGTCCAAGGCTCGTCGGTGTGGAGTAGTGATGAAGGGGCGGTATCGGCACGGGATTTGATCCGCCGGTCTCGTGGCCGCGACGGGATAGGGCCAGGTCCGGCCTGGTTTGTTTGTGTGTTGTTGCCTATCACGACCACCATGAGAGATAGAGATGTAGGCAAATATATGTATATTAATAATGACGAATGGCCTTTTTGAATGCATGGACGCTCCATTTTGACAGGGAGATGTGTGTTTTGGCGTACCGTGACATTAGGACTGCTACGCAAATGCGAGGAAAGGGGTGTAACTTGGTAGTGTACGTAGGCTGGCGGTCTTGTCTCGTATCTACGCCGTTGCGATGATTCTGAAGTGATATATGAAGAAAGGTCCAGAACCGATACGGGCGCGAGTATGCCTCGTAGGCTACAAGACATTCCAGGAAACATAAGATATCACAAAACAAAAGGAGAAACAAACATCACGATGGGGTAACTCGATGGAAACGGAGAGGCGTAGCAAGGAAAGAAGACGAACAGTCCTGCCTTGGTGACACCTCGTAAAGGTAGGCAGGCAAGGTACTCCGTAGGCAATTGAGATTGTGACTCTTGTTTAGTCCGGGTTATCTAGGTATCTCGTGATGTGATGTCGACCTCTAGCTAGGGGTCCCGGGTGGCGAGGAAAGGGGGGCGTGAGAGAGGGAATGGGGGTAAGGTAAGGTTGATGGACGGCGATGGGCTTGGATGGCCTGGTATACAATGAACTCCGTACGCTCTGGTGGGTCTATCTGCCGACCCGTCGGGATCTCTCTTGCTAGGTATCTGTTTCCGCGAGGCAGATGGAAGGGTCTATGATTCAAACGGGTGGTCGAGGCCTCCTTGGCCTTTTGGGGGAGAGGGACGCAATACAGACGCCACGCCGTTTCTTTTCCCACGCCCTCGACTCCCCAAGTACCGGACCCTGGATTATTTGGGGGCCGAAAGCTTGCGCCATGCTGGCTTTGAGGGGGAACATTTCTAGGTAACAATGTTGGACTCTGAGGGACCTGGCGACGAGTGATTGAGAAGGATAATTGGGCTATGTGCTGTATCGTGAAGACATACACGCTGTAGGCAGCAGATGTCCAACACCCTTCGTACTCGGGCATGGGGAAGTCTTGGATCATTCATCG
Source organism: Colletotrichum acutatum (assembly GCF_030867785.1). Taxonomy (NCBI): domain Eukaryota; kingdom Fungi; phylum Ascomycota; class Sordariomycetes; order Glomerellales; family Glomerellaceae; genus Colletotrichum; species Colletotrichum acutatum. The sequence continues at coordinate 217,408 of NW_026849009.1, forward strand.
GCTCCCAATGGGCGTTAATATTGGCGGCTGCGAGGTGAGATAGCACTTGGGCTCGAAAGCATATCAGACCATGAGGGATGACCCGGGATCCTTCATGACTCTTGGCTCTGCCGTTTTAAATGCTTGGTGCTCCACGGCACGAGAAACGGTGGGGGGTTAGGGAGCCGGGGGGTTTCGCCTGCGATCTTGACTCAGGGACTTCAGTTCTCTGCAAGACCGAGCAATGGCTTGGGATCGTGCGTCCTCAATAGACGAATCGAACAGTGAAAGAGCCTAGGCCATTCCAATTTCCAAAGTCTCCATGATCCCATGTTTCACATCCCGTGGTCCCCTTGACTTTCTCTCCTACCCCTTGACCGCAGAGGAATGAACACATTGGAACCCCCTACCTCATCCGTACTGCGGCAGGAAATGCGGCGGCACAGCGTCAAAAAGTCAAGGGCAAGGGCATAAGACAAGACCCTGGCGGAGCTGAAAGGTTGATGGGGTACCCCTTGGCTGTGGAGCAAATGCGCGCTTGCGGTGCGGCTGCGATATTGCGTTTCGGGGCCGTTCGGGCGGGTGTTTGGCCTGGGGGTGTGCCTTTTCCTTTCGCGGGACTAAAGACAGCAGAAATGGTTGAGGGAAAAGAATGCATGTCAAGAGCTGCTGGACGGTCCTGTACGGACACCGACAGAGGACGTGAAGGAGGGATCCTGCCGAAACGAAATCATCGGGAGGGAGTGCAGACTCGCTGGCGGCAAGGCGGCTCTCTTTCTGACGACATTTGTGGGGAGAATCGGGAAGCGCACAAAAATGCCTTGTAGGATTCACCACGCCTTTCTCATCGCGTGTGTGACGATTGTTTTTGGCCCCACGGATCCGCGCGGATGTCAATGATCGGCAAACCTCCAAAGCTTGGACGGTTTGCGAGCGCAGAGGAAACGATTGCCTAGAGGTTGCTGGAGCGGAGAATGGGATGGCTGGTTCCTTCTCCGAGCGCTTATTACCTAGGCGTGGGGTCCTTGCCGAGGTCGAGACCACCGCGTTCGACGTTGAGCCTCACATTTGCCACTTGGTAGGACTTTGTTGTTTCGAGACACTGTTGCAACAGGAAGGAGTTCGGTATCGACTCCCTGGGAGGTAGGTAGCACTCATTGCTGCCGCTGCATCGAGATATTCTGGTCGTACCGGTACGCCAGGACTGTTCAATTAGCTCGGCATATCTTCTCGATCGCCAGGGGCGTGTGGCCGCGGGAAGAGGCCAACGCTGGAGCTGAGACATGGGTGCGGGAACAGAGGAAAGCCACAGCACGGTTCGGGGACTTTTCTATTGGCGTGGGCCTGGTGACCACGGAGTCCTGACGGCAGTGAGGTTTGACCGTTCGTTTGTGGCACGGGTCAGCCTGACAGGAAACACTAAACAGACCAAGTTAGGACGGCGCGGGAACCGTTGCAGGGAACACACCGGCCGAGGCACGGATTTGGAAACGGGGTGTGGCTGGGGACGCCTTACTGTGGTTCAGCACAAACGGGTGCCAACTTCCACTGGCCGTGCTGCTTCAACTGCGACGTGCAATCCTGGATCACGATCCATTACCGTAATGGAAGACCGGACCAGTGGAGAGTCGGCGACAGAGGAAAAGGGTTGTAATTCCTCGTAATCCCTTCTTGACAACACGGCATAGGGTATCTCCAGCACAAACAACGCCGGGGAGCTCCATGTTCGAGGAGTTCTAGTGGGAAAGAAGTCCGGGTTTCCTGGTGTAGAATGATGCAGAATGATGCTGATGACGGTTTGGATAGGCGCGAATTAGGGTAACTCGTAAGATTCCCACGATCAGTGCAATTGCAGCGGATAATGAGCGGAGAGACTACAGACCGACTAGACAGGCATCCGGGGGGGGCACGCATGCATCGTGCTTGTTTGTGTTTCAGCAAGTGAGAAACCTAGGAGAAAATGACGGTATACTCTGAGGTTTGAACGGCACGGCGGCAGTTGAACACGTCGAAGTGTGGACATGTCGAGCAGAATGCCCCACACAAGACCGACGGCGACTCCGGCCAAGACGTGGTGGGAGAGACGGGGCGGCGGCGTTGAGCGGTAGGTAAAAGTGGACCAGGACTCTTGATTCCACCGTGATGGGAAGAGGCCCTTGTGGTTCAGTCGCGGTGGCTTGCTGACTGCGAGGCTGTGTTGAAGCTAAGTAGACAGGGGCCGTAACTCATCCATGGCGACGACAACGAGGGGTCGATCCCTGGATGACGTCCAGTGGCAGGACGAGGAGCATCGCTGGTTCGCTCACTGCCCAATCGCTTGCGCTCCTTGTGAGACAGCAAATCCTTGCTCCCAGTGAGGATCCCCCACAAAGTGAAATATGAATTGGCTCAACGAGGCTGTTGCAGTCTCGAAGCAGTCATAGCAAGATAGAGTCATTTGAGGTGCATAATGATGGTCCGATCCTTTCTTTGAACTTGCTCGACGATTCTGCAGATACCCCAACGTGAAGAGGTTGCTTATCCCTCAGACCCGGGTATAGAGAAAGTGATATCGGTCAACGTATTATCGCAGCTTTCGTCCGAGGTAACTACTCCGTACCGCTGCTAATAGAACAAGGTAGCAACTCAACCTGGTCCGGTCATGAATATTGGACGTGATATTCGTACGGGGATGAGGGGATCGAGAGTGCTCTTCGATTGGCATAACTCCAACCGGCGGGGTTTCTAATGCTGCAATCCTCCACCTCTCCGCCCGGTCCCGCAGATGGGCCTCCCCGCCGGGCGCTCGGAGTGGCAAGCTACGGGATAGATGTGGCATCGGACCGTTCTCCATCGGGCACCGAAAGACGCGCATTCGTGATTGCGCGGCAATTCAACCGTTGAGGACGTGACGCCCGGGTCGCGACCCTTGATCGGGCGAAGACATATCTTGGTGAGCCGGATTTGGGACTATCGGTGAGCGCAGGCTGCTGTAGGCGACACTAGAATCTTGAGTACTTGGGGGTGCTCTACAGGCTCGAGAGTTAGTGTACTAGCCGAGGGTTGGGGTTACACAAAGGCCTCGTAACGACTTGGTGTATCTTATTTCTGGCATTTTGCGGTACTTGTACGGTCTGCGGTAGTATGCTGCGGGACTTTGACGCAGGTCTTGTATCGGGCCCGTCTAGCACGAGATGCATCGGCCCCAGTGCGACAGTGGAGAGCCTGTGTTGGTCGTGCATCGAGCACCACAATGCCGTGAATTGCGAGGAATTTGTTGGTCGACTGTTCTGGTGCTCCGCCGAGTTCAATGGTGCTTCCTCATCGTTACGGGTTCCTGGATATGTCCCTGAAGCGCCTCAATCAACAGCCAGTGGAAGGGCTATCTTCCTAAGGGCCACCAGTAGAGAAGTGTACCTGTTTGAGTGATTGGAGGGGGCGTGTTGGTGTACTCTCTAGGCAAGCATGCAGTCTAGAGAGCCGAATCCTGAACCAAGGCAACGTGTAAGACGGCCATGTTTGACCGCGGACCGTCCTCCGAGTCCCGTTCATCGTGTTAGCTAGTTGGCTATCAGCATTGAGGCCAAATACCGAGAGGGTAGATAGGTGGTGGTAGGTAAGACAATAGAGGTGACGACTGATGGGCGATGTCGCGTTACAACCAAAGCCGCCGTCTTGTCATAGGATATGAAGTTGTGACGCATCGTCTCGGAGTCGCCAGTGACAAATCCTAGTTCAAGTTGCAGCACATGGACGAATTGTAAAAAATGCTGAAATTAGTGCATTTCTCTCGAATGTGTATGGACGACGGCCAAGAATCCCTATCCAGAAGTACGTCGCTAGTGAATCTCCCACGGAAGCGGTCTGTCACCTGAACGGAGCCGGGGAGGCAGGGAGGGCAGGGAAGGGCTGTGGAGACGAGCACGTGAGGGCCATGCCTGCCATCGCCTGTCCGCACCAGTCAAATGGGCCAATTGGAAGGGCTTGGCGGGCGCAAGCTTTCGTAATCAAGCACACGAACTTGCCCTTTTTGGCAAACCTGCATCCCCATGTTCCTTCCCACTGCATCGTCCCTCGCCCAGGCATCCCAGGCAGCACACCCTCATGCCTCTTGCCCGTTTCCTTCACCACCCGTGGACCTCACTTTCCATTCACCACTACCTTACCCTGCTGGATAGGGAGTACAGATACGTACTCCAGATGGTGCCAGTATTCTTTCTTTCCTGTCCCATCTACCACCATGATCCATACCTTCTTTGGCCATGATCCATCCTTTCCCAGGCCCTGGAGTTCGGACTCAAGCATGTCCCATGCAGCAACCCAGGGCAGCAGCAGTCCTTGGCCTAGACCCCCATGGGCCCTCCTTTCTCTCTCTTTCTCTCTCTCTCTTTCTCTCTGTCTCTGGAGTCTGGAGTCCTAGATTTTGTCTTGCTCTGCCTATGATCTCACTCCCATCGGCTTAGCTTCTCTACTGCACCTCTGACGCTCTTCTACTGTCTCAACGACCACCGGTAATACCACCACGTAACGAAGGATACACACACCTGGCATGACGCCAAATCCGTCCGCTGACCTGCGTCCTGGTGCCTGCGTTGACCGACAGCCCTCATGCAAGCTTTTGGGATCTAGCTGCATTGCTATCGTCAACTGTCCGTCAAAGCCGTTGCGGGCTCCCTCAATGTGTTGCGTCTAGTCTGATACCTACCTTCTACCGGTACACACATCTACGGATATCAATCATCCACTAGCAAGTACCTGCAGCCACTTCAATTGCACACCGATGACCGCTGTCGAAATTCCAGAAGGACTCGGCGAAAATCATGCATAGTGAGGCCGATGGTGGTGGTGTTGCTCTCCATCTACAAGCCTCGCAGGACTTGAAACCAGCAATCTATAAGGCTTTCAACGGCCCAAGGCGATGAATCAAAGTACGGGCTGCAAACCAGGGCCTCTCATAGGATTGTCTGCAACCCCTTGCCCTCTTCTCACCAGCCGTGCGTTGACAGGTTCACGGGCCAATACCGGAGCCTTGGATTTGGAGGGAAGGACCCGTCGATCAAAGTCTCAAGCATGCCTTTGCATCGGTCGAATGGCAGCTCGTCTCCCTTGAGACTTGCATTGGCCGGTGTACGGGGACTGACGGAAGCCGTTGCATCCAAGACATATTCCACATTGGATTATCTAGGTACCTCCCTTTCGCCCACTCTACTCTGCGGGACTGAGAGATGCTCATCTAAGCTCCCTCGCCCATGGATCATGGACTACTGGGATCCGCTGCCCCTGGCATCACATCGCATCTCATTTTCAGCCATCACCAGGTACCCTGCGATCCAAGAAGCCCGCCCGAGTCTCTCTCACCAGGTGCCCGGGTCTGATCTCGACATGGCCTCCAATGACGGCATGATGCTAAGCGCGTTTGATCTGACCATCCTCCCGATAACTGGGAAGAGCATGGAACCTTCGCATGCAGAAGCTCCCGGGCATGGTCAGCACCAGCACCAATTCGGAACGTACTGTGGCCAATAGGCACTACCAAGACAGCCACCACAGTATGGTGGAACCTCTGGTGGATGGCCTGCATACACCATTGCACAGCCTTATCCCGGTATAATAGCACAACGAACAGTTGTATACGATCGCCGAGCTAGGGCGTCGAGTTACTTGGTCGATAATAACGGGCATCTCACCTTACCTCGACGCATGGCTATTCTTTCCTGGCAGTCAGCAAGAGTGTCATCTATGCCGACCTCTATCAACATAAGGTACTGACCTGTGTAAAGCAGCTTACCATTTGAACCTATTATGGTCAAGCTATATTCAGCAATTGGATGGAGACAACTGCTTCCATTTCGGTCTGCTCCATGCGTCAACCCTGGGCCTACTTATTCGTACCTCAAGGCAGGCTGCGATTACTGTCCACTCAGGATTCAGCTTGGACGCTACGAGTACCAGGGTCACCTCCTTCACCACGATGGAGATCCGAACCGGTCGCTCGCATGCCAGCCCATCACAGCAAAAGATTTGTACGACGTCCATCGGTACCTGACGCGTGGATCATGTCCCTGTTCTGTCATGCTGCAACCAACTACACCGCATCGTGGCAGAACAACTCCCCCTGCTTACTCTCAACGATGAACATGGCGGGCCTCAGAGCGCAATCGAAGCCACCGGGCGACAGATCAACACTAGACCTCGGGTCAATCTTGATGACATACCAGCGAAATTGGAGGGCCAAGACTCGTCGTACATAGCAAATGCACTTTCAGTCAATCGGCAGCGCTTTGCGGTCATCAATCCGTGCATACTTAGAAGACAGGTTCTATGGGGCAGCTCGCGAACCTCTGACCGGCATGTTCTTCTTTTAGCAATGACAGCCGTAGGCTAAGAAGCCAAGCTCCGACCGAGTGGTGCCTGTCCCCCGTTAGCGTGTGTGCCAGAGGAGCAATCGAAAATCGAAATACAGAGGATAATTCAAGATCGAGCTCACATCCGATCTGTTAGGAACCTCGGAAAGGATATCGGTCAACGGGGAGTACAGCATCACCACCACCACCATTACCACCACCACACCTTATTGCTCCTCGTGGAAGGAATTTGCGTGGCGGCGGCACCGGGCAACACGGAAAGATCGCCGCATCACAAACGGCTAGGCGTAAAGAACCTCGGTGCAGCGACACAGAGTCAGCCCTGCGGTCCAAGGCATTGGAGCTATCTTGGGGCCGTTCGTGCCATGCCCTGCCTAGAGCTGGTGCTGGTGCTGATGTCGAAGTCAGTGCCACCAGCCGATAATAGACAGTGGGGGGTCTCTATTTCGCCCATTAAGCGCAACCACCGGACGAGGCGGCAGCGGCAGTCATAGCTGGATCGGACGAGCAGCATCATTGTCAGCAAAGAGAGGCTACCTTACCTTACCTTACCTCGGGGTGAGGGCAGTACCTGGCAGCACTGCAGCAGCCGGCAGCACACAACATGCGACATACGACAACTTAAGCAACATGCGGCGATGCGCATCTGTGTTTCCAGAAATGTTTCTGGGCGCAAGGGGAGAAACAGAGATGGCCCACCAACCATGCAACACGGCTGCAATTCCATATCGTCTTCCAGAGCACAATATCGCGGACGGGACCAATTGGGGTTCGTCGATTCTTTTTCTTTTCGTACAACCATCCACCCATGCCCATCCCATTCCATCCCATCGCGCATCAGCCCTGCTGCACCTCATCAACCCAAAGTATGGGGACAGACCGGCAGTGTCCAATTTGAGAGATGTTTCGATTGGAAAGGATGCTGAAGATGACTCTTTTGACCGACCCCCCCGTTCCCCCTTCACCCTTACCTCAGGGCTCCCGTCGCCAGTCTCCATCGGAGCCAGCCCCCCCTCCACTTGTGCACACCTACATCTACGAATACATAGGAAGGTATCCGTAGTCCGTACCTAACGTACCTCACTTGGCTCTCGTCGATGTGCCCTGTCTAGTTCGCTCAGAGTACGCACACCCACCACCATTCTCACCCCCCCTCCACCCCAGCCCGTTTTCCACCGCTCACCCCTCCTCTCCGCCTGCTCACTTCTTCGCTCTTCTCGCACTCATTCTTTCTCTTCTCACACCTTTTTCACTTGCTGCGCCTTACCAGGCCATGATGGGAAAAGGTGCCTTGCACCTTTTCCTGGTCCTGCCCTGCGCCATCAAGACCTCTGTCTGCATACCGCTCTAATGCACAAGATGCAGCCTTAGTCATTGGTCTCACTCAGACAAATGACATCCACTGTCGACTGCCAGAGGTCCCACTGCTGCCTTAGACGGCTCTCTCTACCAATCTACCAATGGCCTACCCGTGTGACGACCTCCCAGGCTGCCAGACCTATAAGGTCGTGATGCCTTCGCTCTTTTCCATCTCCCCATCCTTAGTCTACTCTAGTATAAGTCATCACGAACACACTCACTTGGGTTCCCTTTCCTATTTCCTATTTCTGCCTTATTCCCCTTGCTTCTCTGCATACCTGGCAGCTTTCAGTCTCTCTGATCATTGCTCAACTCGATAACCCCCCAACCAAACACCAACAACACAAACTTCCTCAAGAGATAAAGCCATCCACTCTCCCAACTCATATCTCAGGGACCAAATTCCTCAGTCCTTCACATCATCCATCACTTCAGTCACTCAGCGTACTCGTTGAACAACATTCACAATGTGCTATCAACTTGTCGAGCTCTACTCAGCGTGCCGCTGCCTCTACTACCAGCACGCCATTGACAGATGCGCTGCCTACGGCCGACCAGGACATAGCATCCAGAACAGAACGATTTTGGTCGGATACGCCTGCCATGCCCACTCTTCGTCACACAGCACGTACGCATCACAATACTCATACGCCGACTCTGGCTACCACTCTAGCCATTCCAGCAAGGGCTCCCGCCACTACCGGTGAAATGTCTTGTCTTCGGTGATGGGTTGCTGTTCATGGCATTCCCCCAAGCTGCTGCTTTTCCAATTCGGCACTTGGGTTGCCTACCTATACTCCTTCAGAGGAAGGTCGGCCTCTCAAACGCTGCCACCCTCGCAGCTATCTCTCCTCTTCGTCGGCCATGACCGTTTGATGTCTTCGTCGGCGCCTCCCGCCGTGCGATGACTCTCTGGCCAATGGCTTGTACGGATCCCTCCACTCCGGTCATTTTACCACCAACACCATCCAACTACTTTCTGCCATCACGCCCTGCCATGAAGTTCAGCAACGAAGTTATCGAAGACAGAGACGAGATCACGAACATGACGGAAACATTTCACGGCCTATCAATTGTCATCATCAGCACGCTACAATCAAACGACATCTTCAACCAAGCTCACGCCCCCCGGTCTCGCTCAAAGTTCGAAATCTTCTCGCCATCCAATTCTTTCCAACTTTCTCTTTCCCTTTTCCCAGTTCGGCTTTCTTCCCTTCTTTCAATAGATGTGGTTTCTTTCCCTTTCTACATTGGACTTGCATAGCGTTGGTTTTGGGTCTTTTTTTTTTTTTTGCATTGAGCGGTTGGGATGAACACATGCATACAAGAGATGCCTAACTTCTAATTGGGCTGGACCTCATTTTCTCTGCCTTTGGGGCTACACTTTGGACTTACACTTTGGGTTTCAAGAGGCGGAATTTTTTCAAGTCAGCGGCGGCAAGATTCGATTCTACAGGCATTCGGCAACGGTCTCATTTTCAACTTGTGTAGTTCACGGACAAGTTTTCGATGCATTCGACGGGCGGGAGGATACCAGGCGTTCAGGTTCGGAAAGATGCAAGCGCTTCGCTGCGCATGCGATGGTTGACGAGATTATCAGGGTGAGCGAGGTTTTTTGCTATTACATTGTTGTTCTTTTTCCTTTCTTCGTCTTCTGCTTTCCAATGTTGCATATCAGAATTGTTGCTTTGTCTCTCAGATTTCTCTCTCAATCTCTCTACTTACTCTTCTCCTGTTTTCTGCCAAGATTTCTCTCTCTCTTGCTTCCATCTCTCACATGATCTGTACTATCATCCGATGATAGACGAGTTGCTCTGCGAGCAACGAGGGAAAAAAAACAGGACAAGGGGTGTCGATGGCAGTGGACACACGAATGGGCAACTGGAGTGCCCGTAACGAGGAAGAAAAAGCGCCATGACGCCTTTCTTCACCTTAACACAAATTTGATGCCAGACATCAAGTCTTCGTTTCTTCGAGATTCGACCATGAGCATTTCTCATTCAGGGGACCTTCTTGCACTGCCAAACTACGCGGGCTGTCTGGAACTTCCTGAGCTTGGTAAAAACACAGTACGGCAAATTTACCCCCTGCAGGAATTGAGCTGGTTGCAATTGGAGGCCAGACCCGCGCGGCGATCTGGCCAGAGAATCAATGTATTAGAGAGACCACATTACCAACATAGACAATCTGGAAAGAAATTCCAAGAGCTTCTACACACTCTGCACACTCTAGACCCAATTGAAAACCCCTCCAATCGTGAATATGTTTCTCATCTCAATGCATACGATAGCAGTGAAATGGGAGGTGGCAAATAATTAATGGTCCGCAGTCTAAGGTAACTTCACGAAGAGTGAGTCAAGATCCTGCAAAGTTAGGCAGATTCGGGGCCATGTTACCCCAAGATAGGCCCCAATCAGAAGTTGTCAAGGGGGGTGTGTTGATGGGAAAGTGTGGGTTTATTAGCGACGTTGCAACCTTGAAGAGTATTTGCGGACTTTGCGCGGTGTTGTTTGCACTTTACTGAAACGGGAATCATCTTTCAAATGTGTGGGTTTGTAGCAAAATAGCAGACAAATGATTCGGAAGGATTTCCAAGGGAAATGTTCGGACACAATAGGTTGGGCCATGCAATGCCATCCTGCCCGTGGAGAACTTTATTTCGAGTAGGATTTTTCTTGGTCGTTGGCGGCTGCTCCCTCCTCGGTATGTGCGGTGCGGTGCGGTACAGTACAGTCCTGGCTGGCGGGCGGGCGGGCGAAGGAACAGCAGGCAGGCATCAGCACTCAGTTGAGCCCGTCTCTTACACGCCATTGGTCGAGAGAGACGAAATCTGTTTTGGGGGCCGTGACCAGCCTCGTTTGGATGGCCGAGACTCAGCCTTGCGATAGGGGGTGGTGGTGCAAAAGCAAGGGGGCGTATATGTGTGTGCGAATGGGAGATATGGGAATCACGAAGAAGTTGAGTTCAATTGCGTGGTGGTGGTTCAAGGTGCTGACGGGATTTCGGGGAGGGGGCTGCTTTCTTTGCCGGACGCACGGAGGAGAATGGAGTGCCGCGGGAGGCCTTTGCATGGACTCCATGGTATCATGGGAATTTGGGCGGCGGTGGTGGGGGGGGGGGGTGTTTGGGAAAACGTGAAAACATAACGGGAACCAAAGGACATGGGTATCTTGGACGGGTTGGTGGGTACCTTGACTGCACTTCCCACTCGCCGGGACTCGAGAAAAAATAAAAGGATTCTGAGACAGTGGTGAAGTTGGGGTGGGTTGATGAGTGGGAAAGACTCCCGGTGAGATGGGTTGATGCAGTGTCGAGCGGGAGGGGAGGGGGTGGTGGTGTATTCTGTTATCCAAATGGGGAAAATGGAATGCAAGAGACGTATGCATGGGTACGGAGTATGGTGTTTGTCAGATCTGTCATGGATTGAGCTGTACCACACAGAGTACGAGGAAGAGGAAACCCTGGAATTAACGGGTACCTAGAAAGAAAGCCTTGCGCCAAGAAGGGCGTGTAAGTTTGGACAGACGTATCCGTGGACCGTACCTGGGTACCTTACACAGATGCGGATGGTGGGGTTTCCCTTGGGGCGTGTGTCTGTCTGGTCCCGAAAGGAAGGGACTGGGAAATCGGGAACGGGAAAGTCAGGTAACACGGGCATGGGGAGTGATATGCCGGTCCAAATCTTGAAGGGGACAGAAAGAGACAGATGAAGTGCGTGGGAGGTCCCGTTCTAAGAATAGGTTTATTTTTAGACGTGCGGAGAGAGACAGCCAGACAGATGGAAGGGGAGAATTGAACTAAACAGACGAACACCGCAACGAACGGGTGGTGGGGAGTGGGGAAATGGGCGACTGACTGACAACCTAAGCACAACAAGCGAGCTTGTGCGCGCGCGCGGCGACCGTCGCGGCAGATGGCCCAGAGGTGCGTGGGTGCCAATGGCATGGACATGGGCGTGAGGCGCCGAAATAAGCGAAGTTCCGCGCTTGTTGGGGAATAGCCGCAATTGAGTGTCATTTGGTGTGACAGGTGAGCCGGCGTGGGTTTTTGTGGGGGGAAGCTATTTGGTGAGGTGACGGGAAAGGGCGTGTTGTGGGGTCTAAAAATGAACATCGTACGGACATGGGGAGCACATGGGATTACCTCCCGGAAGTCGGGGGTATGAAAGCAATGTCTTGGTGGATTACGCATGTCTTTTGGGCCCTTTTCGGTTGCTGCATGGGACTTTTTCGCGTCTTCTTTCTCTTAATTAGAGTAAGGTAGCGTATATGGATGAGTGTGAGTATGAGTCTAAGTGTGTGTGGGCTGCATGTGTTTCTTTTTTGGGCCGTGTCTAATGGGGAAATGCGACGGTAAGCATACATGATCTCAGTGAGGGAGGGAAGAAGTGAGTGCTTAGTGGACGGGTTTGCCGCTTGCCGCTTGCCGCTGCCGCTCTTGGTGTGATGCATGAGGTGGTATGTGGTACAGTAAGATGCCAAAAATTGTCTGCGGTGAAGAATGCGCAGGCTTAAGGAGGGGGATGGGGATGATGTGTGTGTGGTGATGTGATGCTCGCACTTGTGTATGTGTATGCACGTCTGTGTATAGTGTGTAAGTGGGTGGGTGGGTTAGGAGGGTGATCAGTGAGAGTTGAGTGGTTGAAACCAAGTGCCATGACAACCCATTAAGGAGGGTCGAGTAAGATTCTCATGAGATTACATAGACGACAGGCGCGGAGAGGCGCAAGCGGAAGGGAGAGAGATACGACACGTGCCGCAGACATGCACATACCTTTGGATACATAAGCGCAAGCGCTTTGGGGTCGTGCAGGTGTGTGTATCGCGACGTGAAATATCTGGTCAGTCTAGACGGGCTTGACGCTAGGGCTCTGAGCCTTGGTTTCTGTGGTTGCAGCGCAGCGCATGGTTCACAATTGGTGAGATGCGAGATTTCCCAGATGTGAGGGACGCCGAGCGAGGGTTGGGTCGGGTGCTTTTGAGATGAGGTCACCCCAGGTACCGCTCCACACCCCCGTCACCATCTTGGCCTTGTCCTTCATTCCACTCTTGCGTATGGAGTCCGGAGTACAAGCTCGACGTATTTGATGTTGGAAGCATGAGCGTAAGGGAAACGATTCCTAGGCATCAATTCGATAGAACGAGAAAACGCAACGATGTATCCATACACTGCTATCTAAAGACACGCCTTGTCGTTGGGAGCTTAGCACCTATGCTCACTTGTCAGTACTCCGTATCCGTGCGTAGAGTCGTAGTGACTTTGAGACATCAGACATGACAGCTGTCCGCTGTGCAGATCGTCCAAAGATTTTCCAGAATTCAAATTTAGACAAAAAATGACTTCATCAACAAGGGGGGTAGAAACGACAGTTGGTCGTATTTTCTGCCCAAACGTCAGGGGGTGGGGGCTGTCCCTGTCCTGTTCGTCTGAAGAAGCAACTTCTCATCTGAACTTTGCTCCATTCTGAAAGAGGGTCCCACGGTAAACGGGATGCCTCCTCACCTGAAAAAAAATCGTGGGACTACTGATACTTCGTACTTTGGTTTCACGATGTTTGCGTTTCTTTCCTTGCTGGGTATCATTTGAGTTTCTTCCTCATCATTGCTTTTCTTTAATCTCCACTCAATGGTCCGAAAGTAGAGGGGGACGTGCGGCAGGATTCTCGGCATTTTATGACCTATAATGACCAAAGACATGTTGAGGGATTGAAAGATACTGTGCATCGCAGGAAGGATTTCTCGAAATCGAGATATCGGCTTCGGAAGGTCCTGAAGGAAGGCGGTTTGTCGTCGTACAAGGGGTGTCCCGAAGGGGTAGGGTTCGCACCGCGGCCGCCCGCCCGGGCCAGGATGCGGCCTCAAGTATCCGTACGGACAGCGGATGCAATCCTTGTTTGTGCATGGCACTTTGTCCGTAGGTAGCGTGGGAAGGTAGGTACCTATGCTGCAGAAGGATTCGAGGCAAACGATCTTTATGCAAGCACGCAAACAAGATGGAGGGATAGCTAGACACGAGTTAACCTAGCAGCACCAATCGACAGCTTCTCACTGTGATGGGAAGCGATATATTGATGTGCAATTGCGGCGGGAACCGCAAAGCACCAGATCCTACCGGGCAGAATCGATGCTTGGCCATCTTCTTCGAGGGTTGTCCGTACTCGCGTGATCCTTGGCTTCAGCCATGCTAGGGTGCCGGGGTGAGGGGTCGCGGGTCGCGGATGCGGACGGAGCGGCAGGCAGCTGCTGTGAGCTTCTTTTTGATCCTGCGACCGCGATATCCGGCTCATCGTGACATACCTCGAGGTAGGGAGACGTACCAGGGGGCGGGAGGTCGCTTGTTTGACGGCCGCCGTGCTATGGGACCATTGTCAAGCGCGGAAGACTGCGCCGTACTCGAAAACTTGGAAATGATGCATATCTAGGACTCTTTCCACGCGCGGCCTGCCTTGCCTTGGTTGAAGGATTCCTATTTTGGGGGCTACAGAATTGCCCAGATCTTGACGTGCCGCCGCCGGTGACCGGTGAAAGAAGTAGAGTGGGTGACTTCGCCAAAGAGAGGCAAAGGGAATCCCATGTTGGGTGGAATACTGATCCGTGATTTGAGGAGGATGATGCGAACCAGCCGACTAGGCGGTACGAAGGAATGGAAGGAACAAAAAAGCGCCAGGCGGATATGCATGGGCGTCCGCGGCTTTCGAGGTCCTGTGCCCGGCCGGCCGGGGGGCGGGCCTCGGTGTGCCAAAATGGGGGATCCGAGTCTCGGAAGGAGTTGTCGAAAGGGTGACATGACACCCATGCCTCCATTCTATGCAGGCACTTCTGGGTTTTGTAGGTCACTGTCCAATGCTCGTTAGGTATGCAAGATACCACTTTGTGCTTGGGTAGGCTTGCTGACCTTTGGAGACACACAGTTCCGGTGCGGGAAGCATGGCACTTCTGTCTCACTTCCTCGACGCCGTCCAGTACGAGTAGCAACCTTAGCCAGAGGCTGATATTCGCGGAACTTTTGAAGGTGAAAGCTGGGCTGGGCTGGGTTGCTGATGTTGGAGACGCAAGGGACTTCTAATTCCAGCGAGCCGGGGATGCGTGCAAGTAATCGATCTTGAGCTTGGTGGGGTGCTGGATCTTGGATTACTGGGTTGCTCACATCGCGGCTATCCTTATTGATAGCCGTTGTCGCCCGGGGCCTGGTTCCTGAAGATGATACCTCGAAAAGGCGAGATGATACCAGAAACTTCTCACTGCAGTCCGGTTGGCGAGATTGGTTGGACCAGTGAATGAGGTGCCTGTCGGTCGTTGCCTGGAAAAGCGTGTGCCACAGAACGAAGGCTTGGGTTTGTCGCTGGCAATAAGCAGCTGGGGAGTTACACCGGCTGGGTGGGACGGCCATGCGCCCCCTGGGCCACTGGGCTTGGTCTCGGTTGCTGGTTTGAACTGGGGGACCGTCCTCAGCTCTTTGCGATGGAAGAATGCGCAGAAATGGCGGCGAGGGGGCGTATGGTTCTTCGAGATTTAGGGTAGTGATGTGAGATGTGAGATGTGGCTGCGTGACGAGGCTGGTGATGGGCGTGGGCGAGTGAGATTGAGGCTCAGTTCCTCATACGATGTTATCCGTCGTAGCTAGCCCTGTCGGCTGTTGGAGGATCTCTTGGATGCGCAGGTGTACGATCAGAGCAGGGGGGGCTTGGGAGGCGCAATCACTCTATAGATGGAGAACGATCTGAACTTGACGGGAGCGCCACAGACAGTGGCGGATGCGGAGCGGAGGAGTCGGCAAGGTCTGCCGTCCTCTCGCGGGGACAGTGGCGATAGGATTCGGTAGGATTTTGGGGGCGTTCGGGGACTTGGGGTCTAGAACCAGTTGATGATGGTGATCGAGGAAGACGGGGTTTGCTGTGGGATGAGGTCATTGGGCTGTCTGTAGTGAAAGAGTTAGGACTGTGAAGTTGCAGTTGGAGAGACAGTTGGATGGCGATGCTTGTCTTGCGGTGGTTGAAAGATGGGTCATGGCATCTTGCCTGAGTTATTTCCTAGGTAAGGTACCTTAATCTGTGATAATCGCCGATGGAAACCTAGAAGGTGCTATGGAAAGACGGGAAGGGACGTGAAGGTGCCTGCCTGCCTTTCATCGTTAAACTTAGATACTTAGCCCAGGCAAGACTTACCTTAGGTACCTAGGTACCTTACCTAGGTCGTTAAGGTATCGATGGAAAGATCTACCTGCCCAGGCGATGCTTCCCCGGGAGATGGGATCAAAGAGCAGGCCCGGATCACTGTCGAAGCGGAACTTACAGTGGCAAAGAGCACTGGAAGGCGCTGAACCCATCCATTCTTTCCCCATGAGAGCCCCCCCGGCGGTAAAATCCGGTGGCTCGCTCCTTCCACGGGCCACAGCGGGACCCGTTACGGAGGACATCCGGTCGCGTTCGCGTCGCGCCCTGAGTTCCGCCCCTCGTCCCGCAACCTCACTTTCCAACCTCGGAGATGCTAAACCTCCACCTCGGCGACACCACCACCGCACCGTCGACCCCGTCCGCCTCAATCTGAGCTGTCAACCGCTCTTTTCTTTTTCATTAAGACTTCAATATCCTTCGAAAAGAAAAGGCCAGCTGCGAAAAGAGACGAGATGCCCACTCTCTCTTGTGATCTGCATTAGCTGGCCTATCCCCCGATTCATTGTCTCCTCAGAAGAGCGTTTGCTTCATAAAGTTTGCTTCCTCCCCAGTGAGTGCCAGATATCACCAGAGCCACGTGACCTCAAACCCACGACAACCTCGCCCCTTTTTGCAAAGCGGCAGACGCAAGATCTTGCTAGATCTTCTTGCCTCATTCAACAGAAGCAAAAACGATCCAAGTGTACAAAACTGACCAGCCGTCTTAATGGATCCCTTCGCGCAGACCACAGTCTTTTACATCCACGTCATCAAAAAGGCATGGCGCCGCCTGGACAGCTCCCTCGCGTCCGCTCGGCGGAGGCGTCAATCGAGAAGGGCCGCGCAGCCTACGCGGAGCAGCGCTTCCGCGTCGCACTCGAGCACTTCACCCTCGTCGCCGGGAATTGCCCATGTTCGTCACCCTCGGGAGGAGGGCCCACCTCCTCAAGTGCAGGCTCAGGAAGTAGTTCCGGTGGTCGTACTTCTCGAGGTGTCAAAGGGCTCGGGGCCGCAGGTTCTGGAGGTGGTGGAGGTGCAGGTCTTGACGGCGGAGACGCCAGCGGGAACGGCCACAGCCCCGCGCAGCAGCGCCGCCGGCGGGAAAGGTGTACGTGCCGCGACTTTGCTCAGGCGGCGGCCCGGCACCGCCGCGAAAGGGGCAGCGTCTACGCGGAGGCCACTAAAGAGTGCAAGTGTGGCGCCGAGAAAACGTGGGGCCGGTGCCACCGCGAGGGCCACATCCAGGCGCTCGACTACCGGGCTGCGTGCTTTGAGAAGATGGGAAAGTTGGATATGGCGCGCAGGGATGCGGAGTGGCTGTTAGAGATTGCGCCGCGGCGGTTGGAGGTGAGTCTTGGCCCTCTTACTTGTTTTCGGACTTGGCTGTGCGTGCTGTCGCTGCTCGACCACTTTGCGTGCTTGTCTTACTCTTGTGCTGGGTTTCATATGGATAACATATCTGCAGGGGTACATGAGGCTGGGGAAGATATACAAGTTGGAGAAGAAGCACGAGATGGCATGGGCTGCGTGGAGTGCCGGTATCGAGGTTGGACGAAATGAAGGCCTCACTAGAACGACTAAATTTGAAGTATGCGGCATCTACTTGAACTGATGTCTCTGAACTGTTCGCTAACCTGGACGCTTGCAGCAACTTTGCAGGATTCGCGAACCATTACACAAACACTTTTATCGGAGAGACCCTATGGATTTACCAATCGAGTTGATTGAAAAAGTATTTTCCTACTTTGATTTACACGAGTTATGGTGAGCTCAAGCAGGCCGGTCCATTTCCTTTGACCGGCGCTCCTTCTCCTGACTCAATTGCTGACATGGAACGCCAGCCGAATATCGGGAGTCTGTAAACGATGGGACCAGTTCCTTGACACCCACCCCTATATCTGGAGACAAGTCCATTTCCCTTCACTAAACCCGCAAAAGCCACCAAGAGTCTCCTTCCTCAAGACGTTACGGAAGCGGACCGGCGGTGGCGCCCGCAGTCTCGTCATACCCAACGCGCATGCCTTCCAACTCAACGAGTCAAAGTGGCTATCGCTCATCCAGACCACGAACCCACGCATGACGACGCGCCTCGAGATCGGCGCTATCAAGCGTAACCTCGAGGGCGGCGACTGGGGCTACAAACTGCCTCCTAAGCCGCTCTTCTTCGAAGGGCTCACGCACCTCGGCTTCAGCTTTCGCGTCGACAAGCCGAATTATCAAAGCAGCGGGGGCGCCCAGCCCTTTGTGAGGCAGTTTGTCGAACGTGCTCGAGAGAACATTGAGAGGATATCCCTCTTCAGCATGCACCTCAACGACCTGGGCTGGCCGGAGCTGCCCCGACTCAAGATCCTTCAGTTGACCGGCCCGCTGACTTCGACATTGAATCAGCTAACCCCTGAACGCCGAATTGACCCGGTAAGTTGTGCCTCCTCTTCCATCTAATTCTCTTATCGTTTGGCTTCTGCAGAGTTGATACCATATTTGCTAACGAGCACCCGTAGTTCGCCCTCGCCCGCTCAACGCCAAACCTAGAACAAATACACATGGACAACTTTGGCGTATTCACCGGCCTAGACTCCCTCGCTCCGCCAGAAGACTGCTGGTCCCTCTGGCCGGGCCTCCAGGTAATTAAGCTCGGCAAGGCGTGCGGCGCCCTCTCCATGGGCGACAAGCGCCACTTCCCGCCGCTGCACCCGTCCTCCTTCCGCGTTCTTGACGCCCGCGCCGCGCTCCAGTCCAACCACGGCGACTGGCTGCCCCAGCAGCTACCCCTCGACTACTCGGGCTACGAGGCAGCCGAGTCCCTCGTCACCTACCCCAACCTCGAGCGCTTCTGGATGCCAAAATTGCCCCTGAGCGTCGACCTCGCCACCGTCCTCCTCGAGCCCGCCGTCCGCTCAGGCAGGCTACGCGAGCTCGGCCTCTGCTGGCGCCAGGAACCGGGCCAGTTCTTCCCCGGCGCCCTCGACTGGCTCCGTGGCAGCATCTCGGTCCGCACGTTCGGCTTCTTCAATTTTGATTTCGAGTCCCACGAGAACCTGACGCGCGATCCGGCGCAGAGAGGCCGCGGCATCGACTCGGTCGATCTCCTCTTTGGTTTCCTCCAGTCGTTCCCCAACCTCGAGGTTCTCGAGCTGCACTCGGACCTGTGCGATCCGATGCGCCTCGGCGCCGTCATCGAGCGCGTCGCGATCCTGGGCAGGCTGAAGAAGGTGTACCAGCGCGCGCTGACGGGTGTGGCGATGGATCAGCTGAGGACCTTTTGCGGCGCTCATGGGGTCGAGGTTGTGTATGGCAGCTGGGAAGCTGAGTTTCCCGTGCCGTTGGAATCCTTGGCTCCCGTAGAGGCTGAGATTGGTGAGTGAAAGTGGGAAACTGGCTTAGTAGTCTCGCAATGGGCCAAGAACTCGACACATTGCTCTTTGTTCTCTTTTGTGACCATTCTGGTTAAATTACGTAGGTCTCATAGCATTTGGCGTAACTGCTTGGATACATGTATTTGACACTTGCTGCCCGTAACACCGAAAAGGGGCATTCTCTACATCGTTTTCTCCTTGACGAATACGAACAGTTTCCATGGCATGAATTCACACGTAGGGTATCATGACGCACAGCATGAACAGACCAGAAAGAAGTCAACAAGCAAAGAAAAGGTGGATTAGTTTTGCTAATTCGAAAGCTCCTCGCTATTGAATTGATGCGGGAAACTTGGTGGTGTCTGACTGACAATGAGTAAGGTATGACAATGGCCAAAACAAAGTATCACGGATATATAAAATGGTCAAAACGGAACAAAACAAGACGAATTCATCATCTCCCACTCCTGCCTACCCCGGGCTTCTTTTCCCGCCTTGAACCGCCAGCCTCTTCATATATATGAGGCTGCTACAGGCGGCTCCTTCGTTCGCCCCCATTTTTCTCAAAACGCCGTTGGATATCTCCCCTTTCCCTTGAAAAAGACAGACTGATGTTTCCTCCCAATAAAAGTATAGGAGAGTTATTGGGGTAGTGATATTATAAAGTGATTGTAATTTGCGGAAGAGGGAGGGGACACCTCCTCTTCGCTTCTAGTGATTCTTTGCAAAGTTTGAATGAATGTGATTGACAGCAACGAGCATCTCACGACCGAGCAGGCGACGGCGGGACGGCAACGTTACCCGAGATGAGACTCTCCATCTCCCACGGGCTAAGCGTGCTCCGCCTCCTCGAGGCGACTTTGCTCACGCGCCTGTCGCGCTTACGCTTCGTCGGTTGGAGCGGCGATTGCTGGACCTGCTCGTCTTGCGAGATGTCGCGCTTGACGGGGTCGAGGTCTCCTCGGTCTGCGCGTGTCTTTGCCGGGGAGTCTACGGGCGGCTGAGTCTCTTGCGGCATGGCGACGATGGTTTCTGGTGGAGGGGGAGGCATACGCTGCTGCTGCTGGGGTGCGGCCGCAGGTTTGCCGAGCGCACCTCCGCGCGCTGCCTTGAGTTTCGCGCGGACGCGGGCGGCGTCGGCTTCACGCTCTGAGGCTGCCAGTTTAGCTGCGATGGTTGCCATCGTCAGAGGGCTCTGCTGTGGTGGCGGGTCTGAGGGCCGCGGGAGGGGCAAACGGGAGGGGACGCGGCGGAGAGGGGTGCGGTGCGGCGTTGCGTTCTTATTATTGCTGGTGCTGTTGGGCTGGACGGCGGGGGCCGGGGGGTCACCCTCGCAGCTCTCCTGGCTCGACTGGCTTTCTTGGCTCTCCTGGGAGACTGTACGGATGTTCTTGACAGGGGATTGGGTTTCCCTCGGTGCCGGAACCGCTGGTGAAGGTGCTGCTGCGGTTGCTGCTGAGACGAGACGCGGCGGCTTGGGGAGTTTCCGCGCCGTCGGCGTTTGGTTTACTTCGGGGGGCGGGGTTCCGGATGGTGTGATGAGGGGTGCGCCGTTGTGTGTTGATTCGGAGGCGATCGAGGCAGCAGATGTTATGCGAGAGCGGTCGTCGACCGGGTGCATTGTCTTCTGCGGCGACCGCGGAAGTTGAACGAGGTGTGGTGGTGGTTTCGGGGCAACGTCGACGGCGCGGATCGTCCTGGGCTTCTCGATGACCATCGTGTCGTAGTCTCCGCGAACATCGCGCCTTGGTCTCGCGTCGCGGTTACCCGCAGAGGGCATCTCGCGGAGTGGGCTCATCTGGGGAGGTGGGGGAAGAGGAGGGGAGCTAAGGTAGGCGGTGGATTGCTGAAGAATCTGGACGTTGGGCTCCTCAATATCGAGTTCCTCAACGTCGACATCCTCGAAGATGCTCGACTCATAGTCGCTAGGCTGATCGCCATGGTTGTACTCTTCTTCGCGAGGAGGTGCATCGTACTCTGCCGGTGCGGGAACAAGATGGAGCGACTCGACCCTTTGCGGAGCAGGGCAAGGAGACTCGGGCAAATCGTCATAATCAATTTCCTCTTCCTCCTCCTCCTCTTCCTCTTCCTCTCCTTCCTCTTCCAGGTCGGCGGTGCACTCCTCCTGCACACAAGACAGCTCATGCATGTCCATGCCGCCCTGGTGGGTCTCCTCAACATTGCGAACGCGCACAGGACTAAGACGGAGGCCCATCTTGAGCTCTTCCATGTTCACCGACTTGCCATCGGCCACCATGCGCCGGCGCCAACCGTCGATGAGATGGACGGCTTCCTGCCAGCGGTTCTCCATCTTCACCCAGCCCGCACGCAGACGAGCAATCTCCTCTTCACGGACCTCGACCTCCTCAATAGGGGCGAACGAGGGGTTCGTCAAGATGGAGCGCAGGTGCTCGAGAATGGCGTCAAGCTCGTTTGCCATGTCCTCAGCCGTGGGCAGTGTGACAGCATGACCATCACCCTGGCTTGATCTAGCATCACAGCCACTCATCTCGCGCAAGCTCTTGGTCGTTCGACGGACAAGGTTCAGGAGAGACTCGTTCTCTTCACTGAGGTTTCGCGCAAGGTTCGTCAGGAACTCGTTCGTCTCGGTGCGCAGATCGTAACTGGAGTCCTCTGTGGCCGCAGCGGCCTTGCCTCCGCGCTTGGGCGATATCTTGTCCTCGCCCTCCCCAGCGACGACGCTGATAACGGTGACGGCGGAGCTCTTGGCGGTACCGCGGGGACGGCCAGCTTCGCCCAATTGCTTCTTGAGGCCGTCTATCTGGCGGTCGCGGCGTCGGACCTCCGTTGCACAGGAGGCCCTCGTCTGGGCGACCAGAGTCTTGGCGCGAGCGACCTCGTCCTTGAGGCCGCGGACAGCCACGTCGGCAGACTTGAGCTGGGTGCGCAAGGTGTTTTCGGTGGCCTCGCTGATATCGAGCTTTCTTTGAGCCTCGGTGTGCTTCTCCGAGAGGCGTGCGATGTCGTTTGTGTACCGTAGGTTCTCGGCGCGGACGGTGCGCATGGTGGTCGACAGGTTCTCGCGTTGTTCGGCGTCGCGCTTCAGGAGGGAAACATAACATCTCAGTACAGGGTATTCTTCCTCTTCATCTTTCCAAAATCTATACATCAGGGGAATAAGGGCAAACGCACGTCTCGGCGCAAGATCAAATCATTGACAATGCTCATGATCTTGCCCATAGTGGCCTCCGCGCCGCCCGGATAGTCGTCCGGGTCGGCAAAGTTGATTGTTTGGCCATCGCGTAGGAGTCCTCGCGAGAGCAATTGGTTGTTTATATACAGCGACGCCGTACGCAAGTTGTCGTTTTCCGCCATCGTGGTGGACGCGTTGTCACGGCGAGACGATCGCACTACGAGCAGTGCTTGTTGAAGAGTATCTCTCTTGGTCAGCACATGCGGTGGAATGTGTTTCTTGAGCGGCTCATAAAGCTTGTGACTGAAGATCGAAAGAAGAGTAGAAAGTGTGTCATCAAAAGGAAATGAGCTATGGCGTTGGTGTGTATTCGTAGTGCCCGGTTCGGAGCTTATGCAGGAGAGCGACGGATCAGTACCCTTTTCTGCGTGGTCTTGCAAGGGCGAGTTCTGCTGGATGGAACTTGCTGTGGTGTGCTGTGTTGCACTTCGCTGTGTTAGTATTTTGCGAGGTGGGGGTGACATGGCAACCACCTCGCAAAGTAAACAAAAAATTGGCCAACTCACAACGTCACATGGGCCCGTGGCCTAAAAGTGGCCGCTCCTGGCCCGACCCTGCGGGGCTAGCCGACACTTGCCTAGCGCCATTCTTATAATTCATGCGATATCTGCCCGAGTCACATCTCACAGCTTTCCATCACACTCAAAAGTTTCATTATATTGCTTCTTCTTCAGCCTGCAGCCTGGGAAACAACTTTGTTTTCTCCCGCCATATCGACATGGCTTATGATCCCACGGCACTTGGGCAGTCGGCAGAGTCCCTCGTACACGATGTCTCCGGCGAGATATGGCATCCCTTGTTCCAGCAAGAGTGCGCCTTTGGGCCCGAAATCTTTGAGGATGTCATGATGAATCTCATCAAGAACCCAAACATCAACTCGTCATGGCTCTTCCGCGCTGATATTCTACACGATTCGGACCCGGGATGGACACCTCCCCCTGCCCCCGCACCTGAAGCTGCCTCGGAAGATGGCGCCGCCGCACAAGTTGTGCAGCAGCAGCAGCAGGAGCCTCTTCCCATTGCTTTTCAGGATTTCCACAACGACCGCGTCTTCGTGCGCAGGCTGATCCCGCGCAACACCCGCCGGGACGACCCCCTGGACCAGACGTGCGTCTTCGCCTCCTGTACCCCAGATGCCACAAAGGCCAGGTCCCTGGTCGTCTACCTCCCCCACGCGTCCTCGCCCGACGCCCTCCCCTTCTACCACCCCAAGGTCCGGGGCGTAGCGCACCTCCACGAGTGGGACGCTGCGCGCGCCGTCGGCACCGTCTCTATCCACTACCTCTTCTTTAACGAGGCCGACTTCGCCGTTGAGAAGCTGGTCCGAACCGCTCGCATGCTGCTCTCCGTGCTGTACAAGCACGGCCAGGGGCGGATCGATGGGTACACCAAGCGGGTGCACCACGACGTTGTTATTCCCCAGGCAAGGTTCCAGGACCGCTACATGGAGCTCAAGCTCAAGTATGCCAAGGACCTGGTGGAAACCTGGGCCGAGACGACGGACCCGTCGAAGCACGTCTTTGAGGACTTGGGCATTGCTGCTTTCCTGATTGAGCTTTGGAAGGAAATGTACAAAGACCAGCCCTTCCCTGGATTTGTAGATATTGGCTGCGGAAACGGATTGCTAGTTCATCTGTTGACCCAAGAGGGTTACTCTGGCTGGGGGTTTGATGCCAGAGCCAGGAAGTCATGGGCCAAGTACAATTCTGTCCAAAATGGGCGGGCTTCGCTCCAAGCTCTGGTCCTTCTCCCCGACGTTGTCTCCAGGCCGTCTTACGCCGACAGCGAGGAGGAGCCTGCCTTGGATCTGACAAAGATACACAACGGCACTTTCCCCAAAGGCACCTTCATCGTGTCCAATCACGCAGATGAACTTACGCCTTGGACGCCGATCCTGGCGACGCTGTCAGAGAGTCCCTTCATCATGATTCCTTGCTGCAGCCATTCACTGGGCGGTCAAAAATACCGCCCGCCGCCGCCGCGTGATAAGACAAAGTCGATATCGACGTATGCTTCCTTGGTCGACTGGGCGGCACAGATCGCCGAGGACTGCGGATGGGTCGTGGAGACGGAGATGTTACGTATCCCGAGCACGCGAAACACGGCCATGCTCGGGAGGAAGCGGACCAGGGACGTGGAGGAAGTAGATATCGACGGGGTCTTGGCCAAGTACGGCGGCACCGATGGCTACTTTGAGAGTGCAGCCAAGTTAACCAAGACTGAAAAGGGGCATTAGGCAGAGCGCCGTTACATGTTTTGGTTCACGAACACGAGATAGACATCTAGGTGCTATCTACATTACGAATCATATGAAGAGAAGGGGGAGTCCAAAAGTACAACATTACAAATCGAACTCGATTCTTTGCTGGCACTGATGTTCGACGCGACTCGATGCAAAATCGATATCTAGATAATCTACATTTATGCTACACCTCAGATGAATGCAAGCATGTCATGGTGTGGTGTGAAATACCATGATGATGGATCTTCTTGCACTCCAAAGGAGCATCAAAATCGATGATGTTGGTGATAGAATGGCTGGCACCTTACCCGAGACTTCCATCCAGACCTTTGATTCCTTTCAAATCGACCCAGCCAATTCCTGAATCCTCTTCCTCGCAGCTTCCCTCACCTCAGTAACAACCACCCCAGCCGGCTTAATCTCATCAATAAGCCCAAGCCCAGCACCCGCCCACTTCCCAATCATCTTCTTCCCTTCCTCCTCGCTCCACCCCGTCCGCAATCTCTCCCGGCTCTCCTCCACCGTCGCCGTCTGGCCGCCGAGGGCGTGATACTCTCGATGAATATCTCCCACAATCGCCCTCCCATCATACCCATCCTTCCACAACTTATTATCCACCAGCCGATCATGAAACTCCGACTTCCACGTACTCAACCCGCCGTCCTTGGTCCTCACAATAACCTCCTTATGCAACTGCGCGCTCATCGCCTCGTCCGTCGCAACGAACCGCGTGCCCAACACAACCCCCTCGGCCCCGAGCGCCAGCGCCGCAGCCACCCCGCTGCCCTCCACGATCCCGCCCGCCGCGACGACGGCGACGTCCCGGTCGGGGAACTCGGACGCCAGCATGGCCTTCACCTCGGGCACCAGCGCCACGACGCCGCAGCCCCGCGAGAACTGGTGCCCGCCCGCGTCGACCCCCTGCGCGACGATGACGTCCGCGCCGTCGGCGGCCGCCTCCCGCGCCGCGGCGACGTTGCCGACCTGCACGAAGACTTTCGTTCCCTTGCCGCGGAGGGCGGCGATGATCTCGCCGTGTGGTTTGGTTTCTGGGTGCGGGGCGAAGAGCCAGGCTGCCGCGACGCCGTGGCGGACGAGGATGGGCAGGACGTTGGCTGTGAAGTGGCCGGCTGTCTCGTGGGACGTGATGAAGCCCACGCCTAGCGGGAGCCCTTCCGCGCCGCTACCGCTGCTACTACTGCCGTCAGCGGCCGGGAGCGAGAGGAGGGTGCGGGCTTGGGTTAGGGCCTTGTCTAGGTCCGTCATCTGGGCCGAGGACTCTGAGAAGTCGAAGCCTGCGGCGATGAAACCTGGAAAGAGAGGCGATTTGTCAGTCTGATGTTTTTTTCAATAAGAATCCAAGAGAGACATTTTCGGCTCGGATAAGGGAGGGTGAATTCGCCCTTACCGAAACCACCGGCTTTGTGGACTTCAGTTGCCATGGCGGCGCCGGCGGACCCCAGCATCGGCGCATTGATGATGACGGGCGCCTTGACGTGGGGGAACCACGATACCAATCTCGAGATGGCCATGTTTGGTGTTGTTTTGTTTCTTTAATTCTTGCTTTTTTGCTCCCTTTTCGTGTTCCTTTTTGGTTCTAAGTGAGGGGTGTTGTTGACTTTTTCTCGGGACTTTGTGAGACAGCACTATTGGAGAACCTTCTGACTGTGACGATCGGGCGGGGTCAGCTTGGTGTCTTATACATGGAATCTCGGAAGTAAGAAAAACAAGATGTTCTGAGTGAGATCTTGGTGCATATGTGAGACATGAAAAAGGCATTGGCCTATTTACTACGGCTGACATAGATTGCCGGATCCTCGGAGGGGTTCGTCGTCATCCCTCCTTCTCAGCGGCTCTCCTCGGTTCTCCAATTGTGGGAACCGTGCAAACATCTCCGCGGAGGAAAGCGGGGCCGGACGGCCGTGTGTTACCCCGGGGTGCGTACCTTATGCTCGGCCCGTTGCTTGGCATGTGCGCCGGAGGACACTAATTTTGGAGATAAGGTGGGATGTTATTCACCTCTTGTCAGGAAAGGAAAGGGCTTTTACTGAATAATCCGTATTGCCAAGTATGTAGAAGCTCACGAAGAATAAAGAAGGGTACAGGTACATTCAAAAAAGTAGAGATAGCCTTTAACGTGGTGATGGCCTCAAAAGAATTTGGCTGACATTTAGGAATCCTCCTTAAATAAATTAGCATCAGGTTGATGCGCATTTTCCACTACAGAACTTATGGTTTGGAGTCAAGCCCCGTTCTCCATCGGTATGAAGTATTCTAGCTTCAAGTAGGAGGAAGAAGAAGAAGGCATTCATATGGTGATCAGGAAGTTCGTGCTGCGCTGAGTCCTAGTTCACTTACCTGACTCGTTCATCTCGCACCTAATATCACCCTCAAACTTGGAGAATCGGCCATACAAGGCATCACGATACTCGAAATACAAGTTCCGTATCGATTTAAACAGTTTTGCCAGTCCTTTTTAGGAAAGCCGCGATCATTAGCAAGGATGGAAATCAGTGAGGGAAAAAGACGAGTCTCTGAAGGCGCGAAAGGGAAAACTGACAAAAGGGAGATAACTGGCAAAATGGTAGAATGTAGTACTACACCGAGACGTTGGTCGCGGTAGGGTTGGATAATTTCAGTTTGCGATCTCTGGACGGAGACGTTGCACGCTAGACCACTTGGCCAGAGTGCAGTGGCTCGCCCACCCCGACAGACTCATCAACTTTGCTCAGCTATAGAGGATGTGTAGATTCACCTCTTTGAGCAATCCTGATGTCTTCGTCGTATTTGCCGTACGCTCTTTCAACAGTGACCATATGTGGAGTTGACATTTGTGTATTATTCGATTGGTATTTCGTATATGTACGTGCTATAGTCGAGGCCGTGTGTACCTCGAAGTTTTCATTTCATGTTCTCGTACATCATATTCGGCCACTCTAGAATCTCGGAATGATGGCATCAGGCTTGTTCTCCAGCGCCTCATCAATCTCCTTCATAATCTCATCCGTCAACTTCTCTTGCGCGCCGATAGCCCGGATGTTCTCAAACACCTGTTCGGGGCTGCTCGCGCCAATGATGGCAGAGCTGACGTTCTTGTTCTTCAGAACCCAGGCAAGCGCCAGGGTGGCCATCTTGATTCCCAGCTTCTCGGCAATGGGCTCGATCTTGTTGGCCTTATCGACGAGATCCTGGAATTGCTTCTTGGCGTTCTCTCTCTTCCAGAAGTCCTTGATGAATCCAATGTTCTCGGAGCCGAAGCGGGAGTCCTCGGGGATGCCGTTCTTGTACTTTCCGGAAAGGATGCCCTGACGCAGGGGAGAGAAGACGGTCAGACCGGTGCCGACTTCGCGGTAGAGGTGGAAGAACTCGTGCTCGACCTTCTTGCGGTCAAGCATGCTGTACGAGGGCTGCTCCATGATGGGACCGACAAGGTTCAGCTTGTCGGCGTAGCGCCAGGCCTGGGCGATCTCGTCGGCGCTCCATTCGGATGTTCCCCAGTAGAGGGCCTTGCCGGTGTTGATCAGGTGGTTGAAGGCGCGGACGGTCTCCTCCATGGGTGTTTGGCGATCGGGACTAAGTAAAGTCAGTGGTATTCGTAAACGTGTCGAGAGGTAGACTTACCGGTGAGCGTAGACGAGGTCAAC
The DNA here is from genome assembly GCF_030867785.1 of Colletotrichum acutatum. Classification (NCBI taxonomy): domain Eukaryota; kingdom Fungi; phylum Ascomycota; class Sordariomycetes; order Glomerellales; family Glomerellaceae; genus Colletotrichum; species Colletotrichum acutatum. The sequence goes on from NW_026849009.1 coordinate 245,698, forward strand.
ATATTTCAGATCGAGACGCTCAAGGCACGCGTCCATGGCCTCGATAACGTGCTTGCGAGACAGACCCTTGTTGTTGACAACGTTGTCGCCAAAGGCGCCACCCCAGTAAATCTGTTGCACATTCAATTGTCAGTCTCGTTCCCGTTTCGGCAGGCCTTTGTGGATTTGCGCACCTTGGTAGAGATGACGAGGTCGTTGCGCTTCCAGCCGTACTTCTTGATGGCCTGACCCATAACTATCATAAAATCAGTGCTCCTTCTCTTGCCGGGGGTTACTGTCGACTGCTCATACCAATTTCGCTCTCGCCGTTGGCGTAGCCCTCAGCCGTATCGAAGAAGTTAACGCCAGAGTCGTAGGCAGCCTTCATGCACTTGAAAGTGCCCTCTACGTAGTTTGTCAGTCTCGTTTGAATTCTGTGACTCGAGGTCTGTTCGTACCGGAGTCGACATGGCCGCCGTAGGTCAACCCTGGTGGAGAGTCAGTGTCTGTCACAGTCTTCCGGAACACAATCAGGGTTACTCACAGCCTCCCAAGCTGATGGCACTAACCTGAAGACCAGAACGGCCCAAGAAGCGGTACTCCATAGGGGGAAGATCTTCGGGCTTGGACATTTTGTCGGTGATTCGAGATTCGTTGGAGAGAAAGGTAGTGGGAGGTCGCGAAGCAAAGTGGAGGCGAGTACAAGCCGGCAAGTCATGCGAAGAGCGGCAAGCACCTTACTTATAGTCCCCTCGTTCGACCAGCTCGTGTTCAAAAAAGAAGGTCCATCGGAGCTCCATGCCCATGGCCCATGTCGAAAGGCCACCGTGGGGCCCAACCTATTCCTCTCATGGTTACGGATACTGCAGCAGCCGTTGAATCGCCCATCTCCAATGGTCAAGCTCATGGAAGCGGGGCAGCCGGTATCAACCCCGCCATCCAAGTCCATGACCCGCGAGTTGTGTCACCGGCGAGCCATGTAGCCAATGGTCCCATCCCACGCTGAGCTGTTGGCGGGGGTACCGGTCCGGTACAGACACAGCTGTCGTGGTTTCACGCTGCCTGATCCTGGAGCTATGACGGGCGGGATTGAGCTATCCCGAGCCTGTTGCTCGATAAGCAGAGACGCTAGCGAGGAAGTGAATTGATTTGTTTGCTCGGTTAAGAAGTGACCAATTGTGACCACGTGCCATAGAGAAACCTCAGAGGCAATCAGAAAGAAGTAAAAAAGACATCGGGGTACAGTAAGATAGACGAGAAATTTGAACGTCACCCGTGTCGAGGAATTGGAAGCGAAGCTGCGGGTGCTGTGCGCTAAATTACCCCTCCAGCTGCCCCTCCAACACAACCTTACACCATTGCCCCTGCTGTAATGCGGGTCCTCCAGGGATGTTTCATATTCTCGCTGCTCCGATTGCCCCGAATTTGCGAGGACATGGCCAGCTTACTAATTCTTCAACGACGCTCCTCCCATCAAGGTGTCATGAAGCTATCTTTTGTTGCACTCGGCATCTTGTGGTAAGCCTTAAGGTAGTTCGGAACACTACTGCCGTTTTAAATCCATACAGTGGCATCGAGTGATGCCTCGCGCATATTTGGCCGGTGGTCTCAGTCCGCAGCTCAACCAACACGCTCGACCTTAGGTTGTTTTCTAGATCGAGCCGCATCAAACATTTACGACGTAGCGCAAATCATAAACATGACCTCCCTGCAGTTTCTACGACTGTGTAATATGCGTGGTAAAGTCCAGTAAGCTATCAGCCCACTCTATAATCTAGAAAAAGTTCCAATGGTGAATCCGTGATTATGGTAGCCCATACCAGGCGACGATCAGCTAGTCGCAAGCCAGGCCACTATCCTTTCACAACGAGACAGCTTAACACTCATTTTAGGCTGTAATATTTCAAGTCTCTCGTAGAATACCACGGGTCACCTTGCAGAACTTTGGTCTTCTCATTACATAAAAGAGAGCCTGACTCGGCTAGCACGAGGCAACGTACAGGTAAGGCAGCGATAATAGTACGGTCGATATTTAGACGGTGATTAGCGCATGGTTCAGGTCATTGGTTCGACCGAACTGTAAAGCATGTAATTTTCAGGTACGCTGTCCACGCTTTGCTGAAGCCAAGCTACTCGTTCGAATCCAAACTTCTACTCAAGAATGGTTTTCTCGGCTTCATACTGACATTTACATAATCTAAACTTGACGGGGCATAGTATCTTCGCATTGAGGGTGAATACCATAGAAACATAGCTCCCAAGCTTGATTGAAAGGGGTCGAAGTCTTCAAAAAAGTTGACATGGACTATGGTGCCTGGACTTTTCTCAAAGAGCTCCTCACTTGCTGTTCAAGGATGACTTCACAATATGGTCGAAAGAATCCTTTTGATTGAAATGGGCCTTGACCTTTCCCGGCTCCTTTCAAATGGGTTAGCGTGCTACAAGCCAGGTGATACCTCATGCTCAGGCCGGAGTAGTGGCCAGTCTATTGTGCGGGTACCTTCAAGTGAGTTCAACTCGGCTACAGGCATTCACGACTCCAAGAAACCCACATCGTGAGAGTACAGGAGCGGTGGTCTCGACGACATAAGCGGAAAATGGGCTTCCACTCCATGAGCTAAAGTGAATCTTCTCCCACAAAACTGTCCCTTTCCTCTTCTTCTTCTTTTTGCTTTTCACCACCTCACCACCAAAGCCGGCTTCCCTCAACTACGATCAGCTTTCAGCACCACTTCGTTTCCGACTTACAGTACGCACCAAGATCAAGATCCATCGCTGAGATACACATCGTAAGTCAAGCTCCATCTGTTTTTGTTGTTGGATCCATCTTGGCTTTTTTTCTTTCTGTTCGAGCAAGTCTTCGCGATTTGGATCGACGGCTTCCCCGCGAGTTTCGGCTGTCCCAGCAGTTTCAGACAGCGAGGGTCTACATCGGGCAATTCTCGCGGTTTTGGACTAGGGCAATCCTGAGAATCACTTTCCCAGAAAAGGCAGCATGGTTTTTTGCGCTCCTTCTGTTCGTTGCCTAGTCCGCGCTCAGCTGTACCTTCTCTCTCCTTCCATACTGTCAAGTTTTCTCTGGAGGGTCTTTCCACTCACATCAACTCTTCCTTTTGCCTTCTGAAAAAAACCAGACTTCTGCCTCACACTGCTCTACAACCCTCTTTGTTCTCTTCTTCGTCCGCTCTCCCCGCGTTCCATTTAGGAGAGTGTCTTTTTATTGACTCTTTGGACCAGTCCAGACTCTGTCAACCCTCTTGAGAATACAAAAACCCAGCAATTCTTACTCAAGCGATTACAGCAAGATGTCTGATCCTTGGGGCACCACTGACGATGCTTGGGGCACTGGCAATGCCTCCGCTGGCAATAACATCCCTAACGATGACCCCTGGAACAACCCCAAGGGCGGTGATGGCGGTGACGGCGGCGATGGAGGCGACCGTGCCTGCTTCAATTGCGGCCAGACTGGGTAAGTTATTGCTTCATGTTTGACCGACACTCGAAGTTCCGCACACTGACACACATGATGATATAGTCACAGCAAGGCTGATTGCACCGAGCCTCGCAAGGCTTTCGATGGCACTTGCAACGCCTGCGGCGAGCAGGGCCACACTCGCCGCGACTGTCCCTCCGCTCCTGCCATGACCTGCCGCATCTGCGGCGAGGAGGGTCACATGCGCAAGGAGTGCCCCAACAAGGGTCCTGATCTTTGCCGCAACTGTCGTGAGGAGGGTATGCTGTGCACTATCCTGCAATGTCGAGACTTGTGACTAATAGGTACTTTATCAGGCCACGCAACCGTTGATTGCACGAACCGTCGCAAGATCGACTTCACGAACGTTGCGGATGTCGATGCTGACAAGGCCTGGGAGGAGATCCACGAGGCTATCCAGGAGCGCGACGGCGTTGAAGCCAAGGAGTCCATCCAGAAGTACCTCAAGCACTACCCTGAGATGGGATATGTCGACCTGGAGAATGCTTTCCGCGCCCAGGAGATGAACATCTACCTCATCGCCACCGAGCGTGTCTTGGCTCCCACCCACACCAACATGGATCTCCAGGGTAACTTGGACAAGAAGTACACTGTTCAGTATCGCTTTTCTGCGCAGCCTGACCGCCAGCGCGAGAAGGCTACTTGGCCTGCTTCCCCCGAGGAGAACCTGGCCCGCCTCGCGGATGCTGGAGAGCCCGTCTCTCGTCTCATGCAGAAGTGCAACAACTGCAACGAGCTTGGCCACACCTCCAAGGAGTGCCCTCAGGACCCCATGGAGAAGGCCCGAGTGACCATCGCCTGCTACAACTGCGGCGAAGAGGGTCATCGTGTTCGTGATTGTGAGTCCGCCTGCTTCACCCGATGGCTTGTGTCACTGACTAACTGATCTAGGCCCTACTCCTCGCATTGACAAGTTCGCTTGCAAGAACTGCGGGTAAGCAGCCAAGTCCACGGCCGCTTTTTGCGCAATTACTGACATAACCTATAGCCAGTCTGGTCACAAGGTCTCCGACTGCACCGAGCCTCGCAAGGCTGGCGATGATGTGGAGTGCAACAAGTGCCACGACAGTAAGAAGACTTCCTTCATACTGCTTCTCTCAGAGACAAAACCTAATCATATCCAGTGGGCCACTTCTCTCGCGACTGCCCTCAGGGTGGTGGCGGTGGTCGTGCTTGCCACAACTGCGGCCAGGAGGGCCACGTCTCCCGGGAGTGCCCTGAGCCTCGCAAGATCAAGTGCCGCAACTGCGACGAGGAGGGTCATCTCTCCAAGGACTGCGAGAAGCCAGTTGACAGTAAGTTGTCCAGTTGGCTTCGTTGACTTCATGATAATGACACATGTTCCTCAACAGTCACCCGCATCAAGTGCAACAACTGCGGCGAGATGGGCCACAAGAGCTACAAGTGCCCCAACCCTCCCAAGGAGGACATCGATGACTTCGGCGCCTCCAACAACGTCCTCGACAACACCGATACTGGTGATGTTTGGGGTACCGGCGGTGGCTCTACCGAGGACACTGGCGCTAGCGGTTGGTAGATGCGTCCTTAGAAACGCACCTGCACGGGGATTGGTATGGTGATTCTCTATTTGGCGTTGAGGTCACGGCATTTCGTCGCTGCCACGGCAGACGACAAGGTTTTCGATGGAACGAACGGTTGATAAATTTCGCTCTGCTTTCATGATTGATGATTGGTACTGTCTCTCGGTAGATGGAGATACATAAAATCAATGCAATGTTCATGAACACAACCTTATCGATCCTAAGTGAATTGTGAATGTTTCTATGGAAGGTCTAATGAGTCTGTTCAATCAAGCTGGTTCATATTAACCTGAGTACATTTCGGTATAGAACGCTATCATTTACTTTGCAGTCCAGGTTCACATGCAAAAACTTGACGTCCAGATGAAGATTCAATCACCGCAAGTTGAGGGACAGATGATCAGAGGATGTTACAACGACTTGTGATACTAGAAGACCAATCGATGAAGCAAGATAGTCATCGGCATTACTCGACATGAAAATGTACCCATGTCCAACAACTCTCCCTCCCTCCCTCTCTCTCCGTGTGTCTCGCTTTCTCTCTGCTCTGTGCTGCTCTGCTCTGCTCTTTGTGTCTTTTCCGTCGTGTCTTCTTTCACCCGTGTGCGTATTTACCTCGCCAACCCATCCCATCCTCCCCAGAATTCCATATCCCGTTCTTCGTGTTGATCGGGAGAAGATGGAAGCCCCATGCGTGTCCGGATATCTTCGTGTACGCCCGGAACGCCGCCCATATGACAAATTGGAAAGAAAAAAGTAACCTCCGTATGCGTCGCTGCTTCCCCTCTCTGATGTATCGCTCATGCTTGCTAGCAACGAATGTTTGCCTGCCCCTTTCTTCAGGGAACCCTACTACCTGGTCACAATGTACCAAACCCAACCCGTTTTCGTTCCCAAGAGAGAATGTTGACACATGCCCAAGCTAAGCCTGAGCAGCCCTGCTTCGGTGCCTCGAAGACCGAGCAGGGTCATTACGAATACGTACACAAAAGGGAAAGTGCAAAAATCAAAAACGAAAAACAACGCCCTGACGCCAACTTTTGTATGTCGCTTCCAAACGAAGGGAAGAGGGGGAATCCTATGCGAACATGTGCTGTCAGGCATCTCAAAACCGAGTATCTCTCTGCCTGCTGCTGAAAAGTCATTAAACATCAATTATGGCCCCTTCTCCGATAGGGGTTGTTCGGATGAGGGCGCAGTTGCGGCTCCGTTCCCAACCGGATGGATCGCATCCCCTTTCTCGTTCATCTCCGGCGCAACTGCTGGCCCACTGCCGTTAACAGCTGCTGGCTTTGCCGCTGTGGGTTTCTCTGGTGTCGTTTTCCTGGACAAGCTCGCTGTTTCGGGCTCTTCTGGAATCGTCGCAAATTTCTTGAGGACCTGCTTCAACGCAGGTCGTCTGATAGGCTTACTCAGGAACTCGTCCATGCCACTCTCCATACATTCTCTGACGTTGCTTTCTTCTGAGAAGGCGGTCAATGCCACGATAGGAGCTTTGTAACCCATCTTGCGGATGAGTTTTGTTGATTGCAGGCCATCGAGATTGGGCATCTGAATATCCATAAAGATGACGTCGAATCCTTGGTTTTTATCCATATTCGCCTTAACCAGGTCGTACGCTTCCTGGCCGTCCTTGGCGATGGTAACATCATAGACGTCTTCAAGCTTCAGCATTTTGCTAACAACCTCAATATTGGTCGAGTTGTCATCAGCGACAAGCACCCGTAGCTTTCCTTCCTGGTTGGCTTTCGTAGCCATTGCCCGATCGATGGCTGCCATTTGCTGCTTTGTGTTTCGCTTGGCTTTAGGCGCTGGATTTGACGCGAAGAAAGGCTGGCTGAGGCCGACTAGTCTTGGTTGTTGATCAAGTAGGTTCTTTGCAGTTGTTTCGCCGGCTGGCTTGATAGGCGGGCTGACGGGAGCCCCGCCAGAGTTGCGCTTCGCATTATGAACACTGTCGATGCCTTCGATGGCATCGACACTTGGAGGCCGAGACTTGATGCTGCTAGAGGCGGTGCTCGAGGCCCTGTAGGATCTCGTCGTCAGTACATGAACCCAATGGCTTTACAATCATCTAGACATACCTGTCCTTGACATATTTCAGGGGAATTTGCATAGTGAATGTCGTGCCAACCCCGACAGTGCTCTTCAGCGAGATAGATCCACCCATCAGACTTGCAAGTTGGTGGCAGATACTTAATCCCAAGCCTGTGCCGCCAAACTTTTTGCTCAAACCTAGGTCGCCTTGAACAAAGGGTTCAAACACCTTCTGCTGCATGTGTTCAGCGATTCCCGGGCCGGTGTCCTCCACTTCGAATTCGAACACGAAGGCCTTCGCACCAGGCGGTGGCGGCGTAGGAGATCGCTCCCGAACCTGAATGTGAGGTGTCGACTTGGGCTCCATAGGGTTAATGCTCAAAGCAGTGCCCTTGACGGGTTCAGAAGTCGAGCCTCCTCTAGAACTCACAGACGGATTCGAGCTGTTGTTCGTTCGGTGTCGGCCTCTGCCCTGTCGTCTAGATTCCTTCGAGAACGATGACGACCGGCTGCCGTCATTTGCCGGTGATGTTTCCACCTCGCCGATACACTTGATGCGGACATCAACCCGGCCACCTGCTGGCGTGAATTTGACACTATTGCTCACTAGGTTGATGATAACCTGGAGAATGCGATGCTGGTCGCCCCATAGACACATATCCTTCAATCTACCGGTCCCGTGCGGTCCAAGAGCCGGTAGTCTGTTGTCGGTGCTGGTTCTTTCCGGGCTAGTGCTCAGTTCAATCGCTTCAGAGCTGAGGAAGTTGACGGTCAAGGTGATTCGACCTTCTTTGACTTGTTTGTCAAAGATGGTCAAGATTTGCGATCTAATGTCGGCAAGACGGAATTCCTTCTCTTCCAGATTCAGTTGTTGCCCAATCTGGTTCTTGGAAAAGCTTAGGAGATCCTCGAGTAGATGGAGTAGCAAGTCGCCTAAACGTGGTTAGCAAGGTATACAGCGACGAGCAAGCCAGATCGCATTTACCTGACTTGTAGAGTGTCTTGAGCGACTGCTTTATCCTGAGGATATCGCTCTCCTCCATACACACGGCGCACATGCCAAGGATACCATTTAGGGGTGTCTTCAGTTCGTGTGAAATGTTTGCAATGAAGAGCGTCTTGCTTTCGTTGGCGGCTTCGGCGGCCTTCTTGCTAATTTCGAGCTCACGGGTCCGATCCAAGACTTTCTGATCCAGGGAAAGGTACTGTTTGACCAGCTCGTCACTCATGTCGTTAAAGGTTTCCGTCAGCTCGGTCAATTCGTCGGTGATGAAGTGTTTTCGGTCAGTGACCTTGCCGGGGATTTTGAAGATGCGTCGGGTCGAATCGCGATCGTGCTCTGAGGCGGGTTTCTCCTTGGGCTTGTACCCTACCAACTTGAAGATACTGGTGATGATGCCATCCTTTTTAGAACGTTGTGTTCGTGCTGAAATTCCACCTGATCCAGGAGTTTCATCGCCATCGAATTCGGAATAATACCCATCCTCGTACCCCGGTGGCTGGATCGATTTCTCCGTTGCCGACTTGAGTCTCCTGATGGGCATCACGCTAAGATGCGCGCAAGGAAAGATGAGGATTATGATGAGACCTGCGGTGCCAAAAACACATCCCAGAATAATATTCCGCAATGTCTCAATAGGAGCGTCGGCCTCTGATTTGGCTTGTTCCACGACCACAGTCCAGTTAACGAGTGCGGTGTTGGTTCTTGCAAAACCCACAGCCACCGGAAGACCCTGTTCGTTGTTCGTAGAAAGCATCGAGCTCGAGTTGTTTGGTGCCGCGATCTGCTTGCTAAAAGAGGCGAGAACTGCCGGATAATCCTTCATTGGGAACGGGTCGTCGTCCTTGCCCGCTGACCAGCTTCTCTTATCGTGCCGGTCACCCTGCCCAGATAGTGGGTTGGGTGGAAGGACAAAGCTGACTGGCACGTTGTTGAGTGCGTCCGTAGGTGGTTTGTAGGTGCTGTTGCTGACCGCATTACTGGAATTGAACCTGTTCGACTTCTCAGTAGGGCCGACGAGCAGCACCAGTCCAGTATCCCCCAGACCCTCACGAGAATTGCGGATGCTAATAAGAGAATTCGCCGTGGCGACAAGCGTCATGTAGCCAAGGATGAATTCCTGCTGTTGGTTGTAACGAATCGGCACGGTAATTGAGATAAGGGCAGTTGTCTCATTGAGAATCAAAGGGCCAAGTAGCAGACCACCGTTTGTGGAAATCCTAACTCCTTCGAACGCGTTGGCTGCATAAGCCCGAGTGTTGTTCCTATACTGATTCTGACGGCCGAGATCTTGGTAGGTAATGTTTGGGTAGAGAGCTGGCGGGTACCCCTCGGCGGTATCGGAAAGGAAAATTTGGGAGCCATTGGCGCCAGGATATGGCAGAGCGATTTCAGGAACCTTTTCTCCAGTCACGTTGAGTAGACCATAGCCGTTACCAGTGATGTTCCGCGAATAGATTCTCCCTTGCAATAGACCTGTGAGTCCGCCGACGCTCAGCGCACTATTAAGATCGCCTCTGGCTTGAACCCAGTTATCGTCCGTGGTGTTTCCATCGTAGAAAGTGAAAAGGGAATTCTGGATTAGGATTCGGGAAGAAATGGTGATGATGCTTGTCTGAACGAGTTCGAGCTCGGCAGAAATGCGTGAAGCCTTGAGCGAGGCAGTAAGGGCGAGTTCGCGCCCTTCGACCTGGGTGACAAACTGATTGACGTAGATCCAGACGGGGACGGAGAGGATCATCAAACCAACGAGAACAGCAATCACCACAAGGAAGGCGAGCTGTTCTCGAATGGCGACCCTGACGCCCATTTTGAACAGACTATAACGAGGAGTCTGGCAGTGTCTGGGCGGCCTTCATCGTCTGCTATGGTGATTCTCGGGATCCTAGGTTCGATGCGTCGCGTTGGTGTTGTCGTGGGACAAACTTGACTGGCGGCAAGTCTTCCTCGAAGAGTTGCTTGGCACGCGGTCGCCCAGGAGGAAAAGTCGCGGCGGTTGACTGGGTATCCGCAATTTCCCCAAAGATGCGTTTCGTTTTCCTTTTCGTCGGCAGCAGCAGGGATTTGCGGTGACTTGCAAACGGTATTCGGGGGGGTTGATAAGCGAGAACGGCCGTGGGATTGGGGGGAGCCAAAATGCGCCGACAGTCGAAATGAGCGTGAAGGACGGAGCAAAAATTGGATTGGAAGATTCGTCACAAGAGAGAATAGTTTGGCCGACAGACGAGGGATTGTCTTGGTGTCGGTTGAAGCGGAGGGTGACTGAGTGGAATGGAATGGGCTGAGAAGGGCGAGCAGAAAGAAGACCGGCCGCTGAGGGTGGAGCCGCGGGAGGAGCTGGGATGTCGCCCCGCTAGGATCAGGTTCAGGGTAGGTACGAAGTACGTTGGAGTCGCAGTGGAGTGCCCTGTAGTGTATTCAGACTGATGTGCAGGTGCGAATTGGGGAAGTACTTACGAGGTACGTACAGACGACCTCGCTTTGGTTCAGCGTAGTAGAGATGGAAGGGGGGCAGAGGAGATGGAGGAGAGATACCTCAAGAACCTGTCTCCTGCCAGCTGGGACGGCAAGGTAGGTATTTCTCGGTAGGTTTGGCTCCAAAAAAGGTACCCTTTCCTTGACTGCGACCCGACGGAATATTTCCACGAAGAGGATGGTCGAAAAGCGCTTCGCGAAATTACCAAGACAGCACACAGCACCCAAAACGAAACGAGACATTTACAAGCCCGGTTGCATGGATGCAAAGAGGAAGAAGCTCTACGGATAGGCGGGACTGGTGCAACGGGCCTGAGGACGGGATCTGTCTGTCATTTGTGTAACGACGCTGAGACTGAGACTGATGATGATGAAGGACGAGGGAGGGTTGGAGGGCAATGCTCATGGAAGAGGCCACCACCACCTCACGGAGAGCGAGGTACTAGGCAATGCAGCATCTCGAGGGAGCTATCGTACTGTGCTACGGTACTTAGCTGGCTGTCATCGGTTGCCATGCTCGCGTTTTGTTGGAGACGAGACAGTCGCGCAAAGACAGCTGAAGGCGAGCCGCAAAAGCACAGAAGCTACCCGTATCCTTGGTATCCTAGGTTAGCGCGGAGCATCACACACGTGTAGAAGACGCTATCCCGGTAGTGTCTCTCAAGGGCGAAGCTTGTGGAATAACGGGCTTGCTAGGCCATCCAACTGCTGGCAACTCTGGTCGTTGGTGCGGGCGGTGGGATGGAGTTTGATGGAGACATGGGCCGATTTTTGCACTTCTCCTGAGTCTTGGTAGCGCTGGTGGTGAATACGTGGGTGGCAACGGGCAACACGGCACTATTCTGCGCCTGGCTGCTATTTGGGGCTACAGATGGCGAGCACGGCTTCTTGAGCTGAGAGAGATGTTTAGGGACTGGGATCTGTTGTAAGACCTCTTTTGCAATCTGTTTCGTCGTTTTCTTATCGATCATCTTGGCCAAGACCGTTGGGTGAAGTGATTGCTGAAGAACCTGAAAGAGTGCGTCGTTTACCGGCGTCGCGGAAGCAAGATGAGTGGGAGAGAGCTTGAGCTGTTGAGGTACACGAATGCCGTGGAATGGTACACAGGCGACTCGAAGCAAAGAAGCACCTCATTCCGCGTGCTTCCCCGCGAGATCGTCAAATCGCCCAGGCATGGCACCTGAGTATGGGGAGAAGAAAAGTGGTGGCCCAGCTTGCGTACGTCTGCCTATAAGGTGAGCACGTAACATGACATGGGGGTGGAGGCTTGGCTGCGGTAGCTGTTCGTACGGATACAAAAGTAAGTAGTGCCTTGGGTAAGATACCTTAGGTAAGATACCTTAGGTAAGATAGCTTGGGAAGATAAGGTAAGGTAGCTGTTTGGATTGGGCAAGCACGCACGATATGAATTGAAATGCATCCAGTGTTTTGGAGGAAAGTGCACTTGCGTGGGTGGTAGACAGTCGAGGAAGGTGAGAATGGTGAGGAAGGCGCAGGGTAAGTCACTCGCAAGTACCTTTCCAGTGCTTCCGCAGGCGAACTGTCGTGAGTGTCACCCGCATCGATCAACGATGGACCACAGGCAGGAAGTCAATTCGTCGCTTCCGACTGGGAACCCCCCTCGTCCAATCCCCGCTCCCCTGTCCACCTTGGGCCATGGGTGCCAGGGCGGCCCTCTCTTCCCAAGTCCCGACCGGTAAAGTCGAGCGGTCCACGGACAGTCTAGGCCCTGACTATGCCATTCCCAGCTTTTGGCATTTGCAACATTTTCGCCCATTCACCCATTTTCGCCCATGGTCATGCATGATGGAGCACACCAGGGCACCTCAAGCCTCAAGCAATGGAGCGAGCAACACGGGGCAACACGCGCCCCCGGGGGAACAATGCATGGCTGGATGCTTCTCTTCTTCTTTTCTTCTGCCCCCCTTCGCCCCCATTGCCCCCATTGCTCCGGGGGGGGATGCCTCTCATCGCCGATTCACGCTGACATGCGCAATGGAACAACAACAACAACAACTCACTCACATCACTCTCAAACAACGGAGGACACGAGGGATATTCATCGGATCCCATCCATCCAACCAACCATTCTGCCCAGCATACGAGTACTGCCAGCCTGTCAATCGCCACTGTCTACGAATACCACCTACCGGTATACAACGTGGTAAATACAGCACTGAGGACAGAACATATCTGGATGCGGCCAAGGCAATGCCTTTTCCTTCCAAGCCGTGCCAGCCTGCAGTGCACACTTCATCCGGGCATTCCCAGCGATCTCATTCCGGCGGGCAATCGAGGTCAAGGTGCTCCAACCAGAGGTACGGATACAGCTGAATACAATACAGAGCAGATAGGTAATCACTTTCTCTACGGAGTACATCCTTTTCATTCTTCTGTACGGTGTATCATCCGTTCCAATACCAAGCTCTCCTCTTCCCACGAATCTTACGTACGCTGAAGAAATACCGTCTACTCCTGATCTCTAATCTCGCTGCCCCCTCCCCTCTACCCCTGCACATTACCCTTCCTATTCCCATCCAAGTTCCAACGTTCCCCATCTCCTGGCAAATCTGGCTCCCTTGACCATCGCAACACGAGCTAGCTTTCCCACCTCCAATGCTGCCCTAGGAATCGCCGCTGACCCCCGCCAGATGCTAGAAATGTCCCGGAGATGAGGCTACACTGTGGGATAGTCTGCTTCTGCAACGCCTCGGATGAAAGCGGCTCTCGTGGCTTCAATGAGCTGACGGAAACCCCTCTAACCCTAAATCATCCAACTCGTCCGCCAGCTTGCTTCTTCTCTTCTTTGAGCTCGCGCCAGGTCATCTGCGCTGCCACCTTTGGGCCAGTGGATTCATAAAGCCCGGGCCGCTGGCTGCCTGCTGCTAGTAGCTGCCGCAGTGCCGCCCATCGTGGAAACCGCGGCCATCGTCAAGATGCGTTCATATCGACATCGCTATAACCGCCACAGCGGCACTGTCTTGTGGGCGAGTAACAGACAGGCTCTCACCGTCTGTCTCACGACCATATTATCCACCCACAGAGTCCAGACTGCCTTACCCGTCGGCTGACCCTACCACGCCGCACCAGTGTTATGCTTCGCTACAAGGACATGGTCTGAAAGCAGCAGCAGAACAGCGAGATCTCACATCTCAATCCCAGCCCGCCACCTACCATCCACCACGCGCTGTTCCGTTGTTTACTCCACCTTAGAGCCCAGCCAGCGAGAGCACAGCTGGGTTGTTCCCGGGCTGCCCGCCGGGCGCTACTCTCTCACCGAACGCGTTCAACCAGTCTCGCCGAGCCACGGAGCTGCTCTCTTGATTCGCCATCTCCGCACCTCGGTCCCGTCTCTCGGCTTTGTTTATCCATCCGCCCCATCCGCGATTCACGGTGTTGAAACATTTTCCGAAGGAGACGATCACGAGCAACACCTGCAGCACACGCACGAATCGAATGCAGGGAAGGTTTGTTTGATATATTGTTATTTTGAAAAAAAATTGACAGTGAAAGAAAAGTAGTGTATCGTCAAGTCATTACAAAAGTCATAATGCCTCCTGTCGTCGCCGCTGGCCTGTCTAGGCCAATTCCCGGCTTGTTTTCCCGCCATATCCTTCCGACCAACCAAGCTCCGACCGTACAAGAGGATACACAGTGTCGTGTTTGTGTTCCCGACTTACATAACAGATATACAGAATCGTGTGTCTGAGGCATACATGATCATGATCTCGTAAACATTAGCGGCACCAGCGCCGACTGGCTCGACATGGACCGATCGTCTGGTAGCACGCTCACAAAGCTCCTCCCAAAGAGCCCTTCTCTCAACCGCATCTGCAGCCCACAGCTGTCTTTGTTCGCCACCGGTGCTGGCGAGCCCTTGCGGTGGTTAAACTCCCTCGAGAGCTTCATCAGCACCGCCGCCTTGGCCTTGCGAAGCGCGCTGACCCGCATCGCCGCGTCCTCGGCCAGCAAGCGGTGCGCCTCCTCCTGTTCAATATTCCGCTGCACCGAGGAGATGCCATCATTGGGGTCCGAGAGCCGACTGGCATTCGGGTCGTACACGGCCGGCTGGAGCAGGACCGGGTGCGGGGACATGTCCTGAATCGGCGCCGTAATAATGGGCACCGGCGTCGAAGGGCGGAAGACGTCGTCCTCTTCCGGGACTGGTGGTTGCTCCCTGTGGTGTTTGTGTTTGCGGCTCCTGTGGTGCCGCGATGGGCTCTCCTTTGAGCTGCTACTCTCCTTGTTGTTGCTTTTGTCACTGTTGTCCTTGCGGTGCTTTCTGCGCCGGTGGACACGCTTCTTCTTTAGTACTGTGCTGAAGGAGGTGCTGGCCTCCTTCGCGGCCGCGAGGTCTGAAGCCAGATCCTCGTCGAGGCCGTCATATGGATCGAATAGTTCTTCGTCAACGTATAATTCGCTGCCGAGGTCAAAGTCGAGTAGTTCTCGAGTGGCAGCGGCCGCCGCGGCGGACGGCGATGGTAGGTCGTCATCGTGATAGGGCTCCGGGTCCGAGTGCAGGCTACCGGCCTCGGAGTTGCTCCGCGAGTGCTGGGACCAGATGTCGCTGCCGCTGCCGTGGCCATGACCGGATGATGACGATGATGGGTTCTTCTCCATGAGCGGCGCGAGGGCCTCGTCCCAGTCGCCGCCGTTGATGAGCACGACGTTGTCAAAGTCAAACTCCTTTACTGTCTTTTGGTGCGCGTCGACTAGGTCCGAGAGCTGGGCGGCCGTCATGGTGGCGTTGCGGACCTGCATGTACCGCAGGCGGGGGAAGTGCATCGGCTTCCGGGCCGGCGCCGGCGGGAGGGGTGACATGGGCGACGTCACCTCTGCGAAGAGCTTCTTGCTGTGTTTGGGCGGCGCGAAGAGAGGATCCGCGGAGAGGGCGATGGGGCAGGGGCCCTTGGGGCCGAGCCAAGTGAAGTGAAGCTTCTCGAGGGTGCCGGAGAACTGGCGGATGTAGTCGTCCATGATCTTGAGGTGGTCCAACCCCGGCGAGGGCCCGTAAAAGTCCCAGGCCTCGACGGAGATGTTGAGCTTGCGGATCTGCTTCCAACGGCGTCCCGCGGAGGGGGCGGCGCCGAAGCCAGGGACGTGACGGAGGTAGTTGAAGGAGGAAGGGTGCATGCCGGACAGGGAGAGCTTCTCGAGGCGCTCGAGGGGCGCGCGCTCGACGGCGATGCGGAGGGACATGATGGCGTAGTCGACAATATCGCGGCGGTAGCGCTCCTGCGGGTCCTGGCCGGGGCAGCGGATGGTGAGGTGGCGGACGTTGGTGAGGTAGCGCAGGGCGTTGATGAAGCTGGGGACGTTTGTGGCGGCGTGGAAGAGGGGCGGGTACTGCTGCGTGAGGATCTCGCCGAGCTCCGTGTTTGCGTATTTCGGGCGGGCGAGGACGGAGGCCATGCTCGTGTGCGGGGTGTAGAGGAACGAGATCTCGCGGCCGGTGGTCGGGTGCACCAGGGGCGGGAGGAAGGTCGCGTCCGTGTGGGCGAAGTGGAAGTGGAGGTGTTCGATGTGGTGGCCCACGCGGGCCAAGGCCTGGATGCGAGATTGCTTCGTGAAAGTGTTTGCGGAGAATGTGACGCGGACGCGCTTGAAGAGGGGTTTTGTGGCGATGTTGCAGCAGGCTGGGCTTGCGAGGCGGAGGGCGGCGATGTCGCGTTTTGGGAGGAGGTCGAGGACTGCGGCGCCTAGGTGGGCGTGTTCCTTCTGCCAGAGGCAGTAGAACGGGGTTTGGTGGGCGGCCATTGTCTTCTCATGTCGTTGTGGAACTTCAAGCTGAGGTATTGTTGGTCGTTGAGACCCTTTTCGTGGGTGGTGTTTGGTAGGTGAGATGTGGTTGTGGGATATACCAAAGCAGATGCTGTGTCTGACTCTGGTCCAACACCGACAGTTTGTATGGCGGATATCAGGTTAGGTGAGGTAGGTAGGTCGGTAGAACAATATAAGTCTTTCAGTTGGGAGGACGGAGGGATGCAAATGCTCTCTTTTTCTTTTTCTTCTCTTTTCTTTCTGAAACAGATCCCCTTTCTTCCAATGGGCGAATGAGGTTATTCACAACCTCTTTTCTCACAGTAATACCAGTTAAGGATGATGCCTCGGTATATAGGTCAAGGTATGTATGAGCTGTCGTCTTATGAAACAAATAAGACGGGATATCAAAATTGGAAACAATGAAAGATGGAGGGAAAAGCAGGTCTCGAAAATCAGGCCAAATGGAAACTGGGTGGTGGGAGGGTGAGGCAAATATACTCTCTCCCTCTTCTCACCTACATGGGGGACTGATTGCGAGCACACACAATTTTCAGTCTTTTTTGCTGGATATCCCATCTAGCAAGGTTTGAAATGTACGGTATGGATGCTCCATAGAGCTACACCTACACCTACACATGCGAAAAAGTTGAATGTCAACCGGCGGAGCCAGCCTCCCCCCCCCCTCCCTTGGCCGCATCGTCCCGTAGCTCCTCGGTGGGAACGACTGGCGGGTGAGTCACCTCTGTCGAGACCTGCATATGCAACACTAGTGTAGCCTCTCTTTTTTTTTTAACCAGTTCCCATGGAGGTTCCACGCGGTTGTTTTGTATGGGGACTTTTCCCCTCGAAAGTGGACTTACCAGAACGAGAGGCATGGACCCCGGGCGCGCGGGATGGGAGACACGTCCCTGCTATGGTAAAGATGGGGAATCGAGAGAAGGGGAGGCGTGGGCGTGGATGGTGGATTCGGGGACGTGTAAAGCTCGTGCCACACCACCACCAACACCACCACACACACCCGATGCGGTTCAAGGTTTTGTAGGAAGGATGTCCAGACATGGCGAGTTGGCGACGTGATGCGGGCGTGTGATTGGTTGTAGGTCTGTCACCCTTCGCGCGGGACGACCACGTTAGTCTACCTTAGCAAGGACGAGACGAAAAGAATATGGGCGCAGAGGTGAAGGTATCCCGCAGTCGGGTACCGTAAGCAAAGAGTCCAAAAAGACCATGAGGGGGAGGGGAGTTGCATTAGCTTTGCAGAAAAATGCAGAAACGCAAGCAGAGAAGAAGACCTCTCTCTCCTGAGTTCTGAGATATCCCCCGGCTGCCAAGGACTTTGTTTCAAGTCGTGCCAGTGGTTGAGAGCGTCCCGAGGATGAGACTGCCTTGTGTCTATCTGGTGCGGGCCTTTGCAGGTCTGCCGGTTCTCTTCGTAGCGTTTTTTGATCTGTGTGGCCTTCTGGGCCTGTCCTGTCCTGTCCGGGTTTCTATCGTACCCATGACTGGATTTTCCCATTCCCGGTTCCCAGTCGCCGGCCCCATCGTCCGAGCCAGCCCCGGGCGCAGCAGCAGCTCGCATGTCATGGGTGGTCTTTTCTTTCGTTTCTCCTGCAAAAGCCAAAAAGGTAAGGTAGGTAAGGTAAGCTTGTTGTGGGAGAAGCGCTATCGATAAGAAGTCTCACCCACGCCAAAACTCTAAGTCTATCTGGATCTCACGGGCCACGTCTCCACTCTTTAAAGTCAAAAACTCCACCGGCACGTCAAACGTCCGTCAACATGACAACCCATTGGCCGCAAACCCGGGAGGCTGGTTATGCAGCCGACGACAAGCCTCGTCGTGATTCGCTGAAGACGCGAAAGGTACGCGTCTGTGCCCCGGGAGGTGGACGGGAGCTACGGGAGCGCGTCTATCGTCGACGACCAGTCGTTTCGTGCTTGGTGTTATAAGTCTAAGCGCTGACCACACACTACCTTACCTTTACACTGCCTGTGTGCCATTGTCTGTGGCATTTGACAGAGGCAGATCCCCGCTCGTCTGATGTTTCCACTTCGACTGACTGACTGAACGACCTTGCGGTTCCGTGGATTCGCTTCCCAGTGTCTTGTCTGCCGGGTGGATCTTTTTGACGATCATGGGCATGGTGGAGGATGTTCGAGAGTCCGGCGTTTCCCTTTGTGCCTTCTTACTCAATGTTTTCGGCTTCCCCTCCGCGTGGCGATATATCTATCCTAGCCTGGTAGCGTGATAGTCTGAGGAGGGAGCCCGCTAGCATGGAAGATGCATCAACTTCAAAGGAACGAAAGGGCCCCCGTGGTTCGTCCACGGTGTCGATCTTGACGTTTATTGTTGAAGCCTTCCCGCTCTCGCTTTCGTCCTTGAGAAATGAGAATTGGGAGACTCAACTTTTGGTGACCTGACCAGCGTTGTGGCATAATGGTCTTGAGTCTTGAAACGGCCAACCAGATGCTGTCACCACCCTCGCCCGTGAAAGGCAACATTAATCACCACTCAGCCGGCAACCTACCTTACAGTGTACACCACGCCACACCATTCATCTAACAGCCCGAAGTGCCAGCCATACCTCCATTTTCGCGGAACACAGGGCTACGGCGTGCGAGGCTAGGGCTGTGGCCAGAAACCCCTCGTCTATTCCATGTAAGTCCCCCCTTGGCAAATGTACGGTTTTCTGGACATGGACGCACGAACCGCAAAGTTCCAGGTCAGCAAGACTGTAAGAGAAGGCGGAAGCATAGGCATAGGCATAGGCATAGGCACAGGCAAAGGCAAGGCAAGTCCAAGGGTGTTGACTTGCCGCGCATAGTCCACTTCTAGTGCTGCAGTACGTCTGCGGATACAGTACCTAGCGTCGTCGTCCGCTCCTCCCCTCGACCACACCCCCGTGCATGCCACGGCCGATGGATGAGAGTTATGACTCTTCTCTCTCTCGACGATCCACTACCTTGCATTCTGCATACCTTTGCCCATTGACCAGTGAGGTCCGTCGCGCAAATGCTCTCGTCCGCGAATCAACCGCGGATCAGACGGGAAACCGTCGCCATCTTTGATTCCGACCAATTACCTTGGTCTTTTATACTCGGGAACAACTGAAAGAACCGAACGAATCCCACGCGGTGAGAGACGTCGTCCGAAAGGTTCGCCTGTCCACTCGGCGACCCTCGCGAAAATACCCCACATTTTGTTTGCGCATTTGCGGATTCGGACATCAACCGGCGCATCCCATCCTTTCCTTCACCCAAATGCTTCCCACGAAATTCCAATTCCAGGTTGGGGGTTGACGTAGCCTGGCCACCCGGCCGGCCTCCTCCTCATCGCTCATGGCTCATGCAGCATCCAACGACTCCACAGCTATTCACCCACAGGCCGGCAAGGCACTCTCGAGTGGCTCGGCTCTCTTCAGATTGAAGCACACAACCACTCCCCAAATTGACCTCTTCACCATAGAACAGAATGAGGCTGACAAAACTACAGGTCGAAACACCACCACCACCACCCACAATGAACATACAGTACAGGCCACAGACTGCAGACCACAACGCAACTTTCAGAAATCGAGAACTCGGAGTGCATTACTAATTACGTAGAGTCTCCGGAACCAGCTCCCTCGTTATTCCGAGCCCGCGTCAACGGTCTGGTCTGAGCAACAGCACAAGGGCCCGGGTCTCCTTCCTGCATCTCTCAGACTCCCGCCCCAAAATGTCACTGACCTGCATACAATCCGTCCCATGATCTCTCTTGTCAACTTCAAGTCTAAGTCTAAGTTTACATGTATGCATACTCCATACATTAACCTAAGTACTTTAGTCAACATACTCCCCCCAGAAACGGACAGCACAGCACAGCACAGCAAAAAACCCGCCCTGAAAAGTTTCGACTCTTCTCAACGCATCGTTTGTTCTTTCCCCTTTGCAACTCCCATGCATCGCAGCACTTTGCATCACACCGTCCGTCACAGACAGTCCCTTGGACATTTTCCATCACCCATCACCCACAACTAAACGCAACCCCCAGTACTCCGTCCGTACTTACACCGACAACCACAACCCATGAGACGAAAAAAATCACCCCCGGTTGATCGTCACTTGATGTCCACATCACGACTGTATCGTCCCCATTATCAAAAAAATACACACCCTTCCCTTACCATTCAACCGCACACCCAGTACCAATCCCAAATGCCATGCCCGACAAACCACAAGCTTTCTTTCTCTCGACTCAAGAACTTTCAAAACCACCCTTGTGTATCCGTACTACATACATCATCAGACCAGGGGTACAGCCAAGCCAGCGGTAAAAGAGAGACAGGGACAACAGAGACCCTTGGAGCCACGTCGTGCGCATCCCCTGGTCATTCCCGCCGTCCCGGGGCATCGCAAAACGAGTCCATCGTCGCCGGTGAACCAAACACATATCCCACAACTTTGCGACAGAGCTCTTTTCTTCTCAAAACCCAAGAGGACCTGTGGCCCACGGTGTCCATCATCAACGCACCCCGGTCTCGAAATTTCAAGACCCAAGACTCGAGAGCCCAAATACCCAAAAAGACAAGGCCATCGTCATCAAAAACCCACAACCCACGTTTTCCTCTCAAGAACAAAAACCCCTACCCAACATCCCCGGTCTCCCAACTCCCAGTCTCATATCCACTATGAAAATCCACCAAACCACTGCATCAAAAAACCCATGCATCACGAACCAAACATTCCAAACAAAAGGAAGAAGAAAAATTCCATCTCCACAACTTTAACCCCCCAGACACTGACCGCACCGCAACTTCGCAACAACGCACTTACACACCACACGCACACACTCACCGACAAATCGTCAAAAACCCTCGTCCGTCCACACAAATTATTTTATATTGAAGCCCAAGCATTTCCCAAAGGTGCAAAAATCAAGGCAATGTCGACAACGTGGTCAACATTGTGACTAACACACCGAGCCTAAGCGCCGTCCATGGCAAACTAAATCTACGGGCATATATCAAACGAAGAAATAGACACGCCCCCGGTGAACAAGAAGCCCACGAAATCCTCTTTTCCCCCTTTCACCTTACACACCCCCCAAGCCGCGCGGAAACTACCCTTTCGCTTTCCCCTAACCCTTGACTATTTCCATCCCATGTTCACAAACTTGCGGTAAAGAGCAGATTTAGCATCTCCTAGACGACGCGACCTCTTCACCGTCGATGATTCAATCTTGCCCCCAGCCACGAAAGTACCAGCCAGGGATCATTCCCAAATGTCGTGGCATCCGCAATGAGTCAAAAGTCAACATCGTTCCTTGTTAGGTTCCCAGACCAAGACTGAGCGGTCTCGGCTACTAAAAATCCATGTTCTCCAGGCGAAGAGAAATTTTCAAAATCCAGACAGACACAGGCACACAAGGTCAAACTAAAGACATTCATAAAACGCAAAATAGTAGTATTCCAGCCCACCGGTTTTCCGTGCGACTAGCCCCGGGGGGGGGTTCCATTAAGAACTACTGATCCCGAGTCCTCTCCCTAACATCTACTGTCTCCCGCATCCCGGCTTCTGGTCAACCTAATGACCCTGATCCACTTCGAGATGGAAATACCGTTGTGTGCAGGCAGTCAGTCCACGTCAACTTGCGCATGCGCAACGATTGGCCCGACGCAACCCCATCTTCCCGCTTGCAAGATGTAAAGCTAAACCCCCCCCCCCTTCTCCGCCCTCGCCGCGCAGTTTCGTCCATAGTCGTTCACCCAACCATAAAGGCAAGGCTGTCGTCGCGCATTCGTCGCGCATCGTCACGCTGCTGTCTGAGACTCTGAGTCCCCCTCCTCCGATTTCGCTTCGAGGTTTATGTCGCAGCTCGTACACTTTTGTCGTACATGATGTTCCTCGCCTCTTCCCGTGACTTCGCACCACCACCACCACCTTCTTCGCTCGCGGTCGCGCGACACACCCATCCATCCCATTCAGTGTACTGTACGCCCCTTTTCAACGGCGTCGCGCGCTAGCCAATCATTCCAAACGTTCATCCTTGCTTCCCACCGCGTTTGTTCTTGCCCCTGCGGCGCGATGCCGCCGAGCCCCCACCGTTCTGCTGCTGCGCGGCTCCCGCATTGGAGTTTCCGGAATGGTTCCTTGTCCTCTGCTTCTTCGGCGGATTCGGTCCTGGTCGCCCGTGTTGCTGCGACTGCGGTGCTGGGGGCTTGGGGGGCAAGCCGTTCGCCGGCTGGCGCGACTGGTTGTTGTGGCTTCTAGACATTCGCGAGTACGAGCCCTGTGGTGGCGGGCCTGGAGGTGGAGGTCCTGAAGGGAGGGGAGGCCGCTGCGCTGACCACCCATTTCGCTGCTGGCCACCACGCCCGTTTGACTGCGTCTGCGGTGGTGGTCCAAAGTTGCCAGCGTTGATCTGGAGGTTGGTCGACATCTGGATGTTGCCGAGTGGAGCACGCGGCTTCACCTTCTGACCGATGAACTCGCCCTCCTCCGACCCGTCGCTATCGGGGTAGAAGATGTGGTTTCGCTTGGCTGCAGAGCCCTTAATCGAGAGAGGGGCGAACTTGGGGTTCTGGGGCTGACTAGCGAAGTCGCTGATCGGGCCATCGGTTGCATTCTTGTCGACGTAGAGGTGTCTGTTCTTGAGCGTCCACGTTTCGCTCTTCGGTCTGTCGCGATTCAGATGGCAATCAGAAGAGTAGTGGCTCTCGTTGCCGCAAAAACCGCAGAAGGCAGGGAACGGCTTGACCTTCTTGATCATCCTTGGAAGCTTGTATGACCGCCAAACTTTCTCGCACTCGCCTTCCTGATGAGCCCGGGAGCCACACAGGACACATTCCATACCCTCTTCGTCCAGATGAATGAGTTTCTCCTTACACTGGGCCTTGCCGTGACCGAGCTGGCGACACTTAGTGCACCTCTCGCGCGTAGGACAGTTCCACGAAAAGTGTTCGGTATGTTCGCAGAACTTGCACCGAGTGTTGGGACAAGCCATCGAAGTGTGTCCGAGAGTTGCGCAGTACACGCATATCTGGACAGTGTCGGCCAGGCCAGGGAAGTACTTTCGCTGCTGCTCCAAGTCTTCTTCCTCGGTCATGATCGCCGGTCCAGGTTCACCTTGCTCTTCCTCCATCTCCTCGTCCTCGTCGTCCACCACCTCCACCACGTCGTTCTGAGATGGTGTTGTAGCCGAATGCTGATCGCTCGACCCCTGTCTGGCACCAGAAGGAGGTGATACTTCTTGAACGTCGTCCTCGACCTCGTCCTCGTCGTCATGGATGATCAAGGGCGACTCTTCCGATCCTGGCTGGCGGGTAGGCTTCTTCACAGCCGACGCCAGGATGGAAGCCATGTCGGTCCTCGTTTCGGGCTTGCGTGACTCAGTGGTGGCGGCCGGAGACTGCCTCTTCTTGTTCCACTGCGCCCGATGCGCAATATAGTCCTGCAGAGCAGCGACGAGAAGTTCGGGTGTGAGCAGGTGCTCCTGCTCGCTATTGCGGCTGATGAATGACTGGGCCCAGCTCTTAAACTTGGATCTCCACACTCCACTGCCTAGGTTGTTTCCCTTTGGTTGCAAAAGCGTCTTCTTGTTGGGTTGGAAGAAAGTCAAACCCTCGTAGACGAAAGCACTCTTCTCATTTTGTGCCTTTTCTTTCTCGAGAGCGGCAGCTTCGGCTCTTCGCTGCTGTCGAGAAATTTTAGGCTCCTTTGGTGCCGGTTGGGCAGGTTGGGCTGGCTCGACAGCCTCGGTGGGTGCAGACGCTTCTTGGGAGTCGAATGCAGGTGCGGGAGCAGGTGCGGCTTCCTCTTCGACAATTGAGACCTTGGCCGGCGCCGGAGCAGCCTTGGTTTTGGGCCCTCCGAGTGATGTCCGGATCTGGGACGTGATGCCTTGATTCCATCCAACTTGAGATGGGCCGCTCGCCGCCGCCGACATTGAACGGGTCGTCCGTTTGCTGCCCGCATCAGACTCTCCTCCCGAAGACGATGCCTTTGAACGCGTGCGGGATCCGGCGTTTCCTCCGCTCTCTGCGGCGACGACCCCCTGGTTTTCGGATTCGGGTTCGGAAGGTAGAACCTCTCCGTCTTCCTCCAGCTCGCCCTCATCGGCGCCTTCCAAGTCCATTGACACATCCTGCGCGAATGATTGACCGATTTGCTCCGTTCTCGCTCGCTTGGCCTCGGGCTCATGCGATGAGGCCCGATGAGATTGCGGTGATCCGTTGGGCATCACATCTCCCTGCTCAACGTCTTCCAGCGACCGCTTCTTCGATACTCGCTGGGCATCGTTCCCAATGCTAGGCACCGGAACGGCTTGTTCAGACTCTGATGTCTCCATGATGTAGCGCTTGTTGGCGGTATGTGAAAATCCAGTGACTGCGGTGTACTGTAAGATATACCACGCCGGACCAAAAGTCGACACCTCTCCAATACCTTACCTGGAAGAGTAAGGTGTTGGAAAACTGAAAACCGTGCTTGTACTCGGAAGAGATGTGATGACTTGCTCAAGTTGAAGTGGTTCGCATTCGTGTGTCCAGCGATGAGAATGTGAATCACAACTCCAAGGTCATGAGAATTCGCGATTTGCCTTAGGATGACAATGCTCGGTCGCGCCAAGAAACCCTAATTCCGATCCGATAGAGATTCGCTAGCGGATAGACTTGCTCGAATCAAGCGGTCGAAGTGCTTGAGTGAGAATGAATGAATATTCACCGGCCAGTATCGCTCGACGTCGTTCGGCATCAACAGGAAAAGGCCGCCGTTTCGTCTGATCAAAAATTGTAGGTATGCAGCGTTGTTTGTCGGGTACCCACAGCAGGCCAGACGTCACAAAAAACGGCCGGCCGAAGAATAACCGCGCTGTGTTGCCAAACCGACTCGCCGGACCTCTTGCACCTGGCTGCGGCTGCCTCTGCCTGCCGGCCTGCCTACGCTGCCGGGTCCCGTCTTTCCGTACCTTAGAGACCTTGTGTTCGACTTTTCAGAGGTGCGGGCCACGACACAGTGCCAATCGGTATCTCTCACCTCAATTATTATGTAAGGCAGGTCCCTCCTCTGCTCGCTTAACCAGGGGGGGGGGCCGACTTATTGCCCTGTCAAGCCTGGGACCTTCACTAATTACAGGCCGGTGCCCACCTGAGGCGGTGTCGGACTGGTCGGTGTCATTTTGCAAGAAGAAACTCGGAAGCGAAAGTGAATGCTTCTAGAATTGGCACCTCGGGCCTATCGATTTCCATCTAATTACAAACACCCAACCCGCAACCCGCAGAACTGAGAAAAGTAGAAACAAGATCCTGGTGGTCGGAAATGAGGCTAGATCTTTTCTGCACACCTGCCACCTGGACCAAGCGTCGACAATAGCAGGCGGACGAGTTACACAAACTGGGGCAAGAGTTGAAGGGGGGCAATGAATGGCCCATGGGAGAGGTATGGTATTATGCGACATCTTTGAACGGGCATATCGTGGTCTCATGAATCTGCTGCTTTCTGCCAAAGTGTGGCCACGGCATTGCGTGTTGGAACTTCGCGTCGTTCGGGCGCAAGACACGCCACGGATTTATCCGCGGGTATTGAAGCTGCAATGAATAGTGGGCTCGATTGCAGTTTAGTATTCACGTATTCTACAATATCAGCTGGCTAAACAAAAGTCCTATGGGGGTTGCAACAGTTCGATATCGGCAGACGTGACCAGGGGTCGGGCCTAATGTGGACAGGAAACTTTGGCATTCCATCAGTGACGCAGTTTGTGGTTCGGTGAGATATGCCGGATGTCCAGGAATTCCACGTCTCCTTTTCTTGCCTATCCGTCCATCCTACGCAACGCAACGAACCACTACAGGCAATAAGTTGTCGCACAGCCCGCTTAGTGGAGACCGAGGACGACAGATTTAGCTCAGATAACGATGACTTTTGTCAAATCGAGGAGCGGTAAGGTGGGAAGAAAACGAGCAACACCGTATGTCTTGGGGAAGCCAGGTACGGAGTACAGAATACGGAGTCTCGGACGGCATCGACAACTTGGGGAGGAGGGTCCATGCCGCCATCGTCCTTCTTGCGCGCCTCCATCCGTCCCCGTACGCAAATCTGGAAATGATGACCAGATGCCAGGAACCCCAGGTGTGATGTGATCCATGTTATGATGTGAGGCGACGAGAAGATGGCACAGGAAGGCCATATATGATCGTGCTGCTCTGCTGTTGCTGTACTCCTTTCCGACTCAACAAAGCTTAGCCTCTCTTCAGTCCTGGATGGCATGTTCATGCCGCGTATATGGGTGGTCCTGTGTGATAGGGTCGATCCAGCGGTTGTATCCGAATGGGTGTGAGTGTGCTTCCACATCTGGCCAGTGTGCTTGTTGCTTGCTGTATCTCATCCTCCCCAATGGCCATTGACCACCGAGTTGCCGTCACTAAATGTCGGAAATAGGGGCATCTTCCTAGTTAAACTCAGCCAGGGAAACCCCTTCCTGCCCCCGATTCGCTAGCAAATGCGCCTGTGAACCTACGCCGCATGCTGCTCCGGCCTCCGTCCTGCGCTACTCTTCCTGCAACACTATTGGCCAGGCTAGGAAACACAGGGGAGCTTACAGTACGGATATCTGTGCGGCGGGACAGTGGCATGTTGGGTCTGAGTCTGACCGTCTGTCTGGCTGGCTGTGCTCACGTCGGCCATCAGTGCCCTTCCCGCGGGACGCGTCGCGGTGCTGTAGGTAGGTATTGGATCTTTTCTAGTGCTTGATGTAGCCGTGGTGCCGTGCTCTCGGCAGGGTTGTGCGCATGTCGTATGCTGTATGTGGGAGCTGGGGGAGGATCTGTATGCAACGATCAGAGTCCCTTCTTTTCTTCTTCTTCGATGGTGGGGGAGGAAGAAGGTTGTCAAATCGAGCAACATTTCGTCGGGTGTGTGAACCGGCTGGGCATGTCGCACCTGGAGGAAAAGCTTCCTAGGTAGGCCAAGGCGATAAGGTGCAAGAGCCTCTTTCTTGCAAGTTGCGAGTGATGGGCTTCCTTCCCATGCCATGCCATCCGCACATACCTACAATGGCTCCTAGACACGGGAATGCCTGCCCTGCTTCCTGCTGTGTTTTCCCTTTTGTGAACTGAGGAGTCCCTGGTCCAAGTCCAATTCCGTCCAGTCCTCCTTGGTTCCGGAGTCTCTGCGTCCCGTCCATCCAGTCAGTGCCGTCTCTTTCTCCCATCAGGACCTGCCAGTGCTTGTACTGTATGTAACTCCGTCCCTGGCCTGCCCAGCCAGCCAGCCGTCCCCTCCCCTCTCCAAGTCTTCCGTACCCGCTGAAATTGGGGTGGTCCCCTGAACGACCCTGACCGGGGTTGGCTCCACGCCCGTCGTCCGCATCAATGTGTCCTCCTTTCGGTACGCTCGTGTCGGCTGGCACTGGCTGCCAGGGACTGGGAAGGTGAAGGCAACTGCTGCTGTCTGCAGCTGTCTGTCGGCTCGGATCCCAATCTCAGGATTGTCCTGTCGTGTCTTTTTGCTGGGTAGGAGTGGATGAGTGGAGTCTTCACTGTGCCTGGTTCCATTGCCTGCACGCGCAGCTGCCCTGCACCTGAGGCCCTGTGCCGTGGCCTTGTCGGGGACTGTCCAATGGGCCCCATTCTTTTTTGTCCTCCTCCCTCCACCCCCCAGTCGAGTGCCCCCGTTCCGCTGGCTGCTGCTGCTACCTTACTATGAATATCTAAGGGAAAATGTCCCATCTTCTCCTTCATCCCATTGCCAAGTAGACTATTACGACGACGGCATCCCCAACATTCGCAGCCAGAATCTCGCTCTCGCTTCTCTTCGACTGTCCCGACGACACCTTTTTCTCTACTCTCGCTTCCATCAAATTTCAACCACATTCAGTCCCGGCATCTCCTATATACAACACCTGCATCAACATCAAACCCAACGTAACGTCAATTGCTGCTCGCTTTCCCCGTGACATCATCAAGGGGGCCGCCAGCACACGACAAATTCATCACTCCGCCGAACCCCAGCATCACGAGGACGCCGACGACGATCCCGAGAGCCCGCAGAGACTTTCCCCTCTTCCATTCCACCCGCAAAACCCAACTCGCACCCCAACGCCCCTCCAACACCGCCAAACTGTCTTCCCCAATCCTCCTCTCTCGCACCGTCTCGTACGACGCGGCCACAAATCCTCCGCGAAGTGGCAGCGGATCGTACAGAGCAATGGCGGAACCCGGTGCCCGCAGAAGGAGATCTAGCAGCATCCTCCAGGTCCATTACGAACCGCAAGAGACACTCGAGCAGATAAGCGACCAGGCCGTCGTGCCCAACCTCAATGCGAACTGGGTTAATGCCAAAGGTGAGCCCCGCGCGAAGCTCCCTGATTGGAAGCTATCCAATGCCCCCTTTCCATTTCCTTTGCTTTGGTCGCGTGCCAGCCCATCAAGTCCCATTGGGAGGTAGAAAAACAGGAGCTGACAATCATCGTCGACAGGCGCCTGGACAATCCATTTCGTCCTCATCCTTTGCTTAAAGATATTCTACGATGTCATGCCGGGCGTGTCACAGGAGACATCCTGGACTCTGACGAATATCTCGTACATGTTTGGATCCTACATCATGTTCCATTACGTTCGCGGCGTGCCATTCGAGTTCAACGGCGGTGCTTTTGATAACCTGAACATGTGGGAACAAATCGACGATGGGGCTCAATACACACCCGCCAAGAAGTTTTTGCTCAGCGTGCCAATCGTGCTGTTCCTCCTCAGCACGCATTACACGCACTACGATCTCGCCTACTTCAGCATCAATTTCTTGGCAGTGCTAGCAGTTGTCATTCCCAAGCTGCCTTTTGTATGTTTTCCCCTCATTGACATTAGACGTACAAAGTTTAAAGCTGACAATGGACACAGAGCCACCGGATGCGGTTCGGTCTGTTCACTGACTCCGAGTACTAAAATGCGTGGCAATATGGCGTTAGGTTCTGGGAAGCGTGTCCGAGAGTGGGAAAGAATGGAGTCGACAGAAGGCATACATAGCGAGCAAGGTCCGACACGGAACACATAAAGCTGAGCATTGCAGATTGCAGATGCTCAGGAGAGCTTGGAAGCAACAAGCGCAAGGCTTTTCGCCCGCGTCGAGAGCTCCGTCAAGGTGCACAAATCACCACTCTTCCGTTTTCGAGTTCCAACAACGGACGCCGCTCATCGGAGTCAATAAGTTGTGGGTGTCGAATATCATGACCAAAGGTATACGGGCGCTGCAGGATTGTAACGAAAAGCGAATGGCGGGCACTCAACTGGTAGTAGAGGTCCGATAAAGGTCCCGCCACCATATGTACCCAAGCGTTTTCATCAATTTTCAAGCACAGGTTCAAACATGCAGCTTCTCCATCAAGATCGTCCAGTGAGCGCCAATAGTGTCAGCAACGGGTGAAAAGACTTCCACCACTCGCGCCGTCCCGTGCTCTTGTTCGCCGAAGCCAACGTATCTCTCACGGGAGACCGTATTCGCAATCTGGTCTAGTCGTCCAGCTCCAGAACGGCGCCATGAGATATTCCGCAGAGGTTCCAGTGGCTTGAAGAGAACAAACCTTGACTTATTGCCATCGGTATTTGGCTCCATTGATCTTCAGGAAGGGGGGAGCTTGTGTTCCAAATGGCTTAAGTGGAAGAAGCTTTCTGCATATGCTTCGATGGCTTCACAACCCTGAGGACTACAGAGCTCACGTTGGGCCCCGGTGTCTGATTGTTGCTCCATCCGGTCTAAACTCTCTTTCTGACATCATGAGAAATCGATACTCAACAAGCCATGCAGACATGAGGAACCATCAAGGATCAAGGTCGCCAAAGGCCACCAGGCTGACGGTTATAAGTAAAGCGAGTCGAGGAGTAGACTCCAGACCATCTCCTCTCTCATCCTCATCCGATTCATCAGTCACTCGCTCACTTTCATCGTGTAGGGAAGGCGGGAACCTTTCACTTCGTCTCTCAGTCAATCATTTTTACCATTTTCTCTCGTTTCCCACCTTACCCGCTTTCTCAGACATCATGAGGGTCACCGCCGTTGCCGTTGCCGTCCTCTCCGGACTGGCCCAGTCTCAGATGCTTACCTCGACTCGTCCGGCCGGCTGGCAGCCGTCGCAGCCCGACTTCCCCGCCGTGCCACTAGACCCGCAGACCGTCTTCGAGACGACCGTGTCCCGGGTCTTTGTGCCCGGCCCCGGCCGGCCGACCTGGACTTGGAGCACAAAGGTCGTCACCGTCACCCAGCCTTGCACGACCACCTCCACGACTACCCCTTGCACCACTTCCACCAGGAAGCACAAGCCTACCCCGTGCTCTACCTCCAAGAAGCCTACGACGACGCCTTGCACCACGTCGAAGAAGCCTACGACTACCCCGTGCTCAACTCCCAAGAAGCCTACCACGACTCCTTGCTCGACTGACAAGAAGCCCACTACGACGCCCTGTTCTACCTCTAAGAAGCCCACTACGACGCCCTGCTCTACCTCTAAGAAGTCTACCACGACGCCCTGCTCTACCTCTAAGAAGTCTACTACGACTCCCTGCTCTACCTCCAAGAAGCCGACCACAACTCCCTGCTCTACCTCCAAGAAGCCCACCACGACTCCTTGCACCACCTCCAAGAAGCCTACGCCCACACCTTGCACCACCTCAACCAAGAAGACCACGACTCCCTGCGTGTCTTCCACTTCTAAGAAGCCCACGACCACTCCCTGCAAGTCTTCTTCCAGCTCCAAGAAGTCCTCAATCACCCACAAGCCCAAGACCTCTTCCAAGTTAGTGGTAACCTCCAGCCGCCGCCACAACGCCACAACCCCTTGCACCTCGGCCACCAAGAAGGTGACGACTTCTCACAAGCCTAAGACCACCACGACCGCCAAGGCCTCGACCTCTGTCGTTGTCGTTGTCGTGTCTTCGCAGAAGGTCGTTCCCTCTTCCTCCAAGCCCGTTGTCGTCGTCTCCTCCCAGCGCGCCGTGCCGCCTGCGTCTTCGGTCTCCGTCGTCGTCGTCGCGTCTTCGCAGAAGGCTATTCCTGTCACCCCTCAGGCCTCGAGCACGCCTTGCCCTACAGTCACCAGAGTCCGTTACCACAACTCTACCGTCACTGCGAATAAGCCTGCCACTGTTCCCTCGCAGCCTCCCGCGCAGCCTCCTGCTCAGCCTCCTTCTCAACCTCCTTCTCAGCCTCCCTCTCAACCTCCTTCTCAACCTCCTTCTCAACCTCCTACTCACCCCCCTGCGCAGCCTCCTTCTCAGCCTCCTGCTCAACCCCCTGCGCAACCTCCCACGCAGCCCGCTCAACCCCCGGCGCAGCCTCCTTCTCAACCTCCAGCTCAACCCTCTGCTCAGCCGCCCGCGCATCCTCCTACCCAGACTCCGGCGCAGCCTCCCGCCCAGCCGCCCACCACTGGAGACAAGCCCTCCACGGTCGCCACCGCTGGCGGCAGCTACGTCAAGACACCTCTCACCCTCGCCGGTGCTCTCATGGTCGCCGCCTTCTTCTTCTAAGTGTCCTTGTGACCTAACAGAAGACAATTCCACGAAGAAGCCTGAGAGGGGCCACAGGGAGGGGTATGCCCTACTGCAGAGTAGCTACTGAAAAGCATTTACTGCGTATGGCAGACTTCTACCTCTGGCTCTTCCGAGATGAAGCGTATAAATGGGGTTGAGTGGCCGTTGCCCTTGAATGGAAGAGAAAAGGGGAGGGAAAAGTTATTAGTGGAAGAAGCATATGGGAATCATCAGCCCTCGGCGTGGAAGTTTGGCAACAAAAGTCTTAATCTTGTCAGGAGTAACTTCCTGTCGCCCCGTCTTCTTGTTGCCAAAGATATCGCGGAGGGCCTTTAATTTCTAGTCGTGTAATTTTGTTATTATTTGAGTCACTAGACTTTAAAGTTCCCACGCCTTAATACAATACTTGGAAACCACTTTGTTCTTCCTAAAATCTGCCCTGATGAGAAAGTGAGCTTAAGGAGAGAAGAGACTACGCAACTGGGGAGCATGGTATGTGTTCAAGAGATACGCCGAGTATCAAATGACGTTGCGCAGATAGTCACGAACTTGGGTTTACGGTGTGGTTGTTTAGAATGTCACTGAAGAATCACCTTAGTCGCCCCTCACTTAGTCGCCCCTCGGAACCGCCCCTCCTTCCCGAAACAGAAACGGCGTTTTTAATGGGATGGTGTGGTGTGGTCTGTAAGGTAAGGCAAGGAACCTCGGGACCACCTGGAGTAGGTAGGCAGATAGATACCTTGGTCGTCCCGCCGCAACGGCACCGAGCGCGTTTGTAACCCGTTTCCAAAACTACCTTTCATCCCAACTCTTTTTTCTTCCCTCCGGCCGGTACGGGTTAATCCGAAGTTTGCAAATGCCGTGCAGGCAAATGCAAAGTTGCTCGTTCCTCTCTCTCAAACTGCAAGATAAGCTTCCCGTTAGAACAAACACCTGTCAAAAAAGGTACTCTGAAGTAAAAGGGTAGCGATTCCCCAAGGGTGCAAGAATGCGGCGGAAGGAAGGGCCGAACTCGAAGTTACCTTACCTTACTAACTACAACCCCTCCTCCCCAAAAGTGCCGTGTGTCAGGCCCGAGAATTTCTAGACGTGGAAGTTGTAGCAGTTCGTTGCGGTTGGTTGGGTAAAGATAGATCCACCAAGCGCCTCATCATCTGAAGAAGTAAGTCCGAATGAAGTAGACTGACTTGCGTGTCACGCCTTCTCAACTACCCAATCGCCGAGCCGAGCTTTCATGGCGACTTCGGCCGAGTAGGCAGGTTAACTGATTACCATTTATCTCACTTATGTCCGGTACGAATATTCGCAAAATGCCATTGGAGTCTTCTATTCGCTTTGGCGGGGGTGATGAGTTGGGGGTGATTGCGCAACCGGGGGACGCTACTTCAGACCACACACTCGACAGCCGGCATCTTGCTCCGAAGGCGGGGGATGGAAAGAGGTGGGGGTGGAACCCGCACCGATGAATAGAGGAGTCGATCTTTGCTTCAGCTCTCGGAACTAGGGCGCGACGTTTGTTGCTCTCCATGTCCACCCATTCCGCGCGCGGGATGGGACCGGGGGTGTTGTGACACGATACCCGTACGGAGTAGTTGTCACTTGTCATGAAGCTAACGTAGGAGAGAATGACTTATTACTCGACGCCAACGCGACGTTTGGCGGGGGAGGAGGGGAGGCTGTTTGGGATCGTTGTACTTGGCATAAATACACCAGGCTCTCTCTCTCTCTCTCTCACTCATCTTTCTGGTTTCGCTATTTGGAAATCACAACTTTTGCACTTCACACACTTGTCTGACGAGAAGTGCCGACGAACGGGCCCATTGCGATCCACCTGACTCGATCCAGTTCAACCAGCTCCCGGCCTGACCTCATATTCGGAACGCCAACTCATCCTCATCATAATATCTCACAAAACGACAACGTACACTAAACAACTTGGTTTCTTTCACAATAAAAAGGGAAACCGCATTAGTAACAGCTTCAGAAACGCTACTTCACCATAGCCAAACACACAGCAAAGATGAAGTCCTCCGTCTCGGTCCTCTACCCAAACGAGTCCGTCTCGCGCAACGTGACGACGTATTCCGAGTCCCGCTCCACCGACCTGCCCGCGCACATTGTCGCCTACCACGAGCACATTGATAAGACACAGCCCGAGACGTCCATGTTGATGATTAGCAATTTTCAGGCGCAGAACCACATTTGGATTGCGAAGCTTATTGGGGCCAAGAGAAGTGAGTTGTTTGTAGACGTCTTTTCCTTTGCTTTGCCTCTTTGTTTGTTCGTTTTGGGTGAGAGGAGAAGGGTGTTTGACGTGGTGGGTTTGGTTGTGAGTTGTTGGACGCATTTGGGCCTGCGACGTCGTGTCTCTTGTGAGGCAACTCACCTCAGCTCATCTCAACTCAAATCAGCCAAAATGTCAACTCTAGTGAAACGTTGGGGAGATCTATGTGAAGAAGTTGGGCGTTGCCGGCCCTCTCTGCAATACCTCACATCTTAGCCTGGGCCACTTCTCATAGAGTCATTGACCTTGAATTGGCACATGCGGCTCTCACTCAACTCAGCCTAGAAAACTCAGAAAGCAATGCTAACAAAACATCACACTCCGCAGTCCTCGAAATCGGCGTCTACGTAGGCTACTCCGGCATGGTCTGGTCCCACGCCGTGGGCTCAGAGGGCACCGTCACCGGCCTTGAGTTCAGCGCAGACTACGCAAAGCAAGCCGAGGAGGCCTGGGCTGCCAACGGCATCAAGAACGCGTCCGTCATCGTCGGTGACGCTCTGGAGACGTGAGTTTTCTTTCTCGGACTCAAATTTCCACTCTTTTGGCCCCTCCAATGCCACGAATTTTCATCGGATGAGAACGAAGAAGAAAGGCAGCATAAGAGGGGCTGTGAGAGACCACTTCCATATCAACTCACTAACACACTGAAACCCCAGCCTACCAACCCTAAACCCCTCAGAACCCTACGACCTAATCTTCATCGACGCCCAAAAGTCGGGATACCCATCCTACCTATCCACCATCCTCGCCTCCTCCCCGAAAGACGGCAGCAAGAACCGTCTCCTCCGTCCGGGCGGCCTCATCGTCGCGGACAACGTCCTCCGCCGCGGCATCGTCGCCGACGACTCGGACGAGAACCCGTGGGTGCAGCGCGAGAAGGGAGAGCGCGCGGCGTACTGGAAGTCCGAGGACGTGGACAAGCTGCGCGAGTTCAACAGCGCCGTGCACGACGAGCCGAGGCTGGATTCTTGGTTGATGCCGTTGTATGATGGTGTTCACCTTGCTAGGTTGGTTGATTAAGTGTGGTGCGAGATGTTGCGAAGACTATCCTGGGGGGTTAGAGAAGATTGGCGAGGGGCAATGATGCTGTGGAGTTTTAGAGTAGATTTGTAGAAATGAAGATATGACTATGGAACCATAAGACTTTTGCTTGCACCTTTTCTAAGCAGGTCTCGGCGGCATTTGGCATATACATTAGTTGAGAGATCCAGATAAATCCAGAACGAAGGTAGCAAGTATTGATGTAAAAGATTGAAGAGCTAACCAACTCAAATGCCACAACTTAGTGCATGACCTCTTAGATTGGTCATCGTGCTTAGTTTTCTCCTCCGCAAGAATTGCTTCGTTTGAGTCAAATCCCTGTTCCTTTATTAATAGGAATCCTGTAAAGTTGCCGCTCACACCTCTCTGTTAACGCACAAATGCTACCCACTCGAACAACCAAGACCGGGCCGTACCGAGCCGCTTGACAAACTCATATTTTTATCAGAACAAAGATTCTCTCCAAAAAGCGAGTATGTGAAAGACTGCCTGTCCCTCTCCCTCTTCCTGCAACTGGGGTAATGTTTGCGTACTAGAGCCAAAGGCGTAGGGGAAACTACCGCTTTTTGAAATCACCTCGTAAGTAGAGTATTCATCCCGTTTAGGAGGTTGGCCTTCAGATGTTCGAGGTAGGTGTAGACATAATCATAGTTTGAATAAAGTATGCTCGAAGCCAACTGGCTTCCAACACAAAAAGGGAGATATCCAAGGGGGAACTGGGCGACTTGTTCACAATGAAGAATCTTCTTTCGTTCCCCATTGTTACCTCCGTGTGCATTCGGCCAATTTCTTTCTTTCGTCAGCATCACAGCCATTGTGTCTCTTTGAACAAAGTAAACTTCAACTTTCAACAACCCATCTTTCAAAGCTCTACGGAAGCCATGTTCATGAGGAGCAAGTCTGCGTCTTTCCATACCTTGGGTCTATATCACAAGAAGAAGTCCCGTCAAGTCCCAAGTATTAAGAGAAGGAAAAGGGTGATAAAACAACAAAAGCTCACCCATTCTTCAAAGACTTCGAAAAACTTCAAGCTTTCAAACACTATAGAGCCATTGACACACATCACCAAATCCAAATTGGACCATCCGCTCCCCGATCGAATCTGACGACATACCAAGGTAAGCCAACATCCTCACCCATCAACATAACCAACCGCCACGGAACGACCTAAGCACAAAATCGTCTCACAAATGTGTCTCGCAGAAAACATCTACCACATCGCCTGCGGCTGCTGGCAAGGCCACCACATAAGCCACCCATGTCACAAGCAACGATACACCCCTCGATCTCACAACGACTCGTTGGGGGGCGACGATGTATGTCCAGACCTCTCCTGCTCTGGCGTCTTCCGCCAACCGGGCAAGTGCCTCGTCTGCCGTCGCCGAGAAGCCCAGCAACGGAGTGTATTTCCGCTCCCTCTGCCGCCGCTTACACCGCCGCCTTCGCCTCCGTCGCAGCCATCGTACGCTCGCACTACGAGGAGAGGTAACGGCGAGGACGAAGACGATGACGAAAGCAGTCGGCGAGTAAGAATCGCGCTCCTAGCTGAGGTCCTCCGCCGGGCCGTCGTTATCCGCGGTGGCGAGGGAGACGGCTCCCATTCCGCTTCCTTCCGGTCTAGGTCTAATACGGCGAGTGATTCACGTTTCATAGTTGGCAGTAATGATTTTTGTGATTTTGACGAGCCTGGGATGCCGGACACTGCTGACGGGGAGACGTATCTCATCAAGGCCTCGGAGCAGACTTTCGAGACAAAGAGTACTGCGTGGCATCAGCATTGATGATATTATGCGCTCGGCAGTCTCCAAGAAAGACGTGTCTAAGGAACATGTGCTTCTCCTTTCATACCTTCCTCGGAAACGCCTTGTTCTCTGAACGAGTGAGATCTCGGCCTTACTGCGCCCGGAATCACCAGCGTACATGGAGCAAGTTCCACCAATAAGGTTATAATATCACCGAAAATCACAGGTAAGGGGGGCCCTCTTCTCAAAGCCGCCGCAAAAGGGGAACGAGCAGGTACCAAGGCGTAGCAGGAACTTCCAAGAGTAACATAACACGTGTGATACCATGACCGCAAGGATCGTCGACGCCCTTGCCCTCGGCGGCAGCAAGCCTGCTCGCGTCTAGTCTGCCTTACACATCAGAGCTCTACCTATCCTCACCTCAACTTTCAGCACTAGACTTCCACCGGCTGGCTGGCCCCCGCCTGACACGATAGCGCATCAGGGCATCGATGGTGTGTTTCGGCGAGGGGGAAGCTCAAAACCAACGACACGCCGCACAGGCCCGTCTGGCGAGCATCGTCCTACTAACACTTCAGTTTTCAGCCCAATTCAATGGACGCAATGCCTTTGGCGTCTTCCTGCTCTTCTCAATTTGTGGCAGGAGGGCCCTGGGCAGTGTAGGACATGGCAGGGGGTCAGGCGCGGGGGAATCGAGGGCTACGACATGAGACAGCTCGTTACTCTTGTTTATGTACGTGAATACGGGTAGGTACGGGGTGAAGGGTCAGGGTCCCAGGAGTAGAGGGAGGAAAAGAAGACCATTGCTTCTGGAGTTTTCCGTATTACCACGTTAACACGTGATGCGATCGAACCTGAACGGATCATGGTAAATCTTGAAATGTACTTCTTTGATGTAAGATGCCAAAAGGGGAGATCATGTTTGCCCAAACTCTACCCAGTAAGTTTTGCCTAGCAACCTGGGCACGATCAATACCATGAGCTCGAGCCAATAAATGCAGTTTGTACTAGTTCCGCTAATAGTAATATATTCAAGGGACCTCGTAGACTAGCTGCCGACGCCGCACGTATCGAGATAGGGCCCCAGATATAGAGCATGGATCTCGAGCAATACCGTACAGTAAACCGTGCGGCACAAATAGGCAAAGAGGCCTGGGTGCAGCCGTTGACATATTGGCGTAACTGGGAACGGTATGTCTAGGAGGGCGAGATCTGTGACCCTAGATCGGGGTGACTGGGGTGAGCTCGGTCATCGTCAGCTTGTGCTCAAGCTCCGTATGCCAGGCAAGCAGTCAACAAACAAAGCTTTATTATCACGATCCTTTGCCTGATGGATCTAGCGCAGCACTGACGTTCGAGCTTGGTATGGAGCTGCGAGCGCAATCAATTGGCCCTTGCTTGTGTGAAAGCCTGCCGGTGCCGAGGCTTTGGACTAGGCCTGGAGGCATCTGGGGTAGTTTGACGACGGAGCATCGCGTACCAAGCACCGAAATCTAGGACACAAATCAGACGACATAAGCTTTGATGGTTTTTCGAAGATGGGGCATGCTCTCGCAGTCAAAGACGAGTACATTCGATTACCTACATAGAGTGGAGGTCGCGTGTGTTACCCTCGCTACTCGAACCACTTGTCAGAGTGAGAGGGCATCGAACAAAGAATATCCAAGAGGCTTGTTACTGGTCGTACCGGCCAGATCTTATCCGAAAGAAACGACAGCTGATTGGGCGTAGGAGCGGAAGCCAAGTATCGCCATCCCGCCGAGTCTTTGTTTTCCATCTGTTTTGTTTGCCTGACCTCGGGAACTCATCTCCTTGCTGTCAACCCTACCAGATGCTAGGGTGTTGGACGGTCGCACAATATCAGGTCATGGCCGAGGAGCCATGGCCAGCGAGGGATCCTCGTCTCTCGCTGGAGAATTCCACCACTCTAACGCACGCGAAAACATGGTTATCATGCACTGAGACGTCAAGCCGCTTGCCGGTTGGGTCGGGATGGCGTTTGCAAATGAACCGACTGATGATAGCTTGAGGAGCTCGCTTCCGTTTGCGGCGCCCACACCGTTGGCTGATGACGAAGCAGGCGCGGAATGGAGGCCGGATGCCTGTGAGATACTGGAGTGTAGTTATGAAGTACGGCCTGCCGGTTCAGCTGGGGATCATGCCGGGCACCATGCTGAGTGATACAACCCTTTTGAAGATCAAATCCTTAGCCAAGCCGATATCTGCGTGTTTGCCTCTGCCGATGCCTTGTATGCGCCGTAGCAAATAGCTTTTCTCTACTGCCGACGCCTTCCGATCACCAAACGCAGACTGCCTGGGATGTTGCGCCAACATTGATAGCTTCCAGCACGAAAAGCTCAATGTTGCTGCTGCCACTGGCTTCTGCCCGATGCAGATCGCCATGAAGGATAATGGAAAGCACACACCCTCCAACCCTTAGCCTACCCACTACTCGAGGCCTATATCGGCGAGACATTGGCCAAATATTTGACAGGCTGGGTCGATCTTCTATCGCTCATCCGCGGGGCTTCCACTCCGCCGGCCCTAGGGAACTCTGTCGCAGGCAAGCAGCGAGCTTCTGCAAGCTAGTTGGCTGAATAGCTGGATGGAACCGCCCAACTCCAAGGCCCCAGGTCCACAGCCAGCCTTATTGCATCCCGAAGAAGTTAACGTCCGCGGCATGCGACAGCGACGTGGTTGCATGGCATAAGGCGGGAGAGAATAGCCGTAGCTGCTTAATCTGCTCTTGGAGATTTTGTTGTTGTGGCATGGCATCACTATGTTTGCTCCAACCCAACATATCATCAGAGGGGCTATTGTTGAATTCATGCCAGCCAAAGCATGGGTGCCAGACAACCTTTTCGAAGACAAGCGCTATGCATCGCGTCAGCTATAGTCTCGTAACCTGGATATGAAGCAGGAGGCTTATTTAACAAACAACGGCTTACCATACGAGGTCCATGGGCTGTTTTGCTCTTCCGTCGTGGGCAGACTGATTTGCCAAGAGCCGGCAAAGAACACCAAAGAGGCGCTCATTGATCCATCGACTGCCGCAGCGGAACGGCAGGTCGGCGATCTATCGATTCGTGAGAGCTGACAACCGGGCATACATACACCCTTACGCCTCCGACGCAGATAGCCAGGCACCGTCTCCATGGAGGACGGCCATTTGAAGAAGGATCGTCAAATGATACGGCGAATGTTGCGCCTCTTTGTGGCCCAGGCGCAGCCTAGCAGCTCGGGACAAGGCCCGGTGGCTTTTGGGCTGGCCATTCTTTGGACATCTGCCAGCTATGGATCCATAGCAATGCGCAGGCTAAGCTGAGAATATTGGGCTAGCAAAGCCCCGTATGTCGCGGACGTAGCATATCGTCGTCTCTTTGACAAGGCGTTTGGTGGTTAGAGCCCCGAGTTAAATGAACAGCGACGTTCTACTAAACCTGGGGGTTCAGCTGGCACCACCTTTCACCCCGCTAGTTGATTCGATCAGACGCAAATGGGGGAGATTTTTGGGGTAGCGTACACTACGCCAGCAGGTTATTTGCTCTTGCTCCAGTAAGTGGAGAGTCTGGAATTGGAGAGTCTCAGAGTATCATCGTGTACTACTGTGACTGGCCGAGATGCTATAGCTTTGGAGTGTCTGGACGCTCAAATGTGGGATTGTTTCCAAGCATTGCGTCAACCAAAGGGTCACAGTGTGTGGTGTGCAGTAATTCTGCTCCTCAGCGACTGCCATCGGTTCACGCTTCATCGGCGTGATCGTTGGCATCTCAGATTAACGAACGTCAGTAGTCCTCTGGCCCCTTGTCTGTGCGAGAAAGCAATGATGCGTCCATTGGGAATTGCGACTTTGGCATCCAGAGTGGGCCGTGGTAACGACTTCCAGTGTTGGAGCACCGATATTGACTTGACTCCTTGACATTTAAACCCCGATGTCGGTAACGTAGCTTGTAGCTCGGACGTGAAGAAACCATCAGTAGTGCGCCGATACTGGGTTATTCATCCCATCATCATCTGGCGTGATAAAAGTCAAGCATTTGTGCGCGCTGCGTGCCGCGTGCGATCGGTTCTCGACAATAGAAAGTGGAGAGGCGGCTGGGACAACTGGGTCTCCGTTTGCTCATGCAACGGCCGCGGGAGTTTCATCCTTGCGCTGACTCTTGAGCCTTGGCTTTCACCTGATATTTAATCGAGAGGTCTGAGAACTGTGACCCCGTTTGGAATGCGCGACAAACCGGCTCTGTCCGCTCGTTTCGTTTCGTCGCTCCGGCAAGTCTTGCTGGCCGGCTGCACGTTGGCGGGGCTATTCTTGATGTAACCAATGCTGACAGGATCATGGAAAGGGTTGGTTTCCGTGGACTCGTCTCGCAGCCCACCAGCATGAGCAGCCAAAAGGGCCGGATGTCTGGAAGGACATGCTGATAGGGCCGCAGAGGTGCAGGAGAGCCTGGAGAGGGCCATTGAAATTGCTTCAAGCAGGCTGCAAGACCACCTAGCAGAAGGAGATGGGACGTCGCAGACTGCAAGACGATGTGACGGTTGCACTGTATGTGTTGAAAGCCGTGTACGTGAGCAACGTGATGCAAGATCTGGGCTTGCTGACCGAGTTTGTATCCCCGCCATCGAAGAGGCAGACCGGTATGGCGGAAACCAAAGAGGATTGCGTGCGGTAGCTTATCTGAGGTTTGTGTAGATGAGTTGTTTCTTTTTTCCTGCCTCCCGCAGAGGGACCCGGCCGAAGAGTGGGCTTCATGGCTTGATCTACATGCTCGGGCAGGAGTAAGAAAGAAAATGCAACACTCTCATGTTGCTTCTGCAGTGTCAACACCAAAAATAAGAAACGAGTTATTCCGTCAGATGGCCTGATGAATGCCATGGAGACCATAGATGAGAGGGACTCCAAGATGCAGGCAGAAGCCGAGAGGAAAGCAAGCTGGCACGCCGCGACAAGCCGTTAAGCTATGCGAGGCGATGGAAGCAGAGCTGCAGACGATGATGTCTCGGGACGTTGAATCTAGAGTGTGATGGCTGCCGTGTCAGTCGAGGAAACACGGCCACGCTGAGGCGTCTTGACACTGGCGCTGGGGAAGAAAAATAATGTGACGCCTCGCTTTTTCTTTGAGATTGATCGACGCAACGTCCGTCCAATGTATGGTTAATTTAGCTTTTGGAACCAATAACGGAAGGAACCATCACTCGCGATGGCTTCGTCTCTTTGTCGCCAACCGCGGGGGAGACGGATGGTGCAATGTGAGGCTGGCACAAAGTACACAGTGCAAGTCCGGCCGTAAATAGCAGGATATGGCACTGTACTGCGCCAGGATGCGTCGCGCGTGAAAGTGGGTCTCTCCACCTATCGGTGGGAACCTCTTTCCTGGACTCATGATCGCTGCCACTGATACGACCTTCTGCGGACACTCAAATTGGTGATGTGTGTTTGTCTGACGTTGAACAGACAAGACGAGGCCAAGGACACGACTATCGAATTGAGGTCTATTGGATGCCGACATGACTTGTAGATCGGATCCAAAGGTCTGGACGCGATTTTCGACCGAGAAGCTCCCGTTTGATGGAGACATATGCGTATAGCTACGAGCATCCGTACGATTGAGATGCCTGACTTTGTCGAAAAAGGCAGACCACGACCATGACCCCGATGGTCTAGACGGAAGACGAGGATGTCGCACGGCAGGCGGCAGCAGGGGAGTCGGGCCAAGACTCAAGAGCGAGAAGGGGACAGGGATCAGGGTCAGGGTCCCTTCGCGTCTA
Source organism: Colletotrichum acutatum (assembly GCF_030867785.1). Lineage (NCBI taxonomy): Eukaryota > Fungi > Ascomycota > Sordariomycetes > Glomerellales > Glomerellaceae > Colletotrichum > Colletotrichum acutatum. The sequence continues at coordinate 288,316 of NW_026849009.1, forward strand.
ATTAACTGAGAAACCATGAGAATCCACTCTGTTTGCGACCTTGCATCTATATCCCTGCACCCGCGGACCAGCACGACGTGAGCTCATTTTCTACCGATTCGTCCGGCTCTTCGCAGTCGGAGACTTTTTACCCTTTGCCCCCTTCCCTTTCTCTCATCTCAACGTGGACTTACCTTGCCCCTTTCCGCAGTTGGTTCAATGTCGCTCTCGCTAGGACGATTTTGACCGTGGGCACCGTATCCGTACGAACAAGCTAGGTATGCGCGCATAGTGGTGTGAAGCCTCCGAAGGGTAAACCTCGCAGAAGATTCACCGTAGTCAGTAGTATCTGGCATCGGTTCGAGACAGGAAGCCCGGTACCCGTCTGGCAGTCGTTGTTTCGTCGACGACGGGTCACCGGTCCATATCTCATCTACCAGGAACATCAAAAAGGGGCCAACACGGGGGGGAGCTTGATTGCCTGGGCAGGGACCCGGGGTTGACGAATCCATCAAGTATTTTGGAGAATCGCAGACTTGTTGCTCAGCAAGAGGTGCAGACAAATTTCAATCTGGCAAGAACCAAAAGGATAGCGCATGGACAAAGTGCCGGTCGAGAGAGATCCAATTTGTTTACCTATTCGGATCAGAGCCTCTTCTATCGTGGATATACCGACACATACGGATAGATCGTTGGCCTTTGACTTTTGCATCTGGATAAATCGTGACGAGTGCCAGCCAGCCACCCCAGTCTTGTGCAGGTCTCGGGGCCCTCTTTTCGCCGGGAAGTCTTGGATGGAAACTCTTCCAGGTTTCCTCCTGTCATCCATTGATTCCATTTCTTCCTCCACACTGCAAGGGGCTCGACAGTGGGCAATGAGCAGATGTCACCGAAACCATCCCATCATGCTAGAGACAACGACCGCGACGAGACCTTTCTTAGAGACGCGAGACGCTAGTCCCGTCTTGGTTCCCTCCCGCTAACGTCCATGAGCTTCACAGTGAGACACTCGGCAGTAGAGACTCGAGAACGCGAGCGGGTGTTTTACAACTTTCGTAACCGTTCTTGAAGTTTTGTCTTGAGCACGTTGTGTCTGCCCACAGAATTGTGAGAGAAAGGATGGAAGGTGCTTCCCTCTGCAAGATGTTTGCACTTTCCACCTGCCCGAGATTGTCGAGGCAAAGCAAGACAGGAAGGTTCCATGAGGTGTCATGTACCTGACATTCTTTTGTACTTGCCCCGAGCTTAAATACCTAGTGAGAATTGAGAAGGCACCTGCGGCGGGCTGTCACTTCCCTGATAAGGTACCTTGGGTAAGGTAGGCTCCTGACGCTTCGTCTTCACCTTCTTTTCCATGAGTCCTTCCTTTGCAGCTTTCTGCCCCACCATCCCAAACATCGTCCATCGTCCGAAAGCAATTGGGTCCCTGGAGGGAGGGGAGCACGCTGCACACCGCACGGGGATGGGAAAGGACGGCTCGCTCGCTCGCTTTTTTGCACCCCTGGACTTTGCATGCAAGTACCTTAGTCCGTACCTTACCACCCGAGGAACACCGCACATTCGGCGTGCCTCAGATGCTTGGTACCTGAATGGTGGACATCTTTTCTCTCGTGCTCAGATGCATTGGATCATCCATCGCCCACACCTCAGTGACGGAACCACTCCACGCTCCACTGTCTGTCCTCCAGGAGCCAAGCCTCACCTCACCTCCCGCACTTTTCCCACACCTCCAGCTCAGGGGCACACCACACAAGGGGGGGGGGGGGGACAGAGCCCAGATTGAATAGAATCGCCCAGAGCTTCCACCTATTCTCTGCCCTTTCGTGATTCCCACACCGCGATATTATACCCACCCACAACCACACAACGTGAACCACACTCGACAAATACAAAGTGCGGAGTACTCTGTATTCGTCCAGACAGGACTCAGTAGGCTTGAGGTGCATCGACCCTGGCCCAAAAGGAACATCCAAATACCGCCTAGCATCAAATCTAAGCCAGGTACCTACCTAAGGTACCCTGCCACGCCTGCCTCCACTGGCTATGTCACTTCCAATGCACTCTGCCCACCTGCACTAACACCACCATCTCCAAGGCGGCGCGCGACACAAAAAAAACATCCTTTGCACTAAGCTTCCCAAGACTTCCTCTTCCGTCCTGGTCGCAACTCGTCCTCCTGGCCTCAATTCGTCGTCCGTTTTCTTTGGCTTGTCTTGGTCTGTCTGGCTGGTGGCTCATGCGCATCGGCTTCTCTCTCTCTCTCACTCTCACTCTCTTTCTTTCTCGAGCACCGCTTTCGAGTCTCTCGCTCTCTGTCGACCAAGTCTCAACCTGCCGCGCTTGTTGTACCGGCTTCTTCTCTCCTCCACCTCCCCAGACAGACCTCATCTCGCATCTTGGTCATCTTCTTTTCTCCATTACCAACCTACCTAACGCTCAGCTCAGCCCCGACTCTCCTCATCCTGCACCGCAACTTTCTTCTCTCCGTACAACATATACGTTTCGAGCTGGCCGTTCCTCCGCTGGTCGCATGATATCCATACCACCTGTCTGCTCTCGTTGTTGAATCTCAGCTTATATCCACCATCGATACATATACCAATCGGCTCTCTACTACTTCCAACACGCCCTGCCATCATTGTCGCCTGTCCGGACAGAAACGTTCTTGCATCGCCGTCGCACTCAGCGCCAGGTATGTTTGTTGCGAGTCTCTTTCGTCTGTACCTTCCCGGTCCCTCCACACCCACCTGTACACACCCAACCCTCCGCGCCGCCATCTCCTGGCCAGCACGTCAAGCAAAGTTACCATCAACGGATACTGTACTGCCTCTCCAAACTCAACATACCCCCATGTTCGCCTGCCTGCGTCGAAACTCAGTCACCCGTTCGTCGCCCCGGTCGAGCCAAGGACCGCGTCTTCCTCGTTCCCCTGGACTGCACGGCAGCCTCCTCAGCTCTTATACGGGTTGATCGTCTCTGCCACGCCCATACCGAACCAATTCACCCGATTTCCCACTCCCACTCTCACCCCCGACACAGTCTCTTCGTCAGTGCCACACGTTCTGCAAGACGTGGTTACCACGCATGAATCTCTGTCTGCCTCTAACCCCCCCAAGTGGATCACACCCAGGTCGTTCACTGCCATGCGAACGTGGACCAGGTGTTTCAGCTCTGCAATCGCCGCCGCCTGCTCCATTGACAAAAATTAACTTCGCTAACAACTCAACTTGCGCAGCCATCCGTCATACCCTCCCTGCCTTCCATTTCGCAGTATCATTTCTGTAATAGTCGCAAACGCCTGTCAATACTCCCGAGATCACTTGAAAGGACCCTTCGTCATTCGCTCGCGAGATACTACCATTGCACATACTTGTGTCGCCTCAATCTAATCTCCTGTGGTCTCACCCGGGCCCAGGAGACCTGCAGTACTGGTTTCCTCGACTTATAGATCCGGATTTCCAGCAAACATGGCCAACACAAGTGCTGATCCGGCCGCTGTGTCGCTACCAACTTCTGGTCTCTCTTCGCCTCAATTCCAGACGAGGTCGCGCACCCAGAGCGTGTCGAGCGATCGCCCTTCCACCATCATGAGCGCTGGCCTGATGTCTCCTCCCCTCTCCGTAACACCCGAACCCGCCTTCATTGCCGCCTCGGCCGCTTCTCAAATCGTCACCAACGATCACGACAGTCACGCCGATACCTGGTACGATCAACACGGAATTGAACCCGCAGGAGAGACGGCTCTAGTGTCGACATCCGCTTTGCAATTGGTGAATAGCTTCCTCGACCAGCTCCTCTTCAACTTTTTGTCTGCCTCCCGCGCAACGACTCTTGCCGCCTTGCGGCCTGCCGTGTCCGAAGTCTTGAAACCGAAACTCGCCAAAGATGCCATCAACCAGGCTGACGAGGAGCTGCGGGAGTACCTTGGCGGAGGTGATGAGGATGACCTCATCCAGTCGCAAAGTCCGTCTTCGCAGAGGGACTGGGACCTAGAACTTGTCTGGAAGCGGACGCGGCTGAGGTGCATGGTGTACTCGTCGCTCGGTGACATGGAAGAGGAAGACGAAGACTACTACATGGAGCAGGAAAATCTGAAGCCTGCCATGGACGAGCGCGGCCCCGAAGTCATCTCCCCTGCGGTCGCTATTTTCTTGACGTCAATCCTCGAGTACATGGGCGAACAAGCCCTAGTCATTGCTGGCCAAGCTGCGTACCACCGTCTACGAGCGAAATTCGAAAAGGAGCCCAAGGAGGGCGTAAAGAGCATTGCCGATATTGCTGACAGGATCGTGGTTGAGGAGCTGGACATGGAACGGGTCGCACTTGACAGGACTCTCGGCAGACTTTGGCGGGCATGGAAGAAGAGGCTGCGCTCTCCGACTCTGGAATCGCGCCCCTTTTCGCGCAATTCTTCCGGTCATCCCAGACAGTCCAGTACTCCGGAGGCCCGCGAGACCGCGCTCCCTGCAAAGGGCCTCGGAATCCAAGAAGCCCCAATTGAGGAACCCGAGATCGACGACGTAGAGGAATACTTGAAAGCATCGGCTATCCCTCTGCCGATTGGGGATCGCGATGTTGATGAGATCGAGGTACCGGGATTGACTTCCTACAGCGACGACGAGGAGTCGGACTATGAAGGTGCAGACGAGCCGGCGGCACAACGGCCGAAGAGTCTGATGATCTTTACTTCCCAGCCCAGCAATGATTTACCCACCCCGACAATGTCTCAACCTCACACGCCAACTGCTCCCTCGACTCGCAAGCGCTCAAATTCCTTGCCGACCCCGTCGCCCTCCCCTTACACTTCACCAATTGTCAAACGCACCCGGGCTGAGCCAATTGAGACTGGTTTGGTCGATGAGCAAGCCGGAATTACAGAGAAGGAAATCTCTACAGAGGCTGTGGAAGCCCAGCCAACCGAGACGCCGCCAACCCCAGACGAGGCCACTAAGCCGATCGTAGAGCAAGGGCCAGCTGAGACTCGGGAAGAAGAGTCAAAGCCAGTCTCTGATGAAGCCCCTAAGCCCAAGCCTCGCAACCCCAATCGCATCTCACAAATCGTCACCCCTGCCGTCGCGACCGCGGCAACCGCAGCGACCACAGTTCCTGTTGCTTCGACAGTCAAGGCACCACAGAAGGAGACTCGATCAACAGAAGAAAGTGGCGATATTGATGATTTCACCGAGGAACCAGAGATCTGCACCTCCTCTCGAGTTTCCATCGCTGGCCGTAGCTCTCCGAGCATTTCCGACTCCGGCAAACCTGTTGTGGTCGCTCCCAAGCTATTGCAGAGAACACCCAGCGTCCACTCGGCTCGCGTTGTTGATGTTCACGGGCCTAAGAGCCCTGTGACCGGCTCGAGAGCGTCCTCGGTTGACGCTTCTGACCGCTCTCAGCAGGCCAGCCTCTCCCGTGCCAACAGTGTTTCTCGCGTAACGCCACCCATCATCGAGGAGAAGCCGAAGCCCAAGCCAGTAGAGATTGAAACCATTATTCGGTCATCAACTTCAACACCGCGTACTCGGTCTCCCGTTGAGAAGTTGTCTCGCAGACAAAACACGAACGAGTCCATCTCAGAAGTTGACGAGGATGCCCAAGCTCAACCTTCACGGCTAACATCGGCTGCGTCAACTCCAACGCCCACAGCCGGTACTCCTGCAACCAGGCCTTCTCAGGCCATTTTCAATTCTTCCCAACGCACAGGGTCACCTCGTCACGATCACAATTCATCCGCCACCAAAGTCACCATCTTGAGGGATACGCACAATAACGGGCCTATCGCCGAGGAACCTTCGCCACGCCATCGCTCTCACGCGACGCCAACCTTGCCTGACCGCAGTGGTGGTCTGTCGGCCAACGGAACTCACTCCCCAGCGGCGAGCATCGGGGTCGTGACTGTTGAGCGATCTGCTGCTGCTGGACGGGACTCCCCCGATCGTCCCAGGCATCTGCGAACCTCCGGCTCCTCTGGCTCTTCGAGCACGGGCAAGATCAGAGCCGTCAGGACTTCCGAAGATAGCAAGGCTTCCGGCCGTGCCGATAATCTCGCTCGTAACTTTGAGGAGCTCATTCAGAGTGACCAGACCATTCAGTACACGCTTACGCCGGAGAGCATGCGTGACATTGATGTGAGTTGTGTGTCTTAATTGCCTCTATTGCATCCACTAATGGTCGTGTAGGGAAACCGTGCACAGAGCGCAAGCCCGGTAGTTGGACCCAAGTCGAGGAGAAGCGAAGACGCCCGCACGGCCTTGAACGGCGAACGTAACAGATCTGTCTCTGGAATCGACATCCGAAGGACCATGTCTGTCAGCCGCGCAACCGGCTTGAACTCGCACCCACCCGAAGCCAAGAACAAAGGCTTCGTCCCGAAGGCACCTCCTAGTACAACCCTCAATCGGTCGCGTACCGGCGGTCCACAGGCGAGAGATGCTCGGGTACCCCGCGACACTGCGATGAACGACTTTGCCGACTTCATCAGGTCTACCGGCCCGACAGCTGACAACGGTCCTGCGCCCCTACGGAACGTAAGCGGCCCACCGCCGCCTGTAAAACACAGCTTGGATTCGAGACGCATCTCGTCATCGAACAACCGGCCACGACTACAAGCGCGGGATGCTGCCGTCGACAATCGCGAGGATAACTCGGACCTAATCGACTTTATCCGACGAGGGCCGCCTAGCTCGAGCAATCCCCGGATTCCTCGAACAGTGGCTCCGTTCCGGACAACAATGGATTCTGACCAGATGTCGGGTGCTGTGGGTGGCAAAGCTGTTGATGCCAGCTTGCCAGACATTCGATACAGTCAAGCGTCGACCAACGTGACGGATATCACCCAGCCCTCTGTACAGTCGTCGATCAACTCACAGAGCGCTCTTCTCAAGAACCGTCCCAGTGGTAACGGCTTTGACGACGACGAAATGATGCCCAAGCGCACGAGACGTCGCGTGCGCGATCCGTATGCCATCGACCTTAGTGATGAAGATGAGGAGGATTACGCGCAAGCCGTTCGACCTCCCCCCAAGAAGGAAGAGAGCCTGGCAGACTTCTTGAAGAACTACTCGCCGCCGCCTGAACCTGCCGCGGCCCCTCATAACGTCCCCAAGAGGAAGGCGAGTGCTCCTAGTCTCATCGGACGCTTTTCCAGAAAGGACAGCAGCGCGGGATCAAACAACGCAAAGCCAGCCAAGGTCGACAGCCGGTCCTTAAACAGCCGCGCTGGAGGTGCCCATGGTCACGTTCCAATCCAAGTCAACGCTCCTGGCCAGGACAAGTACGGGGCTGCTGACGCTACTGCCGGCCGTGGAGCCATGCATTCCTCAGGACGCGTGCCGATGAAGAAGTTCGAGCCAAGGGAGGCCGTTTCGTCCACGAGCCGCACCAACGACCTGGCCTCATTCCTTCGCAGCTCCGAGCCGCCACAGATGACGCCTGCGGCCCGTGCCGCTACCGGAGAGCCTCAGCAACAAAGCAGCGGTAGCAGCTTTTCCAAGATGTTTAGTCGCCGGAAGAAGTCGAGCTTGGCTTAGTTGCCCAAGCCGCGCCGGCGCGGAGCCACGACCTGAACGAAGATCACGACCTCTCCATCAAATATGGAGAAAATTACAACAACCATATAGCACCTGTTCATCATATTGTCATGCAAGAAATCTGTCACCTGGTCATGGTTGTACCGAGGGGAAAATTCGGCACACAGCCGAGCCCGGATTACTCTGTTTGGTTCTTACTTTTTGTTTCTACACACTTGTGCCTCGCGCCCTATGTTTTGATACCACTCTTCCCAAAAAGATGGGATAGGATTTTGTTCATGTCTTGAGCGGTCTCGACGAAGGACCCTTAGGTAGTCTTTGGCATCGTTTTCTTTGGATAATAGGACCCCTGATGGCCTCTTGACAGTTCACATGGGCAGTGGAAGACGAGTCTGGAAGCATAGTTAGATGCGCAAAAGCGGTCAACAATACAAAATATGCTCCTCCTCAAATATCGTTTACTCATGGCTCGGGATCGAGGTTTGGCAAGTCAAAGGACAACTGACCCCTACAGAGTAGATACTGGCGGCTGCCATGGCAGGGTATGTAAGGGTGGGTGGTGGGCCCTATCCGAAGACTCGATAGTCTTCAACATGGTGCTAATCATGCACTTGACGACTGGCAGGCCGGGGGGTGACCTGAAGCGGTTGGATCCCATTGGCCCCAGCTTGCTTGAGTCCATTTGGACCGCTGCGGGAGGGTTACACTGACGAATTGCCAGTACCGGACGTCTGTCTCCATTGGTAAGTTCTGCAACGTAGACAGGACGAATACTCAATACAAGCGAGCGATGTCGCGGAACAGCGGAGCGTTTCTATGGTCTAGTGTACGAAGCCACAGCCCTCCCCCATGTTCCGCCGAATTAATGGGGAGTTCGTTCCCACTATGGAGTACAAAACGGTAAGGTTCCTCTCTCTCCCGCTGCCACACGTATTGGGCACGTTAGAGGTCCAGGACTCACGCCCCCAGGACTCGTACGGCATATAGGCGGGACTAGCCCATTTCTTTTTTGTCGTGTCTACGGTTACAAGCTACGACTATTCCCAATAACCACAAATCATGGCTGAACCCTCTTCCGCCGTCCCGCTAGCTACCACCACCACCGCTGCTGCTAGCCCCGCACCGGGAACGGCTCCGGCTGCAGTGCCAGCTCCGGGGGCCAACGGCAACGACAACGACCCGCCCAGCCCGGCACCGGCGCCCCTCGAACCTGATGAGGATGAAGGCAACGTTCGTTTCTCCTTTTGTCCTTGAATCATTCTCACCATCGGTTTTCACGAAATGTGAGACATAAGGAAGGAAGCTGACTGCTCGCCATCGGGGATTTAGTTTACGGAGGGTTCTTCTACGGCGGACGACCGCATGTGCGTAACATCCTGGCTCCTCTGCAGCTCGTTTCCAATGGAGCTGCCTTTTACTTTCTCAATCCATGGTCTTACCCTTTTACTAAATCATGCCTCCGTTTCTGGGGTAGCTCGAGTTATACCGCCTCGTTATCCTCGAGTGTCGTAGACTACCCCATCGAATACGGACGTCGCTATCATGCTTTCCGACCAGGATGTTAGTATTCACTATTGGAACTTTCTCTCACTTTAAGTCACTTCACATCTCTCTCTAACAAAGACTTCCATGTGTAGCGTACAAATTCCCTAATGATGAGGTACTAAGAAAGCAAAGCCCCTCATCCATATATTTGAGCAGAGCCGTTAGCTGATTTCTCTTTAGTCTGAAATGGACAGGCTCGATTTGGCCCATGCGATGATGGTCAAGGCGATTGGCAGCAGGCTGTATAATGCGCCACTGGAGAAGGAAAAGGTGCAGAGGATTCTTGATATTGGCACGGGGACTGGACTTTGTATGTCATGAACCCCTCCCCCGCCCTCTACTCTTCTCCGTTTATGAAGCTTGCTTCTGGTAATCAGAAAGGCTTTCTTATGGTAAGGGGTTGTCGTTGGGATCTTCCTTGCTGACTTTGGACGTTGCGTTGAAGGGGCCGTGGAAATGGGCGACGTCTTTGAGAACGCAGAGGTAAAATACCCGGTCTACTGCCACAAAGTGTTCCAGCATTCGGTAGGAGGATTCGTTGTAGATTACTGACGAGGAGGTTAGGTTCTCGGCATTGATCTGAGTCCCATCCAGCCGGAATGGTACGATGCCACCCCCTTCCCATCCTCCCTAGAATTTAACATCAACACCTCATGATCACGGGAGAGTGTGAGCGCCCCCTTTGACTAACATAATTCAAAAGGGTTCCCCCAAACGTCAAATTCGAAATCGACGACATCGAAAGCCCGTGGGTCGACAACAGAAAATACGACTTCATCATGTGCCGGTACATGGTCGCCTCCATCAAGGACTGGCCCGGTCTGATCAAGAACATCTTTGAGTACGCTGTTACCTTTCCTCTCGTTCTGTCTTCCATCCTCGCGGAGTATGGACAGGCTCTCCTACTCTTACCAGAATTGACTGACACCAAATGTCAACAAAACAGCCACCTAAACCCAGGAGGCTGGGTCGAGTTCCAAGACGTAAACACACAATTCTACTCCGACGACGACACCTTCTCCAAAGACTCCGCCACCGCCCGCTGGATGGCCGGCTTCGCGACCGCCTGTAAAGGAATGGGCCGCGACACCGACGTCGCACCGACCCTCGCCTCCCTCTTGCGCGAAGGCGGCTTCCCCTCGGAACTCGTCCACGCCCGCCGCATCAAGGCGCCGCTGGGCCCCTGGGCAAAAGACCAGTTCTACAAGGACCTGGGCATGATGAACCTGATCCTCACGATTGACGGACTCGAGGCGCTCTCGCTGAAGTTGTTTGCGGAGCTGTTGGGGCGCACGCAGGAGGAGATTCTGGTGGAGACCGCTGCTGTGAGGAAGGAGTTGAAGACGGGTGCTTTTGGGGCTTTTCACGCCATGTTTGATATGTGAGTTTGATCTTTTTTGTCTCTTCTCCCTCCCTCGTAATGATTGTTGCTAATGGATTCTTCAGTTACAACGTGTATGCGCAGAAGCCGTTGGAGACGGAAGATACTACTCAGTGAGCCTAGCATGTCCTCGGAATCCTGTAGTCCTAGACAAAACGGCAACAGTAGTTTCAGACGTGACGGTGATCTTCCTCGTTCAAATCTCAAAATAGTTGTTTGTTGAGCGACAAGTGATCCGAAACTTTGACTTTTAATCGCTCGCATTGTTGTGTTGTCTCTTGTAACGCCATGCTCCAAGTCCAAGGAAACGAAGATGTACAGCATCTTGGACCACGTGTGCTCTTCGGGCCAAGGAGCAGCAAATGGCAGGCAAGGTAAGGCAAGGAGAAAAGGATCGAGAGACAAATTGGCTTACACCCAGGTACTAAGTGTACGAGCTTTACTCATTTCATCAATGCGTACTACTACTGCGTATTCATCGCGAGGTAGACTACGATAAACCAGAACAATCGCAAAACATTCCCTTTGGCATGTGCCCCTTCGAAACCCAACTCCAACATCGGTTTCCCTATCGCTAAACAAGTCGCTGCCATACGACCGTCGCAGGAACCTCACGAAACCCAAGAAACTCCTAATTTAATCCATTTGTCACCCGCGGCCGCTCCATTCGAATCCTGTCTGCCATCCAGGACCGATAACCGCATGCACCGAGTTACCCTTGAACCCTCCGTTTGGTACTATTTCCTAGCCAGCGCCACCTGGCGAGAAAGCATGAGGGTATCGCCGCCGCCATTCGAAACCGTAGGAAAGAAGCGCAAAAACAAACATGCAAAACTAGTCGCCAGCGTACAAGTCCGAGGACAAGGAAAAGCACAGAGAAGAAAATACGAGAAACAAACTGTAAAAGTAGTTAATAAAAATAAAGTCAAGGTAAAGTCATTGGATCTGGGCCGTTGGAGTGTGCTCATGTTGCGAAACAATCGTGACAACTCCACAGGAGAGGAGCTGTCGTGACTCAGCGATTGGGCGGAGCCGATAAGTGGTGTTGAATCAGTGACCCCATTTCGTCATCATGGCTCTGATAGCATCAGCTGATAAACTCAGAGAAACGAGAGACCCATCAGCTCTCACAGCGATGAAACGGGGTAGCGAGAAGAGGTCATGCGCCAGTGTGGAGTGGCCCTCTTTAGATCTCCATGTGGGCCACGACATCCTCACTCATCCGCCGTACCGGGCTCTTCCGGTCAGACAGGCTCTCGTCGTCGTCCTCTTCGTCGTAGTAGAAACGCTCCTCGGTGTAGTCGTCATCAGAAAACGGGACCAAATCGCCATCGGCACCCCGATTCCAGAGGAAGCCGTCGCTTTGTTCTTCGTCATCTTCGGACGGTGCCACAACTTCAGCGTCGCGGTCTCCTAGCCAGTATTTGGCGCGCTTGTTGCCGGCCAGTGCATCGAACTGGGTACTCCGCGTCCGCTTGACGGAACCCGGAAGCGCCGGTTGCAGACGCGGTGATTGTGACGATACGACCGGGACAACACGAACGTAGAGGTAGGCGACTCGTTTCAACGCGCGGTTGAAAAAGAAGTAGTGAGCAGCCCAAATTGCAGACTCATCTTCCTCGAAAGGGTCGACCTCCGGATTGTAGCTGAAGACGGTGCATTCGTTAAGGCGCATCTCCTTATCAATTTTGGACCAGCATTGTGGGCCCCACACTGGCTTGGTCTCCGAAGACGTGGCCTGCTCGACTGGTCGTGCCTCAACATGCGGTCTGACATTCTGCAGGATTGAATCGAGGTTTCCCATCACTCTTCGCAGGTTTCTTTCTTTCTTGAAGTCGCCTGGCCTCAAAACGTGCGAGAAATCGTAGTGTTGATGACTCGCGTTCAGTGTCGCAATCAGATAAGCAAATGTCCGGCGACTCGCGAGCTCTGATAAGGGGCCGAACGCGCTCGAGTGTGAGAACATTTGCATGTTGGGAGATGTTGCCAGCATGGCTTCGCGGTCTGGCGGTGACAGGCTTGCGCCCAATTTGAGGAGCGCGGCATGTTGTGAACTAAGGTCTTTGTCGATGTTCTTGTAAAGCTTCTTATCGGAACCTGTGGATTTGGTCGTGTAGAGGTCGCATCCGCCAGTCACGTTGCAATCTGGTGTGTTGAAGTTAAGAGCGCCAGTGACGGCGTCGAAATCTTGCAGTGGGAGATACTGCGAGCTGGGTTAGCAGGTGTCATGGACTGCTGCAAAGGAGCATGCCTGCTGCAGCAAGTTATGCGCACCTTCATCTTGGATGATTGAGGTTCGGCCTGGGAGACCAAGGTGGAATGTAGGCTGGTTAGGATATGTTCCGGATTGGCGCGCAATAGTCGTGTAGATCGCGAGCGCTTCAACTGTTATATTGGCGATGCAGGGAGCTTATCGCCGGTATCGCGCCGTAATCAGGTTGTTGTGATGGAGCCGTTGGATTCCGGAGGTTGACGTGACTAAATGATGTCACAGGAGTTGGAAGTCGCGCCGGACCGGAATAGGGGTGTCTGCGGGTATCGGAATAGCGGTGACTCGGAATCGAGGGTATGGCCAAGTAAAAGGGGAGTCGACGCGATAAATCGCATGCGATGCGTCGCAGTGAATGATGATGAATCGGTGTGAAGACTGTTGTCTGTGTGTATCGATGGAAGCCGGAGCCTGCCTGCTTTAGATAAGGCAAGGAAGGAGCGACTCGACCGTGTAGATCAATTTGGTTCTGATGGATGAACGGAGACTAGACGCGTTGCGCCTAGTAGGTGATCTGGTCGACAGACATTACTAAAAGACGGATGTTGTAGAGAGGTATGTGTGTGTTGAAAGTTGAATGATGGTAGGGTGGTCGAAGCAGAGGGGTAAAAAGGGAAGGGAGGGATGGGGTGACGAAGGACGGGTGTTTAAGACGACCTGACGAAGCGGGAGTGAGCGGGAAGGGAGCTGGGCGGGCACTCGGTGCTGTCGCAGCTCTCGGCAGGTGCGAGGACTCGCCGGTGTGAGAGGTGACGCCTTCCTGGGTGCGTGGTGGTCTGCCACTCACCTCTCTGGCTGCGTGGTCCGTGGTGTGCTGGCCGCTGTCTGTTGCTGCTATTGCTGCTGCTGCTGCTGCTTGCTGGGTCCTGGATCACGTCTCCGTTGTTCCCCGTACCCGCTGACAAGGCCCCCGCCCCGGTGGAGCAGGGAGAATGGGTAGCTGCCGTGAGGTAAGGCAGTGTTAGGTGGTGGGCCAGTTCCAAGATAGGAACAGATAGTGGGTGGAGCCAACGGGGAGTCTGTGACAAAGCATATCTTGCGCTGTTCCAGCATGTCCGCTTTCTGGTGCTGGACTGCCGTATCGCATTGTGACCGCCTGCTTCGTTCTTGACACCGGATTCGCGGGTGTGGGGGAGACACCAGCTGGGAAGTCGGGGTCCAGTCCCTGTCTGTTCCCTGCTTGTTGGGGGGAAGGGCCCCCTTCGCGGCCTTCGGAAACCCACCCAGCAACTCTGTCCAATCCGCCGCGTATAAGGAGGCGGGGCGCAGCCGGTAATGTCCAAGCGAATGAAAGGGCGTCAAGAGGCCACGAGCGACGACTCCAAGCCCGTCTCGCAAAATGACTTCATGTTGTCTCTGGGCAATGAAGACTGGCGTTTGGTTGCGTATCGGAATGCTCTTCTATTTGTCAATTGTTACGTGTTTCCCGTGTAATGCAGTGGTGCTCCATTGTCGTCGTCCCTCTTGGCCCCGTGCCCAGCTCATGCATCGTTTCTGGGGGGAAACTCAAGATGGACAACCGATGTGGATTCAACCAAGCAACAAGCACCGCTATCTCATGTTCATCTCTTGATGTAGTAGAGGGCGGTTTTCCGCCCTCAAAGATCTATGCACACAAAGGGCCACCCGGGGATTATTCCCGTCCATAACAGCATCGGCGCACCGTATCCTCATTGTCGCGTGTCGGCCTCTTGATTTCCGGCCTGCAGTGTATCCGAAAGCCATGACGGGTCGTCAAAGGATGCCAACCTCTTTGAGGGAAGATGTAATCTCTTCCGTTTCCTGCATACGCGGCGAGAGCGCCTATTAGCCAACAGACTCATCAATGGCATGCTCTCCTTGCGGCTCGTGCAACACTTGTATAGATGTCGTAGATTGGCTTCGAGGCTCGATTTATCACGGGCTTCGTGTCTCAATCTAGCAGATAGGTACACATTAGAGGAGGGTTACATGATCTTTGTAACCTCGTCCTCGACCTGATGGGGAGTAGGAAAATCGTCAGCGCAAGACTTCGCCAATGGCGCAGCTGCAGTTCGTCGTCTTGAAGGCAGAGAAACAAGTAAACAGTAAAGCATCAACTAAACGTACCTCCATGTCCTCGAGCGAATCCTGCTGGGATATACACCGCAGCACATTCTTTTTACTGCTTTCTTGTAGTTCTCCCGCCAATAATAGCTCGTCCAAGATGTAGTAGGCTTTCGTAAAGGAGAAGATGATATCTAGCTCGCAGACGTTACCATAGTACTTGTCCATCTGCTCGACGTAGCGATGGATGATCTCGAGGGTAATAAGTTCGTTATCTTCTGACGCCGCTCCTGCGATAAAGAATAGCGACGCATATCTGCGGTAAACGATCTTGGAATCTGGCGGCAAGAAGTCAGTGACTGTCGACGGGCGAAGTGGCCGGGTTTCGAAGGCGACTGACCCTTGTACTCGAGGAAGTTGCACATGCGGGTTCTACGGGCGAGGACCAGCTGAGAAACGTCCTTGACGATCTTGGCCTTTTCCTTGGGTGACAGGGTGGTGAACCATTTTGCGAGGCGCTGCAGAGGGATCGTGATCAGTAAAGGGATGTTCGAGGGGGGTCCGGGTAGCGATGGGCGCGTACCACTTTGCCCTGGCGCGAGAGGAGGATGAGGTATCTAGTTTGAATTAGTCTTCTTGCCTTGATGCACTATCAGATGCGGCCGAGGGGTAACCACATACTGGATAGCCATGATGATGCCTTCACATCACCACCACAAGGTGGGCAGAGAAGGAGATGGAGATTGAATTGAGAGGAGCGTTGTGGACCTTGAGTTGATGTCGTAGGACGTGTCCGGTGCTGTGGTAGTCGAACAAATCAAACCCAGCGCTGGATTACGGTTGGCGACGATATGCGGTCTGTTGCGTGTGACGATACCCCCTAGGTCACGTCAGGCTGATAGGCGCAAGGTGTCGAGTTTGGCCGCAGGTGTACCTCGAGCTTGAGGCTGCGGTATCCTCAGGCAGTGGGTACCTAGCAGGCGACACCTGGTGACGGCAGGTTTGGAAAGCTTGAGGTGACGCCCGGTCCAGGGAGCTCTGGCTTACGTAAGGTGGTAACACAGCGAAGCGCTATGAGAGGGATTTGACAGTGGAAGGGCCGCTGTAAAAGCTCCGTCAACTTTGGCTGGAAAAGCCCACTATCTCGTTCGGATTGGCCAAGGGCCCTCTATCTTCAGCAGACATTGTCCATGTGTGTACGCCACCTGGACTGCCGTGCCCAACGGAATAAGGACCACTCTTTCATTGATGCTGGCTTTGTGCGACTCGAGATTGAAGTCTTTGAATGCCGGTAATGGTGTGGTGATGGGAATGACAAAAACAGAGACAGTGGATGAGCGATTCATGCCGACAACGGCGTCTCATAGGCCATCGTCAGTGTTGCGGACCTGCGGAAGCCTGCGGAAGGTGCGGACAAATCACTCCAGGGCGCTGACGCGATGGGCAAAACCCCCACCAAGTGCCTTTGACCTGCCCCCCGGAGTCGCGCTCCTGCCGAATTTGCGGCGGGATGAGGGGTGGATGGCGGGATGTGGTCGGTGCCCGGATGGAAGTTGCGAGGCAGGAAACGCCGTTGCCGCAGGATCGAAGATGAATGATTTCCACGGATGCCTTGACACCTACTCGGACGACTCGATTCAGTCGGCACGCTGAGACGGACTTGGATGAGAATTTCTCTTTCATTTCCCGTCCTGTTGTTAAAATGAAGGCTAGCCCAGTCCTCCGCCCTCTTCCCCCAAGCCTTCCCCCTCCACCCTCTACTACGTAGGTATTCCACGAGATCCAAAATCACAACTCCACGGAGACCTAGAGAATAAACACCACCATCGATCCACATCCACCCGCGGGTCCCATCCTAGGAGAGTCTCGCGCGTACTTCTAGAACCCATCCCCGCCTACCACCGTCCCGCTCACTGCATACACTGCATATCACGACTGTTCCTCGTACCATACCTACAGATACAGACTACTACTCCATCTCATACGCCCTTTATCTCCGATTTTGGCGGTCTCGACACACACAAGCCGACATTCGCCTGCCGTGCGCCAACGATTAATAATTACCCCGTCTCACCTTTGAACCCAAGCGGACCGTACCTTTCCTTATCGGCCCCTCGACCTGATTCCGATTGTTAATCACCCCTCCAAAGTCTAAAAATCGACAGGCACCAAAAAAAAAAAAAAGTCCCTGAAGACTGGAACGCCCTCACTTCTACATTGCGCAATCAGGACCCTTGACGTCGCAATCTTTTCTCGACTACCAATCCATTGCATCTGATCTTGGGCTATTATATCGTGATTCTTACCTTACCTACTACCATTGTCAATATCGCCATGACGAAACTCATTCTCTCCACTGGGTTTGTCACACCTTTGATTGATTCCCACCAAAGAATCGTTCCTCGCGCTCTGATGCTGATTGGCGATCTTCCGTTGCATGCAGAAACATTGTCTCGGGCGGCCCCTCCATAATCCGCAAACCGGGAGCCTACAGATCGAACCTTGAACTCACCAACTCGCTGCGAAGCAACTTCCTCGCTGCCCAGCAGGACTACTCGCCTTACGAAGAATCTTCTCCCATCGATGACGATGACGAACCCGTGAATGGAAACGGTTTGAACGGCCACTCCAATGGCTTCTCACACAGCTCGAACGGCCGCCGGCCTCGCATCGACGTGTGGACCGCCCGCGAGGACGATGCGCTCTTCATCCCGCGGATAGACTGGTCCTACTCTGGACTGCAAGAAGAGCCCGACAACTACGACGTTACCGTGAAGCTATTTTTCCTCCCTAATGCCGCTGCGCAAGAACGGGCCCAGTACGTGCAGGACGCCTTGAACCTCGTGCGAAAGGAGCTGGGGGTCACGAGGATCGACCTTCTTATCGCATCCTTCCCGGGCATGTCATTTGAGGGCGACTGCGAATGGGAAGCCGACAAGCGCAATGCCTCTCAGGGCAACATTGACGAGGAGGCTGCGACATGGACGGTACTTGAGGATCTGTACAAGCGTGGGGAGGTCAAGGCCCTCGGCATCTCCGAGTTCGGCACTGAGAAGCTGGCCAAGTTTATCAAAAAGGTCAGCGTCCGGCCGGCCGTCGACCAGATTAACATCAAGGATTGCTGCAGCGTTCCCCCCACGCTGGTCAAGCTGGCCAAGACGGAGGGCGTCGAATTGCTCGTCCACACCGATTGCACCGACATCTTGCCCAGAGGCACCCTCCGTGAGCTCCTCGGTCACGGGCTGCAGGGCGCTGGCGTCCTCGCTGACCCTGCCGAGGCCCAGGAGGGTCTGGAAGGCGACCTCACACCTGAGTGGGTAGTCAAGTACACTGCCTTTGTCAAAGACCGGGGTGTTATCGAGAATAAGGGGTACTTTGCCGGCGCCGAGCTCGTCGAGACCTTTTAGTAGACGTTGTCTACCATGCTTTTGGCTACATGATTTAATTTTTTTGATACCATGGCTGAACAATACGGCCTATAGATATACACTGCATAGCGTTTCTGATGTCTGGCGATCCAGGGTCTCTTTGACGGATTATACGAAGCCCCTTTCTTGGTATCTATTAGAGAAACTTTTTATTTCAAGATACTCCTTCTGCCCCATGCCGCCCATGGTTTTTTGACTTGTGCGTCACAGCATTTGTGACTGTTTATTCTCTCAACAGAGCCTCAGCAAGCCTCTTCCCCCGCTCGCCACCGAGGTAAATATCGTCCTCGATGCTCTCTAAGCCCATGTCCACGGCCACCTTGTACCCCCTGACGACCATGTCCTCGTCCACGCGCAGCCCATTCTCCACCAGCGCCAGGATGACGCTCCGTATCCGTGCAATCTCGCGCATCGTCTCGTCGTCAATCTTGTCGTTTTGGCTCGAGTAGACGTTTGCGCTGACGCTCTCCTCCATGCGGTTCAGACCCACGCTCTCGGTGCCCGCGTCGCTCTCGACGTGCTTGCTGATCCAGATGAAGCCGTTGACGCCGAGCGTGACGTGCACTTTCGCCGCGCCGCGCGCCGCGTCCATGACCCACTGCTGCCTCTTTGCTCTCACCACGCCACCGCCGCCTCCCGTGCCCGTGACGGCGACGAAGACGCCGTTGCGCAGCTTGCCGTATTTGAGGGAGCGCGTGTGCAGGGAGGCGGCGCCGTCCTGGTGGAGCTGCTGGACCTCTGCGACGACGAGGTCGCCTTCCGCAAAGAAGGAGCGGATCTGGAGCTCGTCCGTGTCGGTGCGCTTGCGGAGGATGCCGCCGGGGAGGTTGATTGCGGAGATTTGGAGGATGGCGAGCTGGGAGGAGCCGACATCGACGCGCCAGCGTTTGGCTTGGACCTCTACGATGCGGCCGACGACGAGGTCGCCTATCTCGGGGGTGTAGCGGGCGCGGAGGGGGCGGACGGAGAGGAGCTTGTTTGTGCGGGTTACGGTGCCTGCGACTGAGGAGACGATGTCTGTTGTGTTTTGGGTGATGTAGGTTCCGTGGCCTCTATTTTTATGATGTCAGTAATGGCTTCCTCCATTTTGGCTTTCTTTCCACAGCTTCCTATGGATATAGTATGGGGGACGACGAACCTCATCCACTGGGGGTCGTCCGTGATGATCTCACCCGGGGTGACGATTTCGTAGTTGTCGCCACGGGAGCGTTTCGCGGGGCGCATGGAGACGTCACCCTCGATGTCGGCGCCGCCATCCGAGTCTGAGTCCGAGTCTGCTGCTCCTGCTCCTGCGGCGGCGTAGGGCTTGTGATGTGATGGCGTGCCGCGCGGGGCGAGGATTGTGATGGGCATGGTGGTTTGGGGTTTACGGCGGAAGGCCGTTTAGGGCGCTTGATTTTTTCGGTGTCGTATAATTTGACGTATTCGGAAGTATAGCTTGGGATGGTTTGCTTCGTCAATTGCGCGGGTGAATCTGTGGTGGTTGCTGTTTGGTGGATGTGGATGTGGTTGAGATTGTTGCTTGCACAGAATTTTTGGTGAAGCTTTGGAGGGGCAGTTTGCAGCCTTCAATCGGTGGACGACGCTTGCCTGCACCTTCCTTTTTTTCTTTTTTTTTTGACAGCACGACAACAACTATGAACGTCACCGATAATGGGTACATTTCACATGTCGAGTTGCATAGTGGACTTTTGTTTGATTCATCAACTTTTCGCTTTTAATTTAATTTAATGACAGTATTGTACAGTATTATTACAATGGGTGCAGCCAGTGTCCGCTAGGTTCACCTCTTACAGCATTCCGCCCAAAGATCGTTAGTCCGCTCTCAAGCGATTAGTATCGTGCCAGCCGTAAGGCCAGCGTGGCTGAGGTATCTTGACCAGGGCCTTCCTTTACGAGCTGCCGCTACGATTGTTTATCGTAGGCGCCTGAGATCCGCTCGTGTGAGGCCGTCAGCAGAGTGGTGCCAAGCTTCGTCTGCCGGTAGCATTGGTTCTCTCTCATGTCCATGAGGCCATCTGCCGCGGACGCGCCTGGCCTGGTTGTTTGAGTTGCGATTTTTTTTTCCCTCATTGTCCCAATTCTTTTTTTCGTCCCTTTCATTCGCTCGTCGTCTATTTGAACAACCTCCAAAGGCCAAGGTAGGCTAGGCCTATGGAGATGCTGGCGACGCCCAGCTTGCGGCTTCCCATGCCGAACCTGGATCCCGACTTGAGGATCTCTGCGCGTTGCCTTTCGACGTGGCCCATGCCGGAGAGGTAGTTGTATGCTGCGAGGCCGAGGAACGCGCCGCCTCCTATTTCGTTTCAAAAAAAAAAAGTCGTATCAGCATGGCTGTCCTACTGCTTTTCGGTCCGCTACAAGTCTTGGAGGAGAGTAGTGGCTTACCGATGACTCTGCACGATGTGCAGTCGTCGCCGCGATCCTCGCGCAGGAGCTGGTCGAGGCTTTCGGGCTTGTCGAGGGTGCCCACTGTGGGCATCTTGTCTCCTCCTCCGACCATGGCGGCGAATGTGTCTGTAGTAAGGTAAAAGGCTTGGTTCTGAGAGGCTTTCAAGGTTGGCAATCGAATGCTTTTTGCGACGAACGACGGGAAGCTCCTGACAATGGGAGTGGTAGACGGCAGAGGGAGCTTGGTGCAGCGACAAGGGTATAACTCGCTTCTGATTGGTTGTGTTTAGTCGTCCCCTTGCACTAACATTTAATTCCATCATCGAGCATGTGCGGCGCCGCCAAAGTACGCGGGGCCGGTCTGAGTGTGGTTCCCGGACGTGGGAGCTCCAGCAGCAGTCAGACATACTGACAGCAAGCAAACAACCTCCCACCCCCCACCACTCCGACGACCACGGCGCAGCCTCCGATGCCGACCTGAACGATGAACGGCGTTATTGAGGCGCTGCATATCTACGATGAGCACAAGTCAGTCTACAACATACCGATCATTATCATCACCCAGGCTCGTCATAGCTAACAACACCTTACCCTCCGCAGCCATGCCATTCTGTCGCACACGTACACCTCCCGCCCGCTGTCGGCGCAGCACCTCCTGCCCCTCTACCTAGAGCACCCGGCCCCGCGCCCGAACCTCGTCTACCTTGCCAACACGAACCCGCCGACGCTCGTCTTCAGCCTCAAGCACGCCAACCTGCTGTTCCTGGCCACCTCCTCCTCTGAGATCGAGCCCCTGCTCGTCCTCGAGTTCATCCACCGCATCGTCGACGTATTTGAGGAGTTCCTTGGCGCCCCCTTGCTGGCGCACAAGATTGAGAGCAACTACGATGTCGTCGCGCAGCTGCTCAACGAGATGTGCGATGCGGGGACGATCAACACGACGGAGCCCAACGCGCTGAGGGATTTGGTCGAGGTTGAGGGATGGGTGGGCAAGCTGCTTGGCAGCATCACCTTGCCGGGGTAAGGGAGACACTGTGAATACATATGATGGGAACTAGGTCTGACGGAATTCACTCAGGAAACCTGGCAACTTTGGCACCGGCTTCGCCAACCCAAGTACGCCGTCTTTGATCGCCCAGAACACCCCGGCATTACCCTGGCGCAGGGCCAACGTGCGGCATACGTCCAACGAGATGTACGCTGACATCGTTGAGACCCTGACTGTCACTCTCGCACCCTCAGGGCGGCCGCTGGCAGCATTCGCAAACGGAACGATAGCCTTCACATGCAAGGTGTCTGGCATGCCCGACATCGTCATGACCTTAACGAGCCCCTCTGGGAAACACAACTTGGCCGGCTTCATGGACCTCCCAGTATTTCACCCCTGCGTCCGTCTGTCACGGTGGAAGGAACGACCAGGTGAACTCAGCTTTGTACCACCGGACGGCCGATTCATCTTGGCCAGCTACGAGGTCGATCTGCTACCATTCACGAACGGCAAGAGCGGCAGTTTAAGCGTCAACAACCTCAAGCTCCCTGTCAACATTGAGATGAAGACCGGGCTGGGCCTTACGGGCTCCGACTTTGAGGTGCGGTTACACGTCAATAAGGTGCTGGGAGCCGGTGGCCCCTCATCAGCAAGTCAGTACGGCAGAGGTGGAGGCGGTGGTGGAGGAGCAGGTCGGGGCTTCGGCGGCCCCCACCCAGGAACTCCCTCATCCCCTCTGATGGAGGATCTGATCGTCACGGTGCCGTTGCCGGCAGAGGTTAGGAATCTGTCGGAGCTGCGGCCTAGCAAGGGAGACGCGACCTTCAACCCCAGCGAGAGGGTCCTTGAGTGGCACGTCCCCACCAAAGAGATATCTTCTGGCACGTCCTACTTTGGTCTCAGGTGTACCGTGGTGGGCCAGCTTCCGGACGAGGACGAGGACGAGCTCGACCCCAACGGGTTCGGGTTCGGCAAGGCGTACGGCTACGATGAGCAGCCATATCAGAGCAGTAGCCCCACCCAGGCGAAGAAGACGACCGACGGCGGAGACGATGAGAAGGACGCGAAGAAGGTGGCGCAGAATAAGATGCTGATGCCGAGCTCGGCGTCGGTGAGCTTCTCGGTCAAGGGGTGGTTGCCGAGCGGGCTCAAGGTCGAGAGCATCATGATTGACCCGCGCAAGAGCAAAGGTCTGGGGGAGAACGTGAAGCCGTACAAGGGCGTCAAGTATTTGACGGTCAGCAAGGGCGGTGTAGAGACGCGGTGTTAGACGAAAACGCGAAACATGATAGCAAATATAAACTAATGAGAATTATTTTAGCCACTTTTGTTCTTGGATAGGTGGTGCTTGAAGTATTGTTCACATGCTTTGGAGGGCCTCGGTTTTTTGTTTTTTTTACTACGCCTAGTGGCAGACTAGCGATGCCAATTCGTTGCGGTCTGAGATTACCTTTCAAGCGGCGCCCATCAAAGTAAACGAGGAGACGGGTTTAAGCCGCTCAAGAAGCCGTTTTCTTTTTTCCCTTTTTTTTTTTATATATTTTATATTTTTTATTTTTTATATATAACCTCAAAGCCTTGTCTGTTGTGACGGTTATAGGCCGAGGCGGTGACTCAGTCTTCAGCGCGAGATCGTAGTGCAGCATCGGGGTGAGTGACTCCCGCCGGCGGCAATTGGCCCCTGGCCCCCCTGGGGGAGATCCAGCAACGCAGCCCCGCTCCCGGCGCAGCGGAACTGGAAACGCGCCTGTAAAAGAGCTGCCCAGGCTGTTTGCCAATCGCGGGGTAGGTGTCTTTACTCCAGTGTTTTCTTTCTCCAGCTCCCATTCAATCCTCGGCCTCGGGACATTCGGTTAGTGGCGGCCGCTACCTAGGACCAACCGCCATTTCCAACTGGCGTCATGGCTCGATGGGCCGATTGTCCATCTCCGTAATTCGTACCTCACCTGCGCACCACGTTCCTGTCTCGACTATCTGCGCTCCGTTTTCCCCCAAACCCCAAGACCAAGTCCAAGACCAAGACCAAGACCACACACGGCCGCCGCGCGTGTGCTGTGCTTGCCTGTGACACATTATCTTCCAACTCGGTCGCAAAAACCCGCGGACCTCCCCCTCGTTGACACCTCTGGTTTTTAATTCTCTTCCATACTTGTTTCTAGAAGCTCTTTCAGTGGCGTCGAGTCTTTGTCACTTGCTCTTACGCTACGGCACTCTATTCTCCCGTCCAAACACCTACAGAGATACCAGCACACACCAAAGGGATTAACCACTACTCCATGATTGCGACCATCTAAGCTGCCCCAGCTCACAATTGGCTGGCGCCTTTGTCTTGTTTTTCCCAACGGGCCATGACTGCAGCTCCCGGAGCTCACCACTCTCTCCGCCGAGGCGCCGCCGCCGTATGGGCCCATGGGCCCGGCTGCCTCGGTCGCAGGCGCGCCGCGACGGGCAACGTAGCGTTTGGATCAAGTAGGCGGCATGTCTCTACATCACAGGGGAAGAGGCCGCGGACGGCACTCTTCTTTCCAGGTGCGTGCCTTACGATGAAGAGCCCCATGCGCTTGGACGAGGGGGGATCTAAACCGCAATGAGAGGGAAGCATTTCGAGGAGCTGACAAGTATGTGTGACTACCGCAGGCCAAGGAGTACAGAAAGTCGGCATGATAACACCATGGCTCGAGGCCTTCCCCCGAACCGCGAAACCCATCATCGAGGAGATCGACCACTACATGGGCTTCAAGCTCTCCGACGTCATCGCCGACGGCCCCAGCAAGCTGCTGACCAAGACGCCCAACGCGCAGCCGGCCATCATGGCGACCTCGATCCTGATCCTGCGCATCCTCGAGCGCGAGTTCGACTTTGACGTTGCGCGGCGCGTCGACGTGACGCTAGGCCACTCGCTGGGCGAGTTCGCCGCCCTCGTGGCGGGCGGCTACCTCGAGTTCGAGGACAGCCTGTACCTCATCCGGAAGCGGGCCGAGGCCATGGCGGAGGCGACGCGGCGCGCTGTTGAGGAGTACGGCGGCGAGTACGGCATGGTGGCCATCGTCACGGAGCCCGAGTATCTGGGCCCGCTGATCGCGGCGATACACGACTTTGTGGGCCACTCGAGCGCCGGGTCAAAGGGGGAGAGCTCTGAGGACGTGCCGCCTATCGAGCAGGTGCTCATCGCCAACGTGAACAGCAAGAACCAGATTGTGCTGAGCGGGAATATCGAGCGCATCAAGACGCTGTCGACGCACGTGAGGCAGTTTCTAGGCCACGACCCGCGCGCGGTGCGGTTGAATAGCGACAGCCCCTTTCACAGCCCGCTGATGAAGCCCGCCGTCGGGGTGATGCAGAAGATACTGGCGAAAAAGAGCCGGGTGCGGGGCCGCGAGACAGAGGATATTATTACCTTCCCCGGCCGGCTGCCGTGCATCAGCAACGTGAGCGCGCGGCCGTTTGAGAGCAGGGAGGACGTCAAGGACCTGCTGGCGCGGCAATGCCTGGAGACGGTGCGGTGGTGGGACAGCATCAAGTACCTCGATCAGGAGGAGAAGGTGAGGCGGTGGATCGGCATCGGGCCGGGCAAGGTCGGGCGGAACCTCGTCGGCAAAGAGGTCGGCATGAGGGGCAAGGACTCGGTCAAGGGCGGCGGCGTGTGGGCGATCACGGACCCGAGTGAGATTGAGGAGATGTTGAGGGGGTTGGAGGAGACGGAGGGGTTGTCTGATGAGGAGATTGAATGAGTGTGGGCTATTTCACGATGACAGTCGTCTGTCTGCTTCTTGGTGGTAAAACTCGGGTTGGTAATCCCAAGGGCTCTTTCTTTTATCATGTCAACTTTTCTCGATGGGCGTGTTAGCTCATGAGAAGGAGGCCGGGCTTCCACGCCTACGTTACGAACATCGGAGTATTGGTTTAGTTTAGTTTGGGTGTAATACTATTTCTCTACGAAGGGGAAATCATCACATGATTCATTCTATGCACCTTTGGAGAATTAGTTACGCTGCCTTGACGACATACCAATCACCATTTTTGTGAGGTTGAGGTTGACAAGTCAGAAGCTACCTAGGAGCTCGTTGCTGATGCCAATGCGGGGCAGCAAGGAGGCCCCCCCAAAAAAGGCAATTAAGCTCCCGTCCACACCAGCTGTTTCCCAGGACCAGTACGGAATACCTTATCCCAGCTCTCCGTTCTCCAAACCACACATCACCAAACGGCCGAAACTCAACTTTTGACCGACCCACGACACGACGATCGCACTCCACGCCTCGGCGCAGCGCCTCACCGAAGAACCAAAACCCGTAGCCCAAGGCGAAGCAGATAAACACAAGTCTGGCGCGCAGAATGGCGACCGCCATCCCTTCCATAGCATGCATAGGCATCATCGGCCGCAACGTACGTTCCTCCTCCTTCCCACCGCCCCCCTTCCCGGCGCAGAACACCATGGATCTTCGTCTCCGTCCACCCTTCCAAGGCCCAATGGTCGCCTTTCCACTTCTCCCAACTTCCCTACGATCAGACGCATGATCTTCTAAGAAAGACAGACCCAAGGCTAACGCAACAATCCAAAACTCCAGAACAACCCCCTCCACATCCAAATCTTTCCCTCCCACAACCCTTCAACAAACACTTTCGCGCCGATCCGCACGCCGCTGCAATTCTCCCTCCTCCTCTCCTCGACCCTAGACATCTTTGAGCTCCGCCACGGCAGTAACAACAATGCCTCTGGTGGTGGTGCTGCTGCCGCGGCGCCAGGGTCCACGGGGACAGGTCTGTCCGGCGAAGTAGGCCTCCTCCACGCCGTGGACGAGCGGCTGGCCGCGTACGGGTGGGAAACCAACACGGGCGTCAAGATTGTCGTTGTCGTCGACATGCGCGGGCGGAGGGTCGCCGGTGGGACACCGGGTGCTGGCGCAGAAACTACTGGTGCTGGCAAGGGCCGCGGCGCCGTTGGGTTGCGGGAGCAGGAGTTGAGGGTCGTGTTTAGGGCTGTGCAGAGCGCGTATGTGCGGTTGTTGCAGAATCCGTTTTACGAGCCTGATGAGCATTCGCCTGTCAGCGGGCGTGGGGGGCGGGTGATTAAGAGTCGCAAGTTTGAGGGGGAGGTGAGGAGGATTGGGGAGGGGTGGACGCCTGGTGTTACGAATCTCTGAAGTGGGTTGTCCTTTGGCGTGGGAGTAGTGGTGGTGTGGGTTTGAGATGAAAAAGGGGATGAAGAGTGGTTCATGGCCTTTTTTCTTTTGGGTTCCTTGGAGTTTGGAGGCGTTTGATCATAGAAGATAGATGCCTGGGCTCCGAGGGTGTGATGTCAAATATGGCTTCTTTTTCTCTTTCTCCTCTAATTTGAGCACTGGGTGATACCGGTACTGTAAGATATCTATCATGAAGACTCAAAGGTCTCGACGTCGTCTAAGCGACGTATGCTAAATCCAGCACCGCCAAAATGCTATGCTACGCTCCGTGAGATGGCACTCTCAAATGCGATAAATCTCAAAACCAAGACGATGGAAAAAGGGACACAAAGAGACAAAGAACAGAGCAAGATCATCCAACGGAACTTGTCTCCCGCCTGCTCCTCGTACTCCAACTGCCCTCCATTGCTCATGTACAAAAAGCAACCAAAATCAAACTCTAGAGACGACCGCTATCCTAAGAAGAAGGCGAAGACGAAGCTGACTTTTCACGCCGACGCTCAGCCTCCTCCAGAGCCGTCCACCTCTCAATGACGAGCTTATCCGTCCCAAACGGCTCGTCAACGGGCCTCGACGGGCCCATGACAGCGTCGCTCTGCCTTCGTGGCAATAGCGGCTCGTCTCGCTTGGGCTTGGACGGCGCCGAGTCCTCCCAGTGCCGCGCGGTGCGCGGAACGGGCGTCCACCACTCCGAGGGGTCACCACTGCTGCTGCCCCTGGCGTGCCACGCGGCGCTGCAGAGCTCCCACAGCCGGCTCGCAGCGCGGCGGTACGCGAAGCGCTCGTCTTCGCCGATGAAGCCAGCAGTGTTGCTAAAGTTAGGGCTCGTCGTGTTGCTACTACTGACGTTGCCGGCGCGGCCAAAATCCGAGTCCTGGTCCGGATCGTACTTCGAGGTCGGAGCGTCGGTGTCGTAGTACGAGATGTTGGGGCGGAAGGGGGCTGCGGAGTCTTGGTAGACTTCGGCAATGGTCTCGGAGTAGATTGCGTCCGAGGAGACAACTTCCTCCCCGGATGCTGCGGCTGCTGCTGCCGCCTCTGCGGCGGCGGCCATTTCTGCTTGCGCGGCGCGGATATCGGGGAAGAATAGGTCGTCGGGGCCGGTCTGGGCGCGGACGAAGAGCTTGCAGCGCGCTTCGTAGAGGGCGTCGAGGAGGGTGATGAAGCGCCTGGCCTCGTTTTTGTGGAGCGTGGTCATGGTGGGGACGTTGTCGATGATGAAGGTGTGGTACGTTGATGCCATGGTCACGTAGTCCGCCGGGCCAAAGGTCGCGACGAGGGCGTCAAAGTCCCAGTAGGCTACGCCGTCTCGTTGACGCGGAACAGGGATTGTACGGCCATAGACCGTGAGTGTTGCCGGGCTCCAGGGTTGGGAGAGGTGGTCTGACAGCTCTGATGACCATTCCGAGGTCTCAGGGGTCAAGAAGTACTTTGCTGGTTTTGTTGCTTCTTTGGGTGTTTCTAGACTCGTTAGCATCGCGTACTTCCATTAGTGACTGGTAACTTACCCTCTTGAGCATCTGCAGGTTCCGCCGCTAGTCCCGTTCCCTCAATAGATATGGCATCCACAGCGACCTTCACTTCAGTCTCCCGACGTCTCCAGTCAGTGGCTCCGTCCATGTGCCAGAAGTCACAGCGGGCCTTTAGCACTTCAAGAAAGGCGGCAAAGTCGTTCTGGCTATGACGAGTTCCCCGCGAGCGAGCTCCGCCAAGGAAAAGACTCTTGAGGAACCCGTCAGAAGGAGGGACAGTGTACTCGATGCCAATGGCCTTCTGCAGTTCCTCGGGCACACGGTTGGACGAAGCGATGAGTACACCACCGAGGTGGAAAAAGGCGATGAATAGGTGGCTGAGAATCTTACTTGCCGCGCGATCAGGCAGCTGAAACTCGTCGAGGAACAGAATGGGAGACTCTTCTACGAGCTTCTTGGCCAACCACAGCATGGCGTACTCCTTTTCGTTCCCGTCCAGCTCTGTGTGGGACTGGCGGAACTTTTCCAGCTGCGAGAAGGTGTAGAGCATGAAGGTGTTGAAGTGCCACCGACGTTTCCTCTCCGTCGGTAGGCCCTGTGCTAGGAGGTCGATCAACATTGACTTACCCACACCGACCTCTCCGGATAGAAAGAGACCTCTAGGTGAGTTGATGGTGATGGCGCCCTCCAGACTGGTCATGACGTGGACCAGGGCCATTGGGTCCGTCTCCTTTGTGTCCAGCATGGCCTTGCGGGCGAGGTGTTTGAAGAGCGGGTTGTCCCAGATGGGGTGACTCGGCATAGCCAGCGTCGCGGCGGCTTCTTCTGGGTCGCGGGCTTCTGGTATATCGGCCACTTGTTTTAGGCGCTCACGGTAGTCCACTTCGGGGGCGTAGTCTTTGAGACGGCCGTAGAGCTTCTGTAGGTGGATTGCCAGTCTATGTTGGTCTTGATCTGGTGAGAGGACTTTGGTTGATACCAGCGTTCGGTATTTGACGAGAGGATCGGTGATGGCCATGGCAGTCGAGTACCGCCTGATGGTGAAGGCCATCTTCCTTGCCTTTGGCATCCTCAGCGTGTGAGAAATCATGGTTGCCGTTGCTCGTCCAGAGTCAAATAATATGAAATTGCTGCCAAGGGCGGTCGACCCTACAGTCCCTCTCTTCAACACACTCGCCTTGGAGCTCTATTCCTTGACGATGTGTGGTGGAGTTTATGCCCAGCTTTCGGTCTCGCTCCCGAGAGCTCGCTGATGAACCGCACCCAAGGGCATGAACAGGGCCGGTGGTAATCGTATACTTCCACTTTGAAGCCAGCTACGGTGTAGGACTCCAAAGGCCCGAGTCGCCCAAACTGAACAATTCTGATCTACTCGATAATAGGTCTAAAACCGGTAAATGTCTTTGACGAGACTTGACTCGAGGTCGAAAGAACAAGTAAGGTTCGCGCAGAATGAGAGACGGTAGTTTTGTGAACAAGAGAGGCTATTGGCTATGCAAACTCACGAGGTCTCGTGGCCAATCATTGTAGTTCAATGTGTCTCGGGAGATGGCTCCGGGTCAAGAATGCAATGAGTTGCGGAACATGAGTGAATAGAAGCGAATGGTGGGGTCGAGTTAGTTCGTCCAATAACTCTATGTGGACGTGAGTTGGAAGTACGTCGCCTTGAAGAATAAGGTAAGTACCGAGGATCTTGAAGCAAACAAGTGCAAGTCACAATTACCAACGACTCAGTAAAAGGAAAAGCAGTTGGTAGTGGGTATTTCTGTCTGCCTCTACGGTACGCACCAGAATCGTTCTATCGATGTGTCCGCCGACCCTTCCCGAGGGCCGAGTGACGTTGTTGACTTAAGTTGGTTTCCCAGGCTCCACTTTCAGGGTCCTAAAGGTATTTTGTTGCATCCAGTGCGTCCAGGTCAATTCAGCGGGCTCCAAATCGATCGCGGAGTCTGCCAATGGGGAGCCTCTCCCATTTTGAGGTGCTAAAAGCATCGAACCTGCCCGCCTTGGTGCTGCCTGCCCAACGGGACCTGAGCAAAAGCAGGTACGTACTGGACTGGACGTGACACGAGGCAGGCAGCTCCACTCTCCTTACCTAAGGTAAGGTCGACTTGTACCTGTGGAGGGACCTGACCTCACTACGTAGGTAGGTATACCCGTGCTGTCGTTGCCCCTTCCGCCGCCTCAGCTGGCACGCCGACACACCTGCACACCTGCCCTGACCTGCTGCTCACCGGGGTCGTGGAGCCTGACACCACACTGCTAGTGGTCAGACAGGAGCTGCTGGCGCTGCTGGTCCGTGCTTGGCAGATGCAGCAACCTTGTGTTTTTTTTTGCGAGACCCAATCGATTGATGCTTCGTCACTCTCACATATTTGCTAAATCCGCTCTGCCACTTGCGTCCACCGTTTCCGACCTCCGCTTTCCCTAACAAATTAAGAATACCTTGGGCCACAGAATCCATCCATCCTCGAAATGTTTTTCTGATTGACACCGGCCCATCCACGAACACCAGCACCATCACGGCGACGGCGACCACGACCCCATCAACCACCACGCGCCCGGTCGCTCGACAACATCACCATGTTTTCTCCCTCCATGAACGAGGGCGGTCCTGCTACCGCGACGCGAAGCAGAAGAAGGCAGCGACCGGCCAGCAACGAAAGCCTCGCCCAGCAACCCAAAGCTAAGCGCCAACGTCTGCCTCTTACCGAGCAGACCTTCGTCAATCCTGATGTGTCCGCGCCCACGGGCCCCGAGATGTACGAGGTAAAGTCCGACAAAGTTGCGACACTCGACACACGCCAGGACGGCATCGAAAACCAGAACCCCGTCACACCAACTCCGAGGAAAGAGCTCAGCGTGCGCGCCAAGAAGCCAAAGGGAGGCGACAGACCAACCAAGGGCGATGGAAGCGTTGTTTTGGTACGCAAATACACGGTCGCATCGAACGCCCCCCTGATTAGCTAACAAGTTTCCCAACAGACGACGAACAACGCTTACACTGTGAGCAAATTGCCTGCATTGCCAGACCGTCTCCGCGCAGATGCTTCAGGTATGTAACGTGTGCTGATTTGACATTCCTCGCATCTAATAGTCAAGTGAAGCGCAGCAACAGGCCGATATCTTCTCGAACCGCTACGCCCTCAGCCTCAACCATACTCATGCGATCGTTTGGCCGTATACGGATCCCTCCCAATCTCCCGAGACATTCACATTCACCCTCCCGTATCCTTCAAAACATACATCGGAACCTCTGCCATTGGGTTGTCTCGTCTCCCCATCGGCATCATCAACAGAGCCCGGCCTGGTCGTTGTTATGCCCGTCAGTGGTAAGATCGCGTACTGGGAATCCATCACGAGCGCCGCGACTTTGGACTTCATGAAGAAACAGCGAAATGGCGTGGAAGGATCGATATCAGGCATGTTTTCTGGCGAAAAGGTCATACAAATCACGAACGCCGAGTCCGCCGGGTTCGTCCTGGCCTTTAGCAGTGGCCGACTAGCCTACATGAGCGTCCGAGATAGCCACGGCAGACCAACGATTTCGGTTCAATTCCTCCGGACAAACCTGGGTTCTACGACGGGTGGAATTTTCGGTAGCATTCGTCACGCCTTGACACAAACTGCAGGGCGTGGGGATATTGCTGCCGTTCGGGCAGAGCGCACTTCTCGAGTTGGCGAACGTAACGTCGTTGCAGCTACGTTGAAGGGCAGACTTCACGCCTGGAATGTACACCGCGGTGGACACCACGACACGATTGTGGAAGCAGACATGCAGGAGGAGATTATCCAAGCCATTCGCGACGTTGACCCCTCAGCTATCGACTTCCAGCCGGAGACGTTCGAGGTCGTTGACTTCGCTTTCGTTCCCAAGGGGTTAGATGCCAAGTATCGGGACATGAGCAGACTCAGCAACGCCATGGCTTCGGAAGACAAGAACCTGCAGCATCTCTTACTTCTCGCCAGCTTCACCAAGAAGAAGGATTCGCATTACTCTTTGGTTGAGGTCATCCTTTCCCCGGCCTCGGCGCAAGTTGGCATGGTTCGTCCAATTTCCTCATACAAGGCGCGCTTCAATCCTGCGAACCCAGTGCAGTCCACCAGGCCTCGTCTACATCTCCCCCGACCGGCCCTTGTAGCTTTCGTCGTTTTCGACAAGGCTGTAGTTGTGGCATCCATCGGCAACCCTCCGGAATCACCAGATGCTCAGCTCCAAGAGGATAACCACATCATTCCTCCCACTTACGAAGACGTCATCACTCTTTCGGACAACAACCAATCAGAGATCTTGGGTTCTGGCTTTGAGGAGCCGCAGACCGCTAATACTGGCCATGAGGAGTCGAGGAGCCGCCAAAAGACGAAGAACCCAGCAGTCGTTCTCATGGTCCGCGGTACCGGTATCGTGCGACTCACAACAACAGACATAGACAGATTTGGCAGCGACCAGCCTCCCAAAGTCACGCCAAAGAGCAAGCTAGAGCAAGCTGTCTTTTATGGGAACAAGCAAGATACCCCCTTAATTTTCGACGGAAGGAAAGGCGTGCAATTTTCGGATGAGGAGGTGTCTGAAGCTGCGTTACAATTAAGCCACGAGATCATGAGTTCAGCGACATCGCATATTTCAACTCTGCCCGCATCTTTGGAAGACAATCTCAGCACCCGCTGTCAGGCCCTCGATCGGTTGATGTCTCACCTCAAGACGACAAAGGTCAAGCTGGACCGTCGTACCCGCTGGCTTCTACTCTCGCATGCCGAGAAGATGATGGTGGCAACAGTTTTGTGGAAGCGTCACGAGGCTTTCACGAACGAGCGACCTGCCAACGACAAGAAGGACCTGATTGCCGAGATTGTCGAGTTCATTCACCAAGACGAAAAGACGAACCCGAACCGCAGCGCAGGGGAAGTCGATCGCGTCAGGCACTGGTTCGTGCATGACGTTGGTAAGCTCGAGATCTTCATCGCCTGGGCCTATGAAGTGATCAAGTACATGTATAAAGACCACATCATGGACGATGCTAAAATCACGCGTCTCATGTACGAGGCTCAGCAAGTCAACCTGGTTGCCCTCATGACAGCGCTAGAGTACCGGCAAAAGAAGCTGTCTTTCTATGGACTCGAAGACGAGGAGCTGCAATTCGGCATCTTGCGCGACAATTACGATGGTCTCGCTGAACCCTGGACCGGATGTCACTACATTTGCAACAACTTGAAGCGTCTGCTTGAGCTGAGTCACACCTGGCTTGATCAATACTACCCTCCCAAGGAGAAGACCAAGGACAAGGCGAAGCAGCCAGATCCCGCGCTCCTGGAGAAGATCAACGCAGAAATTGCCAATCTGAGCGATCTGTACCTTGTGTCATTGCTCGAGGCATCTCGATGGAATGCTGTACAACAAGACGCAAAGGCGCAGAAGTGGTCAGAGCATCTTTCCAAGCTCTACGATTCGGACCGAAACGACAAGGTTCTCTCCCTTCTCCGCCTCGGCAAGTGGGATGAGAGTATCAACATTGCCGAGAAGCACCGGTGCTGGAGAGCACTGGCTTTGGCTATGATTGAGCAGATCAACAGTCTCAGAAGTGAAGCGACAGTGTCAAGGTCACAAGCCGATGCTCGCGAGCTCACCAAGCAAGCGGAGCTGAAAGAGAAGCAAATTGGTGTCTACTTTGACAAGTATGGCGAGGCCTTTGCGTTCCCCACGTACGACATTCTGCTCGACAATGCTGGTGTCCAGGCCGTATTGGACTTCAGTCACGACAACCATGGATACAGGACAAGCTTCCTACGCACCAAACCTGAACTCGCCAAGATTTCGTGGATCAACGACATCCAACGTGAGCGTGACATTGGGCATGCGGCGGAGACTCTTTTCGACCTTGGTATTACCCGTGAGCAGCAGGTCTGGAACAAGAAGATTGAACTTAGTCTCGGAAAGCTGGCTTTGCTAGCTGAATCTGAGAAGCCTGCCCCATCCGATCTCTTCGGCTTCAAGCAAACCAACGTCGAGGTTGAGGGAACATCCGACGAGAAGATTGAGATCATCGATGATCAACTTCTTCTCATCAAGATCCAAGATCAGCTCTACGCCCAGATCTTCCCTTCCGTTCAGATGGCTGTAGATGAAAGCGCCGAGCTGCAACTCGCCATGGAAAATCACTGTCTTCATATCCCAAAGAAACAAAAGGCATTAATCCAAGTCTTCGAGAGCAGCATGAGAAGGCTCCTTAAGCACGAGGCTCTCGATGCCATGTCTCTTATTGACCTACTCACTCTCGTTCATCTACCGGGTGAGACGGCCGCCGACATTGATGATCCTTTCTATCTGGCTCTCGAGGCCGCTTCATTGGGACTGAAGGGCGAGGAGTCGAAGATGGCCAAGCGTTTGATCTGGAGACGATGCTTCATCCGCGATGATTGGACCAAGCTCAACGACACCCAGTTGAAGAACGATTCGTTCGTTGGAGAGAAGTTGACCAGGACTACGCTCTTCAGTGCCTTCATTTCCTGCTACCAAAAACGTAGGTATCACTAATTCGCTCGCACGAAGCCAGTTGCTAACTACCAAACAGAGAGAATTGATGAGCCGTTCCAGCCAACGAGACCTTCCGATGCGCTGGGAGCATTCGTAGACGACCTCGACGGCCGCTGGGCCAGCTGGGAAAAGTCTTACCGGGATAAGCTCCTGGATGCAATGAAATGGGAGGACTCGGTTCTGCGCAAATACATCGACAAAGCACGTCTGGAGGAATGGACTCGCACGACGGCCGAGTCTGCCGAGACGTTAGTGGCGGACAGCGTGGATGAGGCTACTCGGGCTGCCACGGAGGATATTCCAGACCTGCAGACGAATGGTAAGGCGAATGGCCTGCACTAGGATGTGGAGGCATTTCAGCAACAAGATGGTGTTTTCTACTCGTCCGAATCGAGCCTCTCGTCAAAGAACTTCAAGTTCGGCGCCGGGTGGGGATCATTATTCTGAGTCTGAGTTCCAGGGAAACCACGGGGTCATGCAACATCCCTCGCCAACGAGGATCATTTCTTTAGTTTTGGGGGCTTTTGGGAAGTCTGGTTCTGGGTGTAACTTTAACAGCTCTCGACGAGGCTGAGGCATTGGTGTTTTTTGACTTTCCTTTATGAGCCTCAACAGATGTGCCACGGCACCACGGCTCCTCTTTTCTTCTTCTACAACATCAATAACGAATTGGGAAAGGCATGGGAGAGGCGGGAACATTAAAAAAGAAAGAAGTTGATGCAGACAGACAGCACATGCTAGCAAGCAACACGACGATTCAGATTACAGATAAAAT
This sequence comes from Colletotrichum acutatum, assembly GCF_030867785.1. Lineage (NCBI taxonomy): Eukaryota > Fungi > Ascomycota > Sordariomycetes > Glomerellales > Glomerellaceae > Colletotrichum > Colletotrichum acutatum. Next base: position 323,810 of record NW_026849009.1, read on the forward strand.
ACACGATTGGGGGAGGCCTGTCACTCTATTTCGAAATCTTGCTTCTCTGACTTGTACAATGCTAGTGATAGGGCTTTTTGTCACGATGCTCTTGAGAAGTTGTGGGGTTTTTGAATAGCTGTGGTTTTGCCATGTCAGCCGTTCCATAACGCCATGTCCTGATTAATGATGGAAGCAAAAACGAGAGGCTGTGTGATCGGACTTGGCACTGGTATTGATTGGATAGAGCTTTTCCTCGAGCATTTGTGACACGACTGCACACTATACAACATGTTTCAGAGCTTTCGTGATTTTTTTCAGGTCTCGGAGAGATGCCGTTCAATCAATCTGGTAATGCATACTCTATGCTCGATACCTGAGTGCGTTTCCGCGATGATGTATTCGTATTGTTCATTATCATTTCTATTATTCTTCACTATTGTTGTTTCTCTCTTTGGGTCTTCTTCTGCACTTCCTTTGAGGTAGGCGTTTCACATATCCACTAACGTCGTCGTCGTCGTCGTCGTCGTCGTCAAAGGCAAGCACCTACCGTACGTAGACGCATAACTCCCACGACATATCGCGTGGTATATAAACCACACATTCGCCACCCGCTCGGCGCTCGGTGCCCGGCGCGCCCCAAATTACATGGACAAAGGGTGCAACATCAAGACAAAGCAACGCGGCGGCGAAGACGACGACGACGACGACACGCGCGGCGCGCCCGCTTTCTTCCCGTCTACTCCAGGTGATACCCTTCCGCAGCCGTTTTTCTTTTCTTTTCCCGTGGGACCGTGGAAGCACTGGCCAAGCCGGGAGGAAGGTTTGGCCAAAATTTTGAGCCTCGCCGATCCACGGCCTTGTGTGCTCCGTAGACAGGTCTCCAAAGAAAAGAAAGAGGCGACGTAAGGTCCTCCCACTCTCTACAGGGATCCTGCTCTTTTCCAAATTTAGAGCAAGTTATCCACGGCACCCACGGCGATCAATCCATAGGTATGTCAATCAAGGACATAACCTATTACAATCCTACCTAAACGGCTACACGGGGGTGGTTCTTTCTCGCTGCAAAAGTCTGAAGCAATTGCTGCTCGCAGGTCTGGAGTATAAGGTATCCAGTATCCACCGTAGTCAGAAAATCGAGACAGCAGACAGGCCTGGGCGGCTTTGGCTCCCGCGGCTCGCACTCGCAATTAGAACTTGTGCCAAGATCTTGTTTGAGAAACGAAAAGACAGAGTCAACCTTCACACCCTCACTCAACCCACCAAGATGGTAATGTTGAAGGAAGCGATGCCTGCCCGCTGGAGGGGTAAGTTACCGTCCGACAACTCTGGCCAAGCCACAATTCATGCCGTCCCAGTTGTCGTCCCAGATGACAATGATAACGACCGTCGAGCGCCCAGCAACGGCTGGAGCCCCCAACGTCATTCACATGGAGAGTGCGCAAGCCACAGCGTGCCGAGGAAAGCGAGCCACACTATCCTGGCGTTGCTTGCTTACAGAGGCGGGCCTTTGTCTTGAGACATGACTTGCGAACTCTAAGGCGTTTCGAGAATCTGATTCGCCGTGTAGCTGCTGGATGACTAGCCGTGAAATCTTGGTTCAGCAAAGACTGTTAGCTTCGACTCGCCGAGTCGAAACGAAAAGAGACAATGACCACAGAAGCGGGAACGCCGTCGGATCCAACGTGTACTCCAACGGGAATTTTGGTGTTTGTGAGTGCGTCTGCCCTGTGACTGTCACAGGCTAGACGAGAGCCATGGTGCGGTTTAGACGACCTGATGGGAGTTATTCATTGGATGACGGGCCCAAGATGAACGCGGGGAGGCCTGTTCGTAGTCGAGACTTGGAGGAGTGCTGGACGGGTCAGCGTTTCATTTGAACGTTGGAGAATATGTCTGATGGGTAGGAGGGCCAGCTGACGGGGATGGACGGGAGACAAGTGAAACCGTAAGGCGGAGGGAGCGCGGATGGTTGGCTGGCTGGTGAGCCACTGCACCTGTTGAATGGTGACGGGAGTAGTGTAGACATCGGATGATGGGCACTACGACAGGTAGCGTTGAGAGGAGGCAGTCCGTATCGAATGGCAAGCAGAAGCGGTATCCCAGCCGGTTGCCGCGTGAGGAGGCATTTGTTGGTTGACTTCCCACATGGAACGGAGCGGGGCGGTCTTTCACCGCATCTCGGGCGGCATCGCGGCGGTGGGGGGTCAAACGAGCCGGACTGTAGCGCCGCTACAGGTCCAGGCCGGTATGGGCAAGGTTCTGCTGCAGGAAGAATGGCCATTGGACGGTAGCGCCTTCAGTACCTGCAACGGGTGCATACGCGTGGGTTCGTGTTGGTGATCCTCCATTTTTCAACCTTCTCGAGCCTTTTTTCTTCTTCTCCGTTGAACAGGCGACTAACGGCGTGCCATTGGATGTTCTAAATGGGCTAGCGGCATGGTGCTTGGGCCACAGTTTATGCTGTTATGCCTTTGCCGAGAAAGAGAATTTTCGCAGGATTGAAATGGTAATTGTGATGGTTTGCAGGGAAATACACATTCATGCCATGTGGGACGCGCGAACATGTCGAGCGTACCGCTGTGTATGCCAACCGCCAAGAATAAAGTGGCTGCCATGAGGAGGGGACAGCCTTGTGCCGACAAGATGCTGTCGTGGGAATAGTACCAAGTATCGATATGTCTCGTCAATTTTTCTCGAAGTACGCTCTTAATTGCCGACGAGCAACCGTGGAATGTGGGATTCAACACGATTCAGGGTGTCTAGTGTCTTCGCCTGATGCGCTTGCGTAGACAATGCCGACTGTGTGAAGACTGAATTGGATGTCAACGGGCGACGAGCCATATCCGTCATCTCCCAGTCAGACACATCTCAGACTTGGTCGTTGCCCCTTGTTTGGAGGTTTCCAGGCTCCCTTGAAAGGGGTCGTCGGCCGACGGAAAGTGAAGGGCAAGGCCTGTTGTGGCCAGGATATGAAATTCATCGTTCACGGGGACAAAGCGAGATATGCGGCGGACGCAGACTAGGCCGTCAGCGGACCTCGATCCCCGCACAGGGCACACACGCCGTGTGCTTTCTAGGGTCGTTTCTAGCGCGGCTTTCCGCTGCTGTTTGGGCTTGGCTTGGCTTGGGATTGCCGCAATGCCCACGGGCAAAGGAACATGCAACATCCTGGACGAGATAGGCGCGAGCGTGTGTCCCCGTTTCCCCTGGCGTATCGTTGGGTGGACTATCCGTTGGTGTCTCTCTCCCGCGGTCGTTCGCCCGTAGAACACCTACAGCACAGCATAGCACAGAGACCGAGAGTGACTGGCGAGGCCGATAGGCAGAATATCTGTACGGATACCTGGCAGACAGGCGACGGGCCACGGGTGGCTGGAGTTCAGATGAGGATGGATGCAGAGGACGGGCGCCGGAGTTCCGTACTAGTTCAGATTTCCTATGCTGAGGTGCAATAAAGAGGAGTTCGTTTTTATTCGAGATTGGGACGAGACGAGACGAGAAGAGACGAATACGGCGTGGATTCTCGAGCAAGGTCATATAGGTGGTAAAAAAGAGGATACGGGCAACGAAGAGTTGGGTGAGAGGGAAGATGTTGGATGGTACTGCAGATTGGAGCCGACTGCGAGGGGCAGACCAGGTTACGGTTTAGTAGACGGTAGACGGTAGACCCCAAAACAGAAGTCGACTCCGGTACATGGGAGATTGGTGGGAAATTGGGTTGACGACAGGTACCGGCCTGTCAGGCCGTTCTTGCCCTTGGCCTTGGCAGAGGGAAATCCACCTCCAATGGTCAGGTTGCTCCGCCAGAGTTGTCGGTAAGGCAAGGTGAAGGTACCTTCCCTCCACGACAAGTATCTTTGGATGTATCCGTCTACGTACAGGATACCTCCACCTCTTTTGCATCTAGAACCTCAGTAATCAGGCACTAGTCGCCGTCTTCTTTCCCTTTGTTAGGTGACACGCCAATGCCATCAGCTGGTCTGTGCTTTATTTCGTTGGTGTCGGTGTCCGTTCACGATGCTTAAGCCTATCAGGTACCTTAGCATAAGGTAAGGCAGGGCCAGCTGCTCAATGCTTCCCCTTCGTTACCCGTCTTCGTAGAACCAAAGGTAGGTAGGTACCTTATCCAACCAGTTTCGGACTTATCCAGATACGTACCACCGATCTTACGGATATTCAGAGATAGCTTATTTCTATCCGTAACCATTCACCATTCTGTACGGGACAAATACCAGACGTGCCGGAGGGAGGCTGGGAGGCAGCTCGGAGCGGCCGTACAGCTCTCATGCCATTCTCAATCTAGACCAATCCAAAGTCGAGTGCACTGTAGCTTGTCCTGCGTTTGATGATTGATATGTTAGGTTGTCGCGAATACCCGTTTGTTTTGGTGCTCCCAATCTACCAATCTTCCAATCTTGTTCTCCGAGTTGTTCCAAAATTCCGAAAGTCCTCTTCCACTCACCGTGCCCTTCGGCGCCGGCCCCCTCGTCCGTTGAAATTAGACATTAGATCCATTCCTTCTCCCCCCTCGACAGACAGTCGCCCACACGTTCGTCGTTCGTGGCTCTTATCCTCGCTTGCCCCCCTCGACCGTCGTTGCTCACTTTACCAATCCTGGAAACTGGACTTGGGACCTGGACCTTGAACCCAGAACTGATCTGACCCCCCATCGTTCATTGAAAGAGAAGTGTGGGCCACGGTGAGCGTTGCAAGGCAGGTTTAGTTATTGAGAGGTTGAGGCGTCGCTTGCAATTTCACCTGGGCCGTTGACGACACCGGCTGTACGGAGTAGCATCTCACCTTTCTCGATCCATCTCTCCCTCTTTTCTCTCTCTTCCTCTTCTTCCTCTCTTCTGCGCTATTCCTTCCCTTTTCTCAGTCGCGCTCCTCTTCGCCTCGACAAGCCTCGATCGGAGACGATTCACCGGCACAATCCGACAACGGCGAGATACGACTCAGCCTTCGCACCGCCTCCCTGCTGTCGCCCCCGAGACAAGACATTCCAACAATAACGGACGAATTAAAGTCTTAGATTAGGCAGTCTGCCCACGAAGAAAATCAAGTCAGCAGCACCGAACCGACGAGATAGGACAGCCTGCGGACAGAGCAGGACAAGAATAGGTCGACCTCAGCAAAAAGGCAGAAACGGAAACAATCAGGCCTTAGGTGAGTAAGAAAACAGGGGAGGCTGTGATGAGAGCCCACCCGCTGCTGCACAGCACAAGGCGGCATCCAACGAACGGATGGACGCCTCAGCACAAGCAACACCCGATCGGATTGTCCCCTGCACATTGCACAATGCACCCTTGCCTGGACCATCACCGCCTGTGTCCCACCGTCCGTACCCTCATTCTCCCGTCCCCCCCCCCCCTTCTTCTCTCTTGCCCTCAGCTTCGGCCTCAGGCCAAGGCTAGGCGATTCGTGTACTGGGTGCGCGCGCGCGCGCGTGCGTGTGTATACTGTGGTGGTGGTGCGTGGTGAGTGTTGGAGTGTGTGAGTGAGTGAGTGAGAGAGAGACCGGCCCGGCACTGAGCCAACAATTTCGCTGGGCGCTGCCTTGCACAGCACAACAGCAGCAACATGCCTGTACAAGCACCACCAACGGCACCACCACTTACTCCCACCTCACCTCACCTGAATATTTTTTTTATTTCTTTTCTGCTGCAGAGTACCTTACTCCGTACTGCGTACTCGTACCCAATTCCCTCCCGTCCTCCCTTTTCACTCCATCTGCACTACACCTCCAGGCTCCGGCACCACCCAAGTGCCTCCCGTCCTCAACCAGTTACCACCCGACCTCACCTCACTCCGTGCCCAGCGGCTACCTGCCAGTAACAGCCCTGGGAATCCCCAAGCCCAGCAGCCCAGCCCGGTCCAGCCCATCCTTTTCCCGCCAGCTGCTTCGCACTCCCCGTGCAGTGCATGTGGTCCGGGGGGCGGATTACCCACTGAAATCACTCGTCTGCGGCTGCCATCCGTCCACTTGCCCCAAATTTCCATCCATTCTCTCCCAGTCCTCCCCCATTCATCCTTTCCTTTCCTGAAATCCTCTTCCAAGCAACCACAACCACGCAACCACCCCCTTCCCGTCCTCTCGGCCTGATTTCGCCTCCCCGAAACCAAGTCAGCTCAAATGGGCATCGGGATAACGAGCAGCTAGCTGACCTGCGACCCTCATTATCCTTTTAGACATATCGTCCATTTTTTCCCACCTTCATACACCAACCCCCGATCGACTCCATCAGACCGCCTCGACCGACACCCGACACGATTGAACCGAGCATCCAGGCCCAGCCTTTGCCCCGACACTACGGTCCGTAAGAGGACGTAGGCCTTCGACGCAATGGCTTCCTCATCGAGCAACGTCGTCGGCGTGCACTATCGTGTGGGAAAGAAGATAGGAGAGGGATCTTTCGGTGTCATTTTTGAGGGCACCAACCTCCTGAATAACCAACAGGTCGCCATCAAATTCGTACGTCGCCGACTTCACTCAATCGGATTCCGCGTCCTTAAGGGCGTCGCGGTCACTCAATCATGTTTGACATCTTGCTAATACTCTTTTCCGTCGTAGGAGCCGCGTAAAAGCGACGCACCTCAATTGCGAGATGAGTACCGGACGTACAAGATTCTCGTTGGATGCCGTACGTTCATTCTACAATCTCTCGTCCGATGGCATTACTGACTGTGTTTTCAAGCTGGCATTCCCAACGTCTACTACTTTGGACAGGAGGGTCTGCACAATATCCTCGTGATCGACCTTCTCGGTCCCTCCCTCGAGGATCTCTTCGACCACTGCGGCCGAAGGTTCACTATCAAGACCGTCGTCATGGTTGCCAAGCAGATGGTGAGTTACGCCAGCATTGTCATAATATCAAACATCAATCGACTAACCAAGGATGCAGCTGTCGAGAGTGCAAACCATCCACGAGAAGAACCTCATCTACCGTGACATTAAGCCCGACAACTTCCTGATCGGCAGACCAGGCACCAAAGCCGCCAACGTGATTCATGTTGTCGATTTCGGCATGGCCAAGCAGTACCGCGATCCTAAGACGAAGCAGCACATCCCTTATAGAGAGCGAAAGTCGCTGTCCGGTACCGCCCGATACATGAGTATCAACACCCATCTCGGTCGCGAACAATCCCGCCGTGATGATCTCGAGGCTCTTGGCCATGTCTTCATGTACTTCCTTCGTGGCGGTCTTCCCTGGCAAGGTCTGAAGGCTGCAACAAACAAGCAGAAGTACGAGAAGATTGGCGAGAAGAAGCAGACCACCCCTATCAAGGACCTCTGCGAAGGATTCCCCGATGAGTTCAACAAGTACTTGACCTACGTACGGAATCTCGGCTTCGAGGACACCCCCGACTACGACTACCTCCGCGAGCTCTTCACACAGGCCCTGAAGAACACTGGTGAGGTTGAGGACGGCGAGTACGACTGGATGAAGATCTCCAAGGACAACGGCAAGGGATGGGATGCCATGAAGGGCCACAACCCCGGATACCTGCACAACCCAAATGCTCGACCCGGCCCGTCTCAGATGGAGCTTCACAGCGGCCATCGGGGCGGTGCTGCAAACCCCAACAACCCCAACAACCCCAACAACCTGACAGTCGGCCGTTTAAACGCCGCGCAACCCCCGCCTCCTTCTCCGATCAAGCAGATGGCGAAGTCGAGAGGTCAACCAAACGCCCCCGGCGCCTTGAACGCGCAACGGGGCTCCGGAGTCGGGGGTCTTCGGGACATGGCCACCCCCACCGGCTCAACTCAGGCCCAGTTTCAGAACAGCAACCGCAACCTCCCCCAGAACGTTCCTCAACAGACACCGATGAACCAGCAGCCGGCCCCTCCTAATGGCCGTCCTGCTGAGCCCCAGCCTACAGGCTTCCAAAAGTTCATGAAGGTGCTTTGCTGTGGTATGTATCCCTTTGTGTCTCACCCATCGTCGGGCCGTGTCACTAACAATTCTACAGGCTAGAGTCTCGGTTTCTGCTTATGTTCGTGTTGCCACAAGGACGGCTAAGACTACACCTCACCACTATATAAATGCCCACTGGACAAATCCAGCCAGATGCCGGATCGATGTTTGAGAGAAAGTCAGGCCACCAAACCTGGTTGAGGACTTCTTCACCACCCACCAATCCCCTTTGTCCGTCACTCTTCATCTTTTCCGACAAAAACTTGTTCATCCTCTGAGCTACACTTTTTTCCCGCATGACGACCACGGAGTAGCATCCAGCGCGCACACTGGCTATTCCGGGATAATGACGAACACACTAGCCTTTCTTTCTGGTTTTCTCTTCATCTGTGCTTCGACGACGTCTCTTCTTTTGGAGGCCGTCGGGGCATCATAAAAATCACTGGCATGGAAATCTCACCTCGGGAATGGGGACCTTCTTTAACTAAGGACTTTCTGTTTCTAAGGAGAGAAACAAAAAACATACAACTTGATAATGTACAGCGCAGCACGGCGCATGGCGGTTGCAGGGGTTTTTAAGCATTGGGTCAGGTTCTGCCGCACGTTTTCGTTAAAGTTGATAATAAGGCTCGCCGTGTCCGGCACAGCTTGAGGCGACTGCGCTGTTGGAGAGAGAGATTGGTGATTGCGAGACGGCGGTTGAGAGATGTTTCGGGGAGAGAGTTGTGTGGAGGCTGATAGACAGAAGAGAGAGGGATACAATGGACATGAAACTTCACACTACACCAGTCAATGACCTCTGCGTTTCCTCATGTGACATGCCACCCTTCCTCGATATGATGATGCAGTTGCCGAAACTGACTCTGATGCGTTCACGATACGAGATGCTCGTTTTGGCCTGCCGAGATGAACCAGCGTGATGGTGGAGTACTTTGAATCTCCAGGCTTCATGCTGCGGTAACAACTTCAACAAGAATGGAAGACTTGTCTGCCTGCTGTTTCCATTGCCAAGGAACAGGAACTTGTAAGCTCGAATGCCTATCTCAAACGTGTTGGGTTGTGTTGGCCTTGTTGTTGCTCTGGTCACCAAGTTCACCGTATACATAGATACATGACGGCGTATTAGATTCTGAAAGGGTGGATATTGAACTGCCTACTTCGCGCTACGAGATCTAGGCTAGCCTAGGTCAGATACTTGAATCAATCGTTATGAAAAATGCGAGCCACTGGGATGGATCATGCGAGACTTTGATAGGTAGGCGTATCCGTGTAGAAGGAGCGTGACGGATGTTGAGACGATGTGTTTGTCGGCCTCTTACAAAACTGGCACGAGCTTCGGTCTTTGAATGATTCGATTGACTTGCTGAGCTGGTGTAGACAGTAAGACCGGGCTTGGATAGATGGTATTCAGAACTTGCTGTGTGGTAATTCCCACGTATCACCTGTGAAGTAGAGCCTCTCTCTCTTGGTCCGGGTAGATATCATGCAATCGGGTTCCTCGACGTTCTCTGCAAGCAGGAAGGCTATGCCACCCCGGGGTTCTGGGTTGGGGATCATTCCAACATCGAAGAGCTCCCCTCCAACACGGCTACATCGCGAATTGGTATTTGCCCCTGAAAGTATGTTCCGTGAGGAATACGTGTTCGGTGCGTGGAAGGGGTGCTAGGTAGTCGCAAGGTAAGTTCAGTGAGAGTAAGTACCACAACTCCGGCATCTGAGCATGCCACTTCGAGATGCTATCGTTGGCAACGAAAGGTGCCAGATATTGATGGAAGCAGATCGATTTCTAGACACCGAATCCCCTCTGTAGTCTTGTAGTCTTGGAACGACCTCGGTTTTTATACTTGTACTATCTCAACCTCGAGACTACATGAACCCGCTGGTCGAGAATACGCGCCCCTACAAAATCCTCAATCTGAGAAGACTTCTCGGAATCTCGTCACCAAGTTCTTTGCTCAATAGACCAGAGCGTCAAAACGCTCAACCACTGGGTGGCCAATAGGCTGGGTTGCTATCAGAGGGCCCTAGACCTGAGTATATGTAGCCCCAGTTAACAGAGCTCTCACTCGATAGACGCGTCCATTGTCAGTTCCCCAGCCCGGTCCAGCATCAGGTATTGATCCAACATGCTCTGCCCCAACTGTCAGCTTACATTCCTTTTAACACCGTTCGAAGAAGACCGTTGTAACTTACCCAGTCCACGCTAGCAGGGTCGTTCAAAGCATTATCCAACGCCATGAAATTAAACTCATCACCTTGATACGTCCCCTCTCCAAGGAAACCCTGGCTCTGGCCTGGCGTCTGACCAGGCAAGCCACCAACATCTCCATACCTAGAGTGCACAGCCAACGACTCGCTGAACAGAGCCGGATCTCGATATGTGCTATTGAGACTACTACCTGTACTCGCCGCCGTCACTGCCGTCATTGTCATCCTCGTGGTGTTGTCGGTGTGCTGCTGCTTCCTCTGGCGCGATATGCGCTGGACCATGGCCCGCAGGACCGCCGCCGCGTGCCTTGCATCCTTGGAGCAGTCTGACCTCCGCGACCAGATCTCGCTTGCTGTCTTGAGGGCCTCCATTTTTCGTTCATAGTCCTCGTCACTTCTCAGTCGTTAGCAACAGCTCCAGTATCCCAAGCCCGCCACTTTCCTCTCGACCGTCTTTCCAGCCTAGCCAACGAAGAGAAACAGAGTCGAAGAAATAAGACGAAAGAGAACATACCTCGTATCCGTACTCTCATTCAAATCCAAACAAACCACCATGGCAGCAATCATGAAGTCATGCAACGTCAAACTACTCAACATGTACCGATCCTCAAACAACCTGCCCCCCGGGCTCGCTTCCCGGTCAAACTCGGCGTGCAAATCCAACACCCGCAGCGCCGCAGCTCTGCAAATCTCCCTCGAAGTAGCGAACCGTGGGTCCCCGTTATAACACCCCTTTTCCCTGCTTAGGTACAGCCGGTGCAGCACGCACAGCGCCTTGCTGTACATCAGCTCCAGCATCAGCCGCTGCATGACCGTGTGATTCTGTTCCGTGAAGCCCGTCTCCCGGATCGGCCTCACGCGCAGCACGGCGGGCAAGGCGGCGTGCCACGCGTGTAAAGTATCATTGAGGACCTGGGTCTCGGCGTACGCCGGCTGCGCGGGCGAGAGAGCGTGGCGGATGACGCGCCGCAGGATCCGGCAAAGTTTCGACTTGTAGCAGTAGTACAGCGAAGGCGTGGCCTCCGTCGGAGGGCGTGGCGGCGGCATCGTCGTCGTGTTCTCATCAAAGTCTTCGTCCGGGTGGTTCTCGGGCCCGACTGCGTCGTTGTCACCCTCGTGGACGATGGCTGGCATGCCGAGCTGGAAGGACAGCAGGAGGTCAAACGCCTCGCAGTAGAACCAGGCGCGGCGGCGCATCTCGGCGTCAAAGGGGGTGATGGGGGCCGAGAGGTGCGAGGGCTCGAGGTGGTAGCCGCGGCGCTGGGCGAGGCGCGTGGCGACGCCGAACATGTTCCAGAGGACCGGGTCCATGTCCCTGCTCCCGAGGACGCGGGAGTAGGCGACGAGGAGCGTCGCTTCGACCGAGTAGGGTCTTGCGGCGAGGTAATTACCCTTGATGAGGCACTGTACGGCGCGGCCCGAGTACGCCGAGGCCTCTTTTAGCTTTGCGGGGTTGAGACCAAGTGCTTCGGCGTTGCCCTTGCCGCGGACGATGACGGTAGCGTTTGATATGATTGAAAATAAGATACTGATCCAGAGCCAGCTCATCGAATCCGGGTTGGCCCAGAAGGCGGCGTACTCGCGCTGAAAGCGGCCGACGTGAATAAAGGGCACGGCGGTGAACCGGGCGTTGAAGTAGACGCCGAGTAGCTTCTCGAGATCCTGTCGCGGCGGGAGGCTATAGAGAACCTCCGGTAGGGAGACGGGTACGACGGCCCCGAAGAGGAAGTCCGGGCCGATGGCGCAGGCGCCACCTTCGGGCGGTTCAGGGGCGACAGTAGGGTCTGGCTCAAGGGCTGTTTTGATCTCGCGGATGTGGTGGAGGAGAGCGGTCCAGTGCGTTGCTCCGTAGTAGGAATCGTCTCCGTCGATAGCAATCGGGGCTGGGGAGTCGTGGCCGGTGCTGCTTTCGCTCCGGGGTAGTTCCGAGTCCGTCGGTGGTGTCGGCACGGCGTTGACGATCCCGGCGGGCTTGGTGGGGCCCGGTCTTGAGGCCGGTGCCGGGTTCTGCTGGGGGCCGTTCCGGTCACGGTCTTTGGATGAAGTCATGCCCCTCCTGACAAGGTCCTGAACCATATCCTCCAGCTTTCGGAGTCGGAAGTGAACCTCCGGACGCGGCTGCTGTCCCGCTCCACTCCCACCCCGATGACGAGTAGCTCCATCTGAAGTGACAGCCGCTAGATTCCCGTTTCCACGACTGGTCGAGCTCAGAGTATTCCCAATACCTCCACCAGAAGTGACAGGAATGGCATCGCTTCCAGAAACGGTAATGGAACCGGCACCGGTAACAGCGTTAGCGTCGCATGGCGTAGAGGCAGAAACAGAAACAGAAGTAGGTGGTGTAGATGCAGATGCAGATGCAGAAGTAGAAGTAGAGGCAGCAGCCCCAAACTTGCATGCCCCCTCGTCCCCGCGCCTAACACACGCACCGCATGGGAGTGCGCGATCGCATCGTAGCTTCCGCGCACGGCAGGCGAGGCACGAGACGGGTTGACGGTTGCGCTTTGTTACCCTGCGCTGGCCGTCGGACAGAGACTGGGCACGGAAGACGGACGTGAACTGGGTAATGTCCGCCGAGGACGACATGATTCGTTCCCTCTTCTTTGCGCCGGCCGAGTCGGCTCGGCTGCCCTACCGTCGATCTATGGTATTCTTCCCTCTCTTCGACCCTTTTCCTCTTTTCTTCTGAAAATACACCCCCCTTGGATAAGGTTGTCGGGGTGTGGGGGTGATGGCTATCGGCCGAGTTGTTCTCCCAGATTCCCGTGCAGTAGTAGCGTGTAGAGGAGTGAGCTTGGGCGAAGTGAGGTAAGACGAGGTCCGAGATGGATTACCGATCTGGGATACAAGTGATCCGGAGTTTAGCTGCTTGTTTCTCCTGAGGAAGAAGTAGGGAAAAGTATGAGGTCGTATCCGGGAGAGCAATGGAGATCCAGGGTTTCCCGAAAACGTGACCAATGTCAGTCAGCAAAGGAAGGAGAGCAATCGTCATCACAGTCATAGGAAAGAGAGGAGGAACTTTGGAAGGAGCTTGTTAGTCGGGGTTAATCCCCGGCTTTTACGCTTTCCCCTTTCGGAAATATTACATCTCCGGCTCCTAATCGTACCTTACCAGTGGTATCTTAGAGGCAACCGGAGCTTCAACTTCCATTGAACATCATCTCGTCGACACCATGAACAAGAAAACGAAGAAAACCACCACCGCCCTACGCCACGATACACCGTAATACAACTCTCTTCACCGAAGTCCTTTTTTGACTCCCTCTTTACATGTGTCACAAACGCCGCTTTTCTAGATTGAGCTTGTATGCCAATTATAGACGTCAATGTGTCATTGATTATCTTCCGCACAAGCGACTGCATCCAACGAGCACGTCCTTTCTCTCTAATTTCTTTCTTGTAAAGAAGGCAAAAAGTAACGGTATGCATCTTCTCTATGACTTTGCTCCTCACCCCTCTCTTTACTACACTAGACTACATGAAGACGAAAAGTCTGAGCGATTCGGAGAAGCTTTACCGATGAACGATTAAACCGTGAGAGCATGCAGAGCCAAGGCAAATCTCGCATCTCTAGGTTACAGCAAATTTAATTAAACCACCGGAACGAACTACGGTATGACAAAACCCTGTCCCTTGTATTCTCGTCCTCTTTCTCTCGCTCTGTCGGGAACGTCCCAACTTTCTTTACTAAACGCCGAAACATCTACACGAACCTCCCCTCAAGCGGGCTCTCACAATGATGGAATCAAAACACTCCGCATGCTCTCGTTCGTTCACCGCCTAGCTATGTGTGTGTGTGTGTGTGTGTGTGTGTGTGTGTGTGTGTGTGTGTGCGCGCCTCTCCCCCACCTCTCACATGCTAACCAAACAGGAGACCAAGGGCGAGCTTGGTAAAGAGAGCAAGCAACATGTTTCTGTCCGACAGGGACAGCAATATCCAAAGAGACACAGACATTTTCCTCAAAACTCAATCGTGATTTTTCTCCCCCTTTTATCTACTACGGTATGTTGCAATCCCCTCGACCCATCTACACACGCCTCCTCACCCCTCACCAGAGAAAACGTCCAAACACTTTCTCTCCTCGTTTTCCGCCATCCGTCAAACGCCTTATGCCGTCCAATGAACATATGCACATCAATTCTCAAGCTTCTTGTTAATAACTATGTTTAGCCTGGCACCTCTCACAATGCGCGAACGCCTGGCGTACACATAAACCCGCCGTTCACGTGCACCCAGCACCTCACCTTACATATACTTACATACACGTACAGATTATCCAACAATCGCGCACGTATTCGGATCCGAGAATTACTCTAATGCCCGTACATTCTCATACTTCTCTTTCCCATCGATTACTGGAATGGGATGTCATTAGCGCCACTAGCGCTGCATTCCTCATCATCACCGCGGCCCGTACACGGGGCGACCGTCTCTCAGACCTCATACGCACGGCCCGAGATATTAAACGCAACCTACACCCAACGCCCTCTCGCACGCAGGCAGAAACAACCGCTAAGGCTGGAATGTATCCCACCGGCATCTGTGCTATTCTACCCTCAATATGGTATTCGTATCGAAGCGCCTATCCAAGTACCTATCTTGCCGCCATGACCCTACTCTAACTCAAAGTCCTATTCACGACGAGTAGCTGGTCTTTGCCTGCTCCGTGATCCCCCATCATCCCATCTTCGTATCGGCAAGACCGCTCTTACTCTTTGCAGACCTGCTGCACGATCCAAACGCCGTGCTGCTGCTCCGGGATCTTGAAAAATTTCGACACTACACGCCACTGCGGAAGAGAAACGGCCTACCTGACCTTCTATCCATCATCACCTACTTACACGGTGCGTGCTGGCGTCTGTGGTTTATCGGACTGGCTCACATCCGACCAGTCTCAGTCTGTACCACGCAGTGACCCCTAAGTCTCCACCGTTTTTTTTTCCTTTCTTTCGTGGTCCCGTCATCCCATCTGTACAGAGGCCAAGGAGGCCAGAACTTTTCTTGACAAGATTGAAACAATTTGACGCTGTACGCTACTGTCTCATAGGGCTACGGTGGTTGGCACGGCATGTGCCCGCGTCTGTGAGGAGCGGCAGGATCGAGACAGCAGTAGCAGTAGCAGTAGCAGTAGCAGTCGTAGTTGAACTTGCATCTCGATCTCCATCTGTCCACGGGTCTCATTAACATTGCACAGCACAAGTTGAATAGAATCCTTGATATCATGTTTGGCAACAACTTTCATTTGCCTCATGCAGTAAAGCTACCGATCTTATGCCGGACAACATGCCTGGCATCTCGTTACCTAGGCAGCATCAAGATACATACACACACAGCACACAACACACCAACACTGTTTGCCTCCTCTTGCCTGCTCCTCCGAACCTGCACTGACGGCCTTTTGCTGTCAATGTAAGCCCGTCCATCCGGCCTCCGTCTAGAGCTACCAGAGCTAAACCCCCCACGCAGCCGGTGCCTCCCCGCGCTTTTCTTGCTCCAACTAGCTGAGCTAGGCTCATGGGGCCTGTTTCCCCATCCAGCCAGCTTCGTGTCAAGGAAACCAATGTATTAGAAAACGCCAGGCTCTTTTTTAGTGGTTCCCCCTCTTGCTCCTTGCGCTTGGCTCAAAATCGTAGAAACAATAATATGAAATGATATCGAATAAAAAGAATAAGATGAAAAAAGAATCACACATACACACACGCTTTTGTACAATGAGACGCAGCTGGGTATCATAGCAGCGAGGAAGAGACAGGGAAGCAGACAGAGACCAAGTGCTGTCTTAGGAGGAAATGCCGCGGATGATTCTAGCGTTGTTGCCGACAGCGATGGTGAAGGGAGGAACGTCCTGCAGAATATGTTAGACTAGAGTTTCATGATCAGGGAGCGCATGTCGACGACATACCTTGGTGACAACCGCACCGGCCCCAACGGTGCTTCCGCGCCCAATCCTGACGCCTGGCAGGATAATGACTCCTCCACCAATGAAGCAGTCCTCTTCAATGGTGACAGGCTTGCCAAGTTGAGGGCCCCTGCTACCCAAGCGCTTCTTAGGGTCGGTGGGTAGCGTCGCTGCGTAAATGCTCACGTTCGGTCCAATGTGGCAATTGTCGCCAATCTTGACCTCGCAGGTGTCGATGATGGTGCAACTTCGGCCAACAACGACATTTTTCCCAAGAGAGATATTGTACCCATAGTCGCAAGTGAATGGCGCTTCCACAACAACGTCCTCGCCTACTCTTCCAATGTTGGTCACTGGCGATGCAACCGTCGGAGAAATCTGGATAGGGTCGCGAGGTTGCAAAATCTCACGGAACAAGCGGCCTCGCTCGGTTGGTGAGACACCGTTGTTGGGGTTCGTCGAGTTGTTGAATCGCCAACATGCAGCGCTGCACCGTTCACGCTCAAGGACAAGCTCCTTATCAAATGGGTAGTAGAGCTTGCCGGCAAGCATATCCTCCTTGTTCGTCGTCCTAGACCGGCTGGAAGAAAACTGGGTATGCGACAAGGCTAGCTGCGCAGCGACTTGTGCATTGCTAGTTGCTGGAGGCTGCGGGATGGGGCTGTTCGACCTCGTGGGGTGCAGAATATTGATTTGCGGCAGCGTGTTGCCAGGATGAGGCGTCTCCGGTTCCGGCACAGTCCTGCTAATGTCGTGCAACGGGGGCACACGCTGGTAGTCCTTTCTCTCTGAGAAGGGGGCATGAGGAGGCCCTTGGGCACTGATTGGCGTCGGGAAGGCGTTCGCTGGAGTGTAGGGAATGGCGGATAGCTTGGTCTCGGGGCTCGCAACCGATGCACTGGGAATCGTCGAGGCTGTCGGCCGGTCGTCGTCAGTCAGTAGGGGTCGGCCCTGAGGAGGATCTATCCGCAAGGGCTGGCCACGGTAGGGAGGTAATGCCTCTCGTCTTGGTCCGACAGCTGGTTGGCTGCCGTAGGGAGCTTGTTGTGGCATGCCATACGCGCCAGGTGGGACGTAGCTGGGGTCTTTGGACTCCAAGGGGATGGCGGCGGCCTTGCTGTCCGGCTTCTGCCAAGCCGTGTTCCGCTGCGGAGGATATCCTGCACAGACAAAGCCTCCACGAAGACAGTTGCTACCTGGGAAAGGGTTAGCGTTATCACTCAAAGAGAAAAACGAGAAAGATCAGGGCAGCTCCTACATTCCGGCTTCTGCTCATCGCACTTCTTCTTCCTCCTTCGGCACGTAAGACACCCCGTCTTGGTTCGGTTACTGAAGTTTCGTTTTCTCTTCGCCTTGTCGGATTGAAGCATATCACGGGATCCGCCAGGCGTGTAAGAGCCATAGGCCATAGATCGATCATCACCGTCAGGGCTGGTGTTGTCGTAATCATTCGCATCCATCTGGTTGGCGCGTCTCAGAGCCTCCCCAATTTGCTCTTCGGATTGACCTTGGGTAGATGTTGCCGAAGGTTGGTCGTAGTAACCCCTCTCCTCTCTCTCCCTCTCCCTTTCTCTTCCCTCACGTGAATACCATGACTCACCCTGTTCCCTTGAATCTTCGCGTTCAGCGTACGGGCGATGATCGCGCGAGGGCGTTCCATACGGTTCACGTGGTTCTGGTGGGTGAGGCTGAGAGGCAGTCTCAGGGGACTTTTCCTGACGCCCGGGAGCTTCCCGCCTTAGCTCCACTGAGTTTGATCGCTTTCTCTTATGAGAGCCATCAACGTCGGGGTAATTTGCTGTTTGATACGGGGATCTGTCCTGGCTTGGGCCGGCCCAGGGCTCTCTCTGGTTTGGGGAGGGCTCTACGGCGGCTGTTGATTTGGGCTCAGGAAGGGTGGGTTGCCCATTGGTGCGCTCGTCTGACGGGGCTCTACTGGCGTCGGCGGGCGGGTTGGGTGGTTCTGACGTTTTTGGTGAGCCCCCATTGAGGGCAGTAAATGTTGACATGATTTAGAACGGCACCTCACCGGCTCGGAGGTGGAGTGGTGAGAGTCGTTACGTCGCTATGCAGGCGCGTTGGGCCGAGCAAGCGATAGCTGTTGTGCCTTGAAAGAATTGCTGCGCAGATGCAGCAAGCGACCGGCGGCAAGGCTAGTTGACAGACAGTCGTCGCGTGGTGAGTGAAGAGTCGGCGGGGAGCTTCGGCAGAAATGATGTTGACGAAAAGGGTGCGCAGGAGTTCGCGCGCGTCAATGAAAGCCAGAATCAGCAATTCGGGCCGAGCCAAGCTAAGCGGAATGTTGCTCTGGAATAGCTACGGAGCCGCGGAAGGCTCAGCAATAGCTGGAATAGCGTTGGGCTGAAGGTCCGAGGCGAGCGAGCGGCTTTTTGAGACAGGGAGGGCGCCTCGATATCTTCCGGACTTGGAGAGTCTCTTGGGAGAAGATCTTCCGTTAGAGGTCGACGTGGATGAGTAAGAAATGGGGACCTCTTGTCTGGTGTGGTTGAGATCCAAGTCGTTGCTTTGTCGTGGGGGTGGGTAAAGTTTTCTTCTCTTTTTTTTTTTTCCTCTCTCTTTCCTTTCCTCGCGTTACCCCCTGGTCCCTTTCAAAGATCTGCACAAGAGGGGGAAAAAAAAGAGAGTGATGTGGTATCAAGCGCAATGATGACACTCTTTGCTGGTACAAAGTACAGGTGCAGCAGCTGCAGCTGGTAGTGCTGGAACTGGAACTGGAACTGGAACTGGAGCTAGCAGCTGGAGCTGTTGCTGCTTTCTGCCGCCGGTGGTGCTTCGGTACGCGGCGCGCGGAGGTCGCGGGAGCTTGAGCTTTGGACTTTTTTTCTTCCCTTCTTTTTGAGTGGGCGTTGGCGGGGGGAGGGGCGTGGGACAAATAATGGATTGCTGGGCTGTGCGCGCGTGCGTCAGTAAAAAAGGCAAGGTACCTTGTCTTGGGAACGTGCGACAAGGACGAGAGAGCGAGAGCGGTGTCTTGTCCGCTCTGGGGGTGGAACAAGGGCAGAAATTGGTGAAAAAGATGCCGCTGAGACCTGAGGCTGTGCAGCCCTTGGTGTATGAATATGTGTGAGAGAAATTGGATGGGAACAGCCCGACCCAGCGTCCCGGCCTGTACGGATGCTCGACGCCGTCAAGAGAGTTTCTGCCCTTGCCTTGTTTGGTCTTTGGGCGGCAGATGAAGGAGAGAAGAAACGCAGATGCAAAAAGGTGGGAGCGAACATTGGGCAGCAGACATGTTAGAAATTCACTCACTTTTTTTTTGTTGCTGCTCTCATGAGATATCCCTATTGGGATGTTGTCTGGAGTTTTGCTGCCTTGACAACAACTCGACTTGAGAGTTGTGTGTACTGTGTAGTACTGCTGGCTATGTTTGCTCGCGGTAATCCAGGATTGCTACAGCCTTGGATCCGACACGAGGAAACGAGCTAAGAGTGCCCGTAGATACGACGTTCTGTCTGCGTTGGAGAAGAAGTAGGTGCTCCAGATGAAATCGGCCTTTGGAGCAGTCCAGCGCATGCGTGGTCTTGGTTCGGCCAACGGGGTTCGTATTGCGGTTGCGTCCGGCCAGGGATGACAATGAAGATGACGATGGGGACGCCCAAAGTCGAAATTGGGATCTAATGTAGACAGCGAGCTCCGCAATTTGCTCGCAATTTGCCGTGCTGATGGTAGTTGGATGGTTGTCCGTACCGAAAGAGATGATGATAGTGGTAAGATGTGTGTGTATTGTGAGTGTGTGTATGAGACGGAAGCAGGCAAATGAATATTCGCGCCTGCGATTCGGTGTGTCGCCTGCGAGGAAGCAGAGTATCAAAGGAACCAAAGGGGAAACTGCGCCGGCGTTGTTCTCCTCAAAGGTACCGTGCGCCTCTCTCTATCACTCTCGTCTTCTCTTTCCCCAAGTAGAGAAAGATGTGAGAATCAGAAGGGTGAGAATAGAGTATTAGTCCAGCTTTCTGCCGTTGCCCTTGTGTCCAATTGTTCAAGGACCGTCTCTTCCTTTCTCCCCGTCTCAAGGGTTTGTCCGAGTCGAGGGATGATGGCTGCTTTGTATGGCGGCGCTTGAGCGTTTTTTGACGCGCGATTATGCTGCGCCTGTTCGGGGGGTGGAACACTGAAGAGTGAGGAGACAATTTCCCACTGGACGTCGCGAGCCACTGAGGTCGGGTGAGGTGACTTGGGACTGTAACGCGACTCGGATTGCAATTTGTTCCACTAAACCCGGTATGAATGCCAGTTCAAGTCAAGAATGCTGGGCGAGTAGGGATATCCGCTTGTATCAATGCTCGAACCTTGCCTGCCGCGCGCCGTTTGCCCTTGGGGTGAAGAGAGTGGACGTGCAAAGTGTAATGAATCTGCCCTGCCTGATGAGTTAGGCTGCGTGACTGTGTGGAGGAAGTAGTTTTGGTGGTGTCGGATGTTGACGGGTGGGATGGGCGAAAGGGTGAGATGACAAGAAAGTGTAAGTGTGACGAAGGGGGGGCAGAGGGTAGGGAATATGTTCATATCATGTGGAAGTGGAAGTGGAAGTGGTAGTGGTAGCGAACCTCGAGTGTGAAGTGAAAGTGGTGGTCGGGGTCGCGGTCGTGTCTTGGTATCTATTTGTTTCGAGGTACCTTTACTTACTCCGTACTCTTTCTCTCACTCTCACACACACTCTCTCTCTCGTGTGCGCGCTCTGCCTCTGTCGTATCCGTACTCCGTTCGTAGTGCACCTACTCCGATGAACTGTAGAATGTATCCGTAGAAGTGTCTGGCATCTGTAGCCGCAGCCTTAGTTCGTCCCCGTAGCCGTCGTGGTGGGCAAGGAAAGCAAGGCAAGTCAAGGTACGAACCAGTCGTTGACAAGCCGGCACTGTCGAAAGTCTGTAGGCGAGCCAAGGGCTACCCTTGATAGTACGGGAACCAGCCAGCCTTTTTCTTTTTCTCTCTTTTTTTTTCTTTCCTCCCGCTGTAACGCGCTCACTCGCCAAAGCTCAACTCCAATGGCCGAATAATTAGAAAGAAGGGTCTCTGTGTATCTGTCGTCCGTACTCAACGTCCACGCTGGGCTGCGACCGAAATTGCAAGGGAACGAGAAATACCTCTCGGGGTAACAGGGACGACACGAGGGTCTCGGCGGGTGCCTCGTTACTTTTGTATCCTGTACGGATCAAGAGAAAGAGAGCACAGAATCTCTCCAAACAAAAAGTACTCAGAGTGTGGCCTCATTCATTTTCTTCTTGGTCCTGGTTCCCTTCTCCCGCGAAATCCCACTTGTGTGCTGCATCCACACATGGAGCCCCCTCCTCTCGCTCGCCTTTCACTCTTTCTCTCACTCTGTGTGTGTGTGCAAGTGTTGGTCTGAACATGCAAGAGGCATCCAAATCGCCTCTCTTCACCTTCTCTCCTACCTGGGTCATACATACGGATCCATTCCTCCCAGACACCCCAGTCCTTCGTCGCTAAACCCGGGAAACACGAACAGCATTGGGTCGCGGCATGGCGCTTCCCACGGGTACTCGACCGCCACAAAGTACTCGCGCGATACTGCTGCCAGTAACCACTTGCGTTTGTCGTCGCTTCCACGGCCACCAGCTGGGACCCCTGGCGAGGCATGAACAAGGGCGGGGGGATGGTAGGCAGAAAGGAGGGGGCGTGTCGACAGGCCATTGGAGACTTGGGGAGAGGGCGTGAGCCACAACCTCTGCAACCCGTGTCTGGTCACTCCAGCTGTACGTACAACTCAACTGAACTGTGCTTGACGGTAGGTCGACCTGGGCTAGCCGGGCCTGAACTGGGATATGCCCGCCGTGCTTGTGCCCATCGCCGTCCCTGCTCGCCTTGCCTCCATCCCCAAATCGAGCTTCCCCGTGAGTCCAAGGCCGTTGCCCTTCCAAGCCGTGGAATGGCGAGTACGTCCTTTCTCTCAGCAACCCTTTCCTCATCATCCATAGGCTCAATGTCATGAGCGAGAGTCAATTTGAATATGTCCACCAACTATTTTCCGTGTTGCGGTGATTGGTCTCCAGGTTACAAGGGTTGGCACACACCATCATCTCGCGGGCCTCACCGGCCACATCGCCCACCTCCCCACGATGCGATATTGGGCTAAATGATGCATAATGGCAGAGTCCTGTATCTGTACAGGAAAGTATGGTAGCGTGCACGTACGTACACATGTATGCTTGATAATACGTCTCTTAACCTCTGCCACGTGATGGGGGAGGTTGAGGGAGGGATCTGCCATCTCCCCCCCCCCCCCTTTTGAAGGCTACCGGCGCATGGCAAGGTGTGTTTTTGGCCCCCGCTCTGCCGCGGCCGTGAGCCGTCGTCATTTCCAGTGTCTCCAGAGTTTGGGGGCAGGAAACAAGCGACCGCCCTGACAAGAGCCGCCGGCTGCTTTCGCCAAAGACGCAAGGACTCACTTCCAGCTTGACAATGACCCGGGCCTATGATTTCGCCAGCGGCCAGCCTGCACCCGCTAGCCCTGTCAACCTTGACATGCTCGTCGCCCGTCACCGTCCCGGTCAAATCGTCAGCATGCCGCCTCGACTCCACCGTCCCAAGATTTGTACAACTTGACCGACTGTCGTTGCCTGAGCAGAGCGTTCCAGACAGTTAGACACTCTCGCGGTTCACCAAGAAGGCCCCTCGCGCATCCGGAGACGCTGCCCGCCTGTAGCGTTACACTGGTTTCCACTTGTCGCTCTCACGAAGCTTGACCCTCGCTGTAACCCTTTTGACCGCTGTTTGGCCGGGGTTGAATTATCAGTTGTGCCGTGCCGCAGAAAATTGACACCAGGGTCTCCCACGTTTCTCAAGTCTGGCAGGAAACGGCTTTGATACGTTCAGGAAGGTGAAGAAAACAAAGCCTGAGGCCTAGGTGTCGCTTGGTCCACCAGGTCCGGACCAAGCACCCCAGCCATCGCTATAAGACGCAGGACGACCGCCCTCGGTGCAGAAGCAATCCCGGTCGAACCTTTGGTCCCTTCATCCGCTCATGTCTTCAAAAATAGCACATGGCCACGCGGTAGTCCATGTCAAACGGGGTCTCGTCCTCGTCATAGTGGCCGCAGTTGGTTTTGACTCGGGATGGAGCAGTGGTACAGCGGCTGTTTCGGAGTGTTGAGGACCTTCATTACCGTGTGCAACAATGACCCTTCTGACGATAAGTACTCAGATTGGACGGAGGTTCACTCTGAACGGGAAAATAGTGTGAACATCCGCCAACCAGACCGAGCTATCAGCGAAATTGCCTCGTACCCCCCGGCGCAGGGTAGTAGTGGTGAGGTGAGAGCGAGCATTGCCGGCGGATGCGGTTGATCATCATTATGTAGCAACCAATGGAGCTGTCAGGATGTAGTCCCCGTGTCATGCAGTTTGACGCGATCAGTGACATCTTCTCTTCTCTTCCCCTTCTCTGCGAGCCCACTTCCCTTCGCCGCGTCTAAAAAGCACGCTCAGCGTCGTAGCTAGACCCTCAAGTGTGACGCCAACGTCGGGTATCGTCGTCAACAACCAGGCTTAGCTGGCTGTGGCTCGTATTGTCACCCCGTTCGATTGCAATTTGCAGCCGCCAACTGGGCTAGCAAACGCGGCAGTGCAACAAGTCAACCGTCTAGCAGGTTTGGGTGTCGAGTTGGCGTGAGATTAGTGACGGGATAGTACCATTTCCGCGTCCGCGCTGAGCCGTGTCTCGGCCCTTGGCTCATTTCTTCAGCGTGACAACCAGTCGCGGAGGACTTTGACTTGAGTCGATTTCTGAGGTATCCGTACGCAACAGCACCGTCTGCACCGCTCATCTCTAGGTGGCATTCTCTGTGCGCGGGTGTCTCCCGGGGTGTAGCGACCCTGTAGGGTTGCAATCACTAGTAACACTCCATGCGTTTGTCGTAACAATCTGGCCGCGCATTTGTCCGGTCGCGGCAGCGCATGCGCCAGTCTTGTTCCGGAAACAGCTACCTACGAAATATAGATCGCGGCTGCCAATCTCCTTGCTCCTTAATCGGGGTGATGACTTGTCTCGGGGATCAGATACCTGGACTGAGTGATGGGTGTTCCTGTCGAGACTTGAGAGATGGACGGGGACGGTCTGGATGTGCGGCACAGAGCCCAGGTGAAGTGAGTTCGGCGATAGCACTTAGAGAAAGTGACCGAAGTGACTGTCCCATCTTGTTTTTCCCAGGTTCCCTTTACATTCAAGGCTGGTGGTGGACTGGTGGTGTCTGCTCTCGTTCCTCTGACGGGGCAGGGGTGAAACAAAAACGTTAATCTTCCGATGTAGATGGACCAGGATACAGCCCAAGGTGGATTATTTTTAGCCGTGCAATCCTGAGTGGGACTGGGAGGGCAACTTGACTTTCAGTCTGCGTTGATGGGCTTATTTACCCCAGCTTTGCCCGGGACTGATCCGCTCGTCTCGTCTCGTCTCGTCGTGTTGTCGCGTATGTGAGGGCAAGGCGTTGGAAGAGAAGGCATTGTGTCGTCGGCTCTGACGGCGGTCAAAGTGTTTCCAGACCAAAAGGTATTGCAAGTAGTTGCATCCCTTCCTTTACATTGTGCGTAGCGCTTGTCGCAGAGCGGGTGTGCGAAAAGAAAAGAGAAAAAAGCGCGGAGGCGTCCGAATCGACCCTCCCACCCGCACCAGCGTCGCCCTCCGCTCCTCGCCCGGGTATATTTACCGCCGCGACCCACTCACACCTACCGTGATGGCAGCTAAGCGGCATCACTGGTCTGATTGGTTCGCGACAAATCGATATGCAGCCAACGAGAAGCCCTGATGTGCGGGAGGAGGAGAGTTGAGTAACAGGGCGGTTCGATTCGACACATGCGCTGTGACGAGACAGACGAGACTTTCTCGACGGCGCGACTTGCCCAATCTTCGGCAGTCCAATATTAGCAACCGGGACTACGCTGGCCCGTCGGTTTCGTTCCATGAGATGTTGTTGCTCGAGGTGAGATGTCATGGGTTCTTCGCGATATGGCGTAGAGTTTGACTCGATGGTGAACTCCTTCACATCCTGCTTAGATCAGAGGGATTGTGATGTGCGCTGCATTGGTCGGAGAATCATGCGGCTATCACGATTTCGCCGCACAAGTGCTGACATCTTGTCACACCCAGGCGCACAAGCGCACACCTCCTTCACCGTCTATTGCGCATATCAAAAGGTAAGGCATAATGATCTTTGGCCATCAGATTCAGGAGGAAACCAAGTCAGAAATGTGGACGGCCTGCAGCTGGCTGGCTTCCCAACTCGACGTTGCAGACGGAGTTATGTTCATGCTTAGTCGTTGTAGCTTTGACCAGGTGCCTAGAGATATCACCCGACTCATGTACTTAGTAGCAGACGCTCTCCTCGAGGTATAAGCTAAGTTCCTCTAGAAAGCCTCGGCTTGCGTCTATCGACGTGACGAATCACGATACTGTCTCGAAGTTAAGTATGCAATTGATAAGACTCGTAGCCGTATGCGTACGAACTTGGCCTTGGTGGAGCTCGTGAGTCCTTTGCCTGGTCGCTCGGTAATGAAGAAAGCCTAACCAGAAATTGCGGGAATGTCGTCTCGTGGGGCCGGCCGGAGCGAGAAGCACGAGGGGCGAAATGGAAGACGTTTGAGAGCATCAGCACAATGGTGCAATGTGTTTGCCGTATGGGGGTTCCCACTCCGGGACTGTGTCTGGTTGACCGTTGTTCATCTGTGTGACAGTATCCGCTGTAGCATCGAAAGATCAGACAAATGCGGAATGACCACCGCGATGTGGAGCACGGAAGAAAGGCAACGGTAGCAAACAGTGCAGAACCTCTGGGCCGCCAGCCGAACTGCTATTCGTGTTAGGAGGCCGTCTCGCCAGATCCAAAATGAATTGACACGGCCGACGCGTCGAGTGTCATGGCAAATGCGGCACATCTTGGTCTCCTCCGACGTAGTAGGCAGGGGCGACTTTGGGCGAGCGGGGATGAAAGGCGCAGGATCAAGAGTTGAAATGGAGCAAAATCGAGGACCGAGGTTGCAGGGAGCTGCGAGAGCGGCGAGTCCAAGAGGGAACCTTGGTAAAGCAAACAAAAGCGGGGCGACGGGATTCGAGAACGAGAGAAGTCAGGGACTCAGGTATTCTTTTGCAGTCGAGAATTAAGACCCTGGTCCGTCGTCTGTAGCATTGTGCCGTCACCAACTGATCAGGGATTGTGGAGGTGAGATAAACTGTGACAATAAAGTAGGGTAAGCAGAGGCAGGGGTAAAGGGGCATGGCAGCATAGGTGTACATACTTGTCGACCTATGGCGGGAGCCGAGACAGAGTGCCAGAGTGGTGGACGGCCGGCCAGACGTCGGTTGAGTGTGTTGGATGTGACGGCGATACATAGCAGGCAGGTCAACAGTTAGGTGGCTAGAGTAAGATTGACTGCGGTATGAGAAAATGAGGGGGACTGTATGGACCAAGATTCGAGGCCGGCTCGGGGAAGGCGAGAGCTGGAAACAAGACGGCGCCTGGATGGGATTGTGTTGATTCTTGTTTAGGTAGTCGTCGTCCGCAAGAGACGTATCGTCCCATCCAATGTCCTGCACGATGTTGCTATTCCTGGCCATTGACGACGAACGGCGTTCGATTTCAGCAGACGATTGAGGGATGCGGACCAGAATTTGCAGAAATGTCAGGCCTACCACATTTCTATGGAGATGCTTAGCTTGTGGTTGGTCCAAAGCCGCCGAAACGAAGTTGGGAAATGTGTCTCATTTGCGATAGCAGCCCGATGGGGCGGCAGCATTTGCTGAAAGGGAACAGAAAGCGTCCAAAGTGACTCATGAGAGAGTGCGCGAGAGAGAGAGAGTGAGAGTGAGAGAGTCTCGGTGTCTTGGGAGACGAGGGTCTGGCAAATAATCTGACGGGACAGAATGGAGGGTCGCACAGGCGCGATGAACGATTCGGCACCGTCGAGAAAAATCCTTGACGTTGGCGAGAGCAATGGAACATTGGGACTGGGCCTGCAGTTGTTGGTTCTTTACGGGCGACGGAACATCCGCAGTTTGGGGGCTACCGAGCCCGCTTACCGCAGTAGAGATTCAAGCGCGCTGACAGGGGGAGGGGCCTTCCATGTCAGGAACCTATCCGTACTGCCCCGTTCACAGCTCCTATTGACGGAAGGACCCAGGTACCTGCCCACCTGCCCAACCGCCAGCTGGAGCACCCGTAAAAGCGGCAGGAGGTATCCGAATCGTCGACCTGCTCACCTCACCCACTGACAACTTGCCTGTGCAGGCATGAGCCTACCTTAAGCACCCGGCCTGTTTTCTACCTACCCTATTCTGCCGCCTCTGATCTGTTCCTTCCCCAGGCTCCCATCAGGATGACTACCTGTTGCGAGACTCCCGCAGTAAAAGGCACCTCCACAGATTAACTGCTCGGCCCGCGACTGCCTAGAAGGCACTCTACCTACTTTGGCAAGGATAGGTACCCAGGCAGTACTAAGGTATCTTGCCTTAGTCATCCGCAACTCGATGCAAACCATGGCTTCTTCAACTTCACAAGCGTAGGGAAGGAGTGCCCTGTCTGTTGTGTCGTCGATCCAATCTCTTCCACCGCAAACTACGGATACCTTAATCTTCATTGTCCTCGATCATCGCAGCCTTTGTGAAAACAACTGAGCCCTGGCCTTGGGAGATTGTGCCATTCAGGTGGATACACTGGCTCTCTTGTTCGGTTTCAACTTTCGAGCAAAAGTCTACTACCTAAGTACTTAATCACGTGGCCAATTAAATGGTGAGCATGGACAGGCTCTCGACTTCCCGTCAACCTCCTCGCAACTTCACCACATCACGCCTCATATCTCTCTGCCATATCTCTTCAGACGTCATCTTCAAACTCATTGTCGTCCAAGAGATGACCCTTATTGTCAGAAATACCGACGTGTTTCTAATCTTAGAAGTGTCAAGATCTCCGCCATGCACAACATCGCAGCTCCATCACACAAACCCTTACACCAGCTTGGCTTGCAGCCAATGGTGTCGCTCGACTCCAACTAAGCGCCCACTCATAAGCGCTCCCTCATTCTCCTCGCAAACGACAACGTTAAACTCCACGTTGCTGACTGCCCTTCTTCTAGAAAAATTCTCTTCCACCACATGGCATGGCAGTCTCCTCAAACCCATGAATTTCTACACTTTCGAGGCGCCTAGGACTCTAATAATAACTACCGGACCCAACAGCAAGTTCCGCTCCTGGTCCTGGTATCTCTGGCCGAGCGAGCGGCCTGCAGATCTCCCACTCCGCAAAGGCCTGACTACAACCCACTCCCCGTATCCGCGCTGTGCGACATACGCGCCGGACGAGTAGCTACATATCTAGATTTCTAGTTTTCTCACCCTGCAAGGTACGCAAGCGACCATACATCCCGCGCTCTCTAGCATGACGACAGCCTCTCAACGAACCGACGCCCAGGATACCCAAGGCAAGAAACGGAGCCGAGCCCATTGTTTCCTGGCGTCACGCCGACGCCTCTTGCTCTGAACCTCGTCTAACCTCCCTCTCCATACGTATGAAACTCTTCTTCCCTTGCAGGCAAGATCTCGAGATTGCCAATTAGGTCCCTTACGCGGCCACCGCTTAACCTTGACGGCCTTCCACTCACACCCCCATCCGTGGCCACAGAAAAACCAGGACCCTTGAAATCGGTAGAAGCACGATCGTGGCACGAAGACCTTCACCGACATCATCTCGATTGGCCTCCAATCATTGGGCTAGCCAGTCTCGTCACAGGCGTGTTCGGAGATCTAAAGGGCCCTGGCAGCCTCGTGCGTTCATAAACCCCCCTTTCACCCTTCCAGCAAACTACATGACCCGGTTCCAAGGCAAGCGGCATGCCATGATCAGTCACCTTTCCCAACCGTAACCGCTCTCCACGTCGATATTTTTAGCTGCCGTTGCTATATTAAGATGATTAGCCTCACCTGCAGCCGCCTATGAGCTGCATCTTGCTTAATGAGACGTCACGTCCTGCGTTGAACTTCATGGGTTGCCCTACACCGAAGGGTCCCTTATCTCTCGTAACCACCTCTTTCACGCCGCAATCGTAATTGTAAAAGAAACGAACTGCAGAGACTTATTCCATTTCTCCCCTTTTGAGTTGTCAAAATTTTCCTCCGTACTCCGTACCCCTGGCATGATATCGTTGTAACAGCAACAGCAACTTACACGATGTCCAAACAAACGTGTAAGCGCGGGGCGAAACCGACAAGGTTACCTCGAGATGCAGCATCTTGGTATTGCCCACCGCCAGTCTCTGGTTCTTTTGCATTCCTATCGGCGTTTTTTTTTTCTTGTTTCATGACCCTCCTTTCCTATTGCTACCTCATCCCACTACGACAAGGGCGTATCATCTAGACATGGGCACATCTTCCAGAGATACCCCCGGTCACATCGCACACGTGAAGCAAAGATACCTAGCAACGTCAGGCAAAAGCAGCAGTCCTGTTTCTCATATTCCTTGTTTCATGCTTTTGTACATGTTTTCCCACTAACTCCAGACATACTCCGTAGAGGCGGCGGCTTTTCCCGCGTCACTCTGCCTCGATACCTAAACCGCACCCAATGAACTTTACCCACACTCCCAAGTCCTGGTTCCAAAACATTGCCGCGGCCCTATTGACCAATAGTCCATACACCGACAGTTCGCGCTCGCGTTCCCCTTCACGTCCCCCCGGTCTAAGAGGAAGGGGGATGGTTGGTCATGCGCGGAGATGACTCCTTCGAGGTTCAATCTCAATTGTGTGTGTGATTATACATATCGTAAGGCACTTCATCCATCTTCGTCCACGGCGCGTAGCGCCTTGCGTAGCGAGAAGGCAAAGTACCTGGTTGTCTGACGGTACTTTGACGGTACATGACCTTCACTTGCTTCACTTCTTCTGCCTCTTGGCATTCTTCTCCTCGCCTCCGGCGCTCATGACGCTGGCGCTCCGTTTATGTGTTGCCCCACTGCTCCCCGGCCGCGCCGACTTTTCCTTCTCCACGTCCCCCTTGCCCTCCTCCGTCGCGGCCGGCGCAGCAGCTGCTGCAGCAGCCTTATCCCCATCCGCAGCGGGAGTTGCTTCCCCACCGCCGGCGTCTCCGTTGGTTTTAGGTTCATCATCCTTGGAGGGCTCGGCGGCAGCTTTAGGTTCGGCGTTTGCCTCGCCTTCGCCTTCGCCCTCGCCCCCTGCGGTGGTCTTGTCCTTCTTCTCTTCCGTAGACTGGGCTTGGCCATCGCCTTCCTTCTTCTCAGCAGCTGGATCCGGCTCTGGCTGGTTCGCCTTCTCGCGCTCCGCCTTTTTGGCTAGCTCGAGCTTGATCTCGGCGTCAATCTTGTCCGTGACCTTTCTAGCATCAAGCAGACTGTTGACGGCGCCGAGCAGGAGCTCGTATTGGGCTGTCACCGGTGCTGTCGGCATAACCAGCCTTGGCGGGATGTCGAGCTCGTTAAGCGTGTTCATGATGCGCAGTTGCTGCTGGTTCGACTTGTGTGTGAAGAGCTTATTGATCTTCTCGTAGCGGAACGTTGGTCCGCTGGACAGGCGGTCGTGGTGCGTGACACCGTAGACATGCATCTCGGCATCGTTGAGCTTGCGGCGTTCCTGCTGCTGCTGTCCCTTCTTCCCGCCTGCCGGTGCCGTCGGCGTCTGCGCGACGCTGCTGGGAGGTTCCTTGTGTGTTTTCTCCGCCGGGGTCGCAGCCGCCGCAGCAGCGATGCTCTCGCGGCGGTCTTTGGTGTCTGTTGACGCGGCGGTCGCTGTCGCTGCAGCCGCGGGCTGTTGACCCGCGGGCGCGGAGGGGCTGACGCCGTCCGCTGCCATGAGCGACTTCCGCTTTTTAGACTTGTCGGCATTCATCAGGTTCTGCAGGAGAGTTTGTAACCCAGCACTGGACTTGAACGCGCTGATGTCCTGGTCAGTGTGTGGGTAATCCAGACGGTTGTAGAGCTCCCGACGCTCCTCGTTGAAACGGTCACTGCGCGCGAGGATGCGCTTGATCTCCAACAGTAGTGATTCCTCTTCCTTGGCTTCCTCCTTGCTTCGGGTAAGCGCGTTGTTGGCGAAATCCTTGCGCTGTTTCTCCTGATTGGCGTTGAAGTTGGCCATGAGCTCGTGGAGGGTGTACTCGGGTTGCGTCATATACTGAACGGGCTTCTGCACCGCCATCATCTTTGCCGCAACGTCGTAGTAGCGCGCTTTGAGGTCCTCCATCGTCCTTGGCTTCGGCACAGGGATGATAGCCTTACTTTCGTCCCCGTCTGCCGACGCCTCTCCGTTGATTGCTTCTGGCAAATAGTCGTATCGGTCCCATATGATCGGCCACCGTAGGTCAAAGTCCTTCACCAGCCCAAGCAGGTAATCTGTTTCCTCCTTGCTCCAGTCGTCGTTCTGCAGGTTCGTCCGGTACTGGTCTTCGCTGTACTGCGGCACATCCACCTCCACGTTGAACTTCGCAAACATCGAGTTCTCGGGCTTAGCCGCCGCCTGCTCTCCTTCAGCATCCTTCATTTCGGCGTCACCGCTTTGATGCCCATTTTCCGTAGCCGTCGGTGTCTTGCGTTTCCAGTGCTTCAGCACTAATGCGCCGCTGTCGCCCCGTGCCGAGTTTGTGAAGGGCTTAAGTTCCCATTTTGTCGCCGGTTTCCTGCTTGCGAATCGCCGCTTCTTGAAGATCGATACCTCGGGAACGATGGCGATTGGGTTGTCACCGCCCAAATTCTGAACCTCACGAGCGAGACCCTTAAGATTCGGGCGTGCGCCGGATGTCTTTTGTTTCTTCGCGGGTCGGGGGCCTGCTTGGCTGTCGGGGAGATTGAGGACATCTCGCACATCGGAGGACGTCATTCTCGCGGTTGGTAGGGAGGAAGAGGTATTGGCTGGAAAGTAGTTGCGATGCTGCGCGACCGGTCGGAAGGGCGGATTTTAATTTTCGATTGACGATTGCCACTAGTCTGCTCGATGGCATCAATTTATCGCTGGGTTGTACGCATGCATCAAGGAAGCGGGTATCATGGAGTCTTTTTTTCGGAAGGTTTCGTTGATTACAGTGGTCTTCGTGGTTTCATTCGAGTGGTTTCCGCGGAAGAAAGGCGGAGGATGAGGATTGTTTCTATTCTTCGACGTCTCCGAAATCTCGAACCCAAAAAGGTACATTTCTTTGGACGCGCAGGTCGCATTGGTAGGCGCGCAGTCTGTCGTTTGGGGATCGCACGTGATCCACTTGCTCCCCCAAGTCCCAAGAGGTAGTGGCCAATGCCACCCCTGTTCCACCACCAATTTTTCGAACGTGGCAGCTTTGCAAGTTACTCCCGCGCACCCTGGGACTTTAATGTGGATACCCGAGCGAACTGGCTGACCTGGCGCTGTCGACTCGAAGAAACGAAGCATCTCCAATTCAACCCCCTCGACAGCCGACAGACGACGAGCACCGCGAATTCGAATCGACCCTGCCCCGATAAACCTACGGTTCGCCCTACAGTTCATCAGTCGCATTAAGCTTCCGTCGTCGACAATATGAGGCCGTTTCTCCCCTTGCTCTCTCTGAGCGCAGTCGCCCAGGCGCTGTACTTCTACATCGACGGCACCTCGCCCAAGTGCTTCTTCGAGGAGCTCCCCAAGGACACGCTCGTCGTTGGCCACTACACTGCCGAGGAGTGGGACGACCGGATCAACCAGTGGGCCAAGCACGATGGTCTCAGCATCTACATTTCCGTTGATGTAAGTCAACCCCCTTTGTCTTGCATCCCCCCTTTGGAGCTATCATATAGCTATGGGCACCTGGGTCACATTCACTGGCTTGCCCAAAAGAGCAGGAAGAAATCCACGCTGACAGTCCACCACGTAGGAAACCTTCGACAACGACCACCGTGTAGTTTCTCAGCGCGGCCAGGCATCCGGCCGTTTCACCTTCACGGCTGCCGACGCCGGCGACCACATGCTCTGCTTCACCCCGTCTTCCACCTCTGGCCGCGCCGGCTGGCTCTCGCTCCACTCCCACAACGGTGGCATCCGTCTGACACTTGACCTTGCTATTGGCGAGAGCACCGAGATTGAGAGCTCCGACAAGAGCAAGCTTGAGGACATCGCGACCCGCGTCAAGGACCTCAACGCTCGTCTGCAGGATATTCGCAGGGAGCAAGTCTTCCAGCGTGTAAGTCTCCCACCATCAGAGCCGAGAAAGAAACCTTCTCTCTCAATCTTTGGGAAGGGAGAAATGGCGCACCAATGGTGTATCAAGGTACCATGCAATGCTAATAAAAACGAACCAGGAACGCGAAGCCGAGTTCAGAGACCAGTCCGAATCCACCAACGCCCGTGTCATCAGATGGATGCTTATCCAGCTTACCGTCCTCGCTGTTACATGCACCTGGCAATTGTCTCACCTGCGGTCATTCTTCATCAAGCAGAAGCTCACATAAGGGAAATCAAAAAACGGGTTTGGGCGTGCTTGTTGCGTTCCCCAAGAGCAGAAAAGGGTCAATCGGCCATGCTCAGTGCTTGGTAAAGGCCTCTTCAAGAGGGAGGCAGGCTTCCAAATTGCTCATTGCGTCAGGCCATTGCGGCCAGGGGTTGGGCAACGGATTTGTAATGATATACACACCAATTGTAGCTACGAAAAGCGAGGCTCGGTCAATGAAGCATACGTCGAATGTTAGAATTCTTGCTTGTGTCTTGCGCGGCGAGGCGTCCAGTTATTGTGCGCCCCAAAAGTCACATTTCGCGATATTTCTCCAGTCTCGTGAAAGGGCTAGTTCCCAACTACTTGTCCACCAATTTGGTCTGATAGAAAGCTTCCATTTATAGTTAAATGCGCCGCATACGTGCCCATTATCAGATGGGATGGGTATAGCAAGCCCGGCCGCACGTGAAACTCAGCTCGTAGTAAGGTACTTGAGCTCCTTGTCATCATTGAACTTCACAAACAACTATGTTGGAGGACTTCAAACAAGACCGTTCCAGAGTGGCAATACGCAAGGGCTGTCTCATCCGATTGCCAGTAAGTGATATTAAGGCCTAGTGAAAAAGTTGAGAAAGCCTGTAGCAGAACCGGATTGAGCAGTGCTTGGAGGTAGGAAAGAACGAATGTGAGATGGGATGGGGGTGGGGGGTACATGGTAACAGCACGGAATGAAATGTGAAATCGGGCTGGTATTCCTAAGTTGTGTTTTACCAGACCGTCGTGCAGCCATAGACTGGAGATGTCGACCTCGTAATCTGTTTGAGGCTCACGGTACAGAAGTGGTAGAGACATACAATAACCTCCATGTATATATATACCACCCACACAAGGGGAATCAAGTCTTGGCGATCGCTGTCGAGACATGAAGCAACCGAGCTTCATGCTTGCTAGCGGCTTTGTCACATTCTCCCAAGCTTCTATTAAACCCCAAGTGCACCGAATCGTACTTTTCCTTTCGAAGTCACTTTTAGCTGCATGACTGGGAATACCACTTGTACTTATCCAAGGTTTTGACACACTCCCATAGGTGAAGCTCGGAAAGTAGTTTTACAAGCCTCATAGCAAACACTGAGTCACAGACAAACTACAAGAGACGGAAATTGTTCGTCGTCTGGAATAAAGAAGAAGAGTGGGTATATTGCCATTCAAAAATAATTCAAACGTCTCGTCAGCTCCAAAAGCCATTTTGATCGCCCGCTGATCACAGCACGCTCAGCCTCCCCTTCACCTCAGGGCCAAGCGGCATTTCCGCCATCCTCTGCTCCTCAAGCCTCTTTATCTCGTCCCGCGTCGCCCTCCGCGTCAGGGCGTCCTCCATCTTCCGCAGTGCGAGCTCCCTGTTGACCAGCCGAGAAAATGCCCGCAGCGTAAAGTCGTCCGCCTCGTGGCCCGAGGCCTCGAGACGCTGTAGGGAGAGAACCGTCTTGTTGACGTCCTGGGCCCTGGCGTAGCCCGCGATCAGGGTGTTCCAGGTGACCAAGTTCGGCTCGACGCCGTGCTGGCGCATCTGGGCGAGGATTCGCTCACCGGATCCCTTCTCCTTGCTGAAGCCGTGCAGGAGGATGCTCCAGGTGAAAACGCTGGGAGCAGGGTGCAGTGGCGCCGGAGCAACCTCGGTCTCCTTGGCGTCGCTCTCCTGGACTTTGCTCTCCTGTGCTTGGCTATCTTGAGCCCCGGTCTGTTGAACTTCGGTCTCCTTGACCTCGGTTCTCCTGCTATCTCTTCTGCCTTTCGAGGATTGCTTCGCTGCGTCGGCTGCTCTGCTCCGCTCTTCAAGCGTGTACTTGAGCATGTCGCCGACAATATCCAACGCGGCACGGAGCATGCCTGGGTGCTTGCAGAGCGCCTTGATAAGGACGTCGTACATGAATGATCCCTTCTCCTGGACCAGCTTGGTAGCGCTGGGGCTGCCCTTCAAAATCTCCTGTCTGAGGTACGCGTATAGCGAAATGAGGTTGATGGGCTGCGACATGCTCCTCACGTATGCAAGGAACATGATGCTCAGGGTGGCACTCGTCGGTTCCATCTTCTCATAGACGGCAGACATGGCCCTGTCGAGTGCCGGAAATAATTGTCGAGCCAACTCCCAGTCGGCTGGCATCTGCAGACCTTCCTGACCCTCGAGGTACATTGATAAGTCCACAGGAAGGAGAGCCTGTAATGGTGCCAAATGGAACACCTTTGAGTAGAAGTGTAACATTGGCCCAAAGGCCGGCATGACACCGGGCGTCCACTTGCAGAAGTGAAGCAGACACATCAGTAGGTCGTTGAAGAAGGGAACATCAATCTCGTTGCCCTCGACAGCTCCTATGACGGCAGATTCGATACTCGACGGTGAAAGAGCTCGCTTTCCTCCATCTAACAGAGTAGACCACATGATCATGTCTGGTTCAAAATTGTGCCGTTGCATAACCTGGAAGACCTCCTCTGCAACCTCATTTTGATCTGTCAGGCACAGCGACCTGATCACTGCCGTGTAGTGTACCATATTGGGAGCAAAGCCGTGCTCTATCAGGGTGACGAATGCGTCCGCAGCTGAAAACCCGTCGTCAACCTTGATTTGGCCACGCTTCAGACTCAAGATTGAGGTACACAAAGATGCCCACAGGCCTGAGTCGAGATCAACACCTTGGTCTGGGATAGACTCGATGGCCATCTGTAGAGCCAAGTTCTTATGCAGGGGGCTGACTGCAAGTCGTCTGGCCATGTTTTGGAGAGTGTTGCTGTGGAGTTGAACATCCTTTCCCCTCCAACAATCATAAAGGGCAATCAAGATGGGCAATTCTGCCTCATGCGTCAGCATGTAGATGGTGTTTTGCCTCAGGGGAATATAGGCCGCAGGTAGACGTTCAAAGACCGTCACGACCACGTTGCAGAGATGCCTTCTCTGCTCAGTAAACTCAGGCTTGGATAGTTGACTTTGCCATTTTGCGAGGAAGTGAATAGCATCACTGATGGCGTAACCCGGCGGCTTGATATCGCGGGTGGTAATTTCGAGGATGGCTGCAGCCCGATCAGGGCAAGACCATAAAGCAGAGAACATGAGCTTTCGCCACTTTGTCTTCTTCTGCTCCTCAGTCCAAGTCGGCCATTGCTCGATTGCGTCTTCAACGGCTTGACGGTCTTGGATCCAGCTGAGGACTTTTGGAACTTTGTAGCCTTCGCCGAAAGATGCAAATCCGTACAGCCTTTTACAGTCGTTTTTCCAATTCTCAAAGTCCTTCAACTCCTTCTTGGTCAAGCGATGGCGGAGGTACCCATATTCCAGGTATCTTCTCTTCCTCTCTTTTACGAGCTCAGAAATCCATGTGTCGGCATTTCCTGATGTGAACTCATATTTCTTCTTCCTCTCCCCTCCATTCTGAGGTGACCATGTGTCGATGTTTTTGGAGGCGAACTCTGTTCGTCTCCGGCTTGCTTCGGCATTGATGGGTGCTCCGATAGGCGTTGGCGCGCTTCTCGATCCCGACTCGACTAATCTTTTTATTTTGCGAATGCGAAACGGCCGTTCTATGGAGGGTCCTAAAGCGGAAGAGGTATTAGGTCGAGCTTGGAAGGAGGTTTGGATATAATTATTCGCTGCGAGGTTGCCGCGTTGTCGGATGTGTCGTAGACATTGTCGGCCTGCTAAGGAGTGCGACATCGCAGGTGTAATATCAGGGCGTTACAGCCAGAGCTTCCGGTCGTTACGGACAGGTATAGCTTCGCCGGCATTCGAGCGACGACGGCGCGACCGTGATTTCGTTAACTGTCTTGGAGCATTGGGGGTAAGATATCCGTAGTTTGACGTTGAACTGGAGTCTTAGGTATTTTATTTTTTTGCGACAGACGGTAGCTTCTCCTAGACCCCTGGCGAGCTAAATGCGATTTTGAAGGTTGAAAGACCGTGCGTCCGCTAGCGCATTTCGTAGAAGTATCCCGCGGGTAGCAATGGCTCGCCCCACTACGACCCGAACTTGAACTTTCAACCATCAAACTCTCGATTGAACGCGCTCACCAAAAGCCATAACCTCACCTATACCCCAATTCGAGGAACATCCGACCGACATACCACAATATTGTTCATTGCGATAAGCCTTCTCAGCTAGAGCATCATGTCGAGCTCCCAAGCCACCCTTAGCGCGGTGATAGACGAGCGCAAAGCGCGCCTCGCAAAGCTCAAGAACCTCAAGAGAAAACAACCTGCGGACGAGATCGTTGCGCCAGAGTCAGAACGCGCAGCCTCGCCCCCGACTGAGCCAGACGTCACAAAACTGCACCTTTCCGGGCGCAACTACGACCCAGAAACGCGTGGTCCCAAGCTTGGCTTCGAGGCGCCCCCGACCCAAGACCTAGAGAATCCCACACTCGAAGAGCTCGCGGCAGACATTGAGGAGGATGTGAAGCAGAAAGCAGCCGAAGACGCGCAGGACGACAAGGGTATCGACTTGTTCAAGCTTCAACCGAAAAAGCCGAATTGGGACCTGAAGAGAGACTTGGAGAAGAAGCTGGACATTCTCAACGTTCGGACGGACAATGCTATTGCGAAGCTGGTGAGAGAACGCATCACAGGGGCTCAGAAAGCGGCTACACAGACCAAACAAGTCGATGCTGGGAGCAGGGAGGGCGACGCGGCTGGAATTGATGGTATCGCATTAGTGGAAGGAGTGCGCGTACGCGAGAGGGAAGAAGAGGACGAGAGACGAGAGAATGCCGACGAGGAGGATGAAGATTTGGCTGTTTAAGCAGCAAACCCTGGCGCGAGTAGTAGAACGCTTTTGTATTTTACGGTTGCGGGAGCAGGCATAGACTCCATTTGGCCTACGAATAATTGATACCCAATAACTACCTGTTCAGGGACTGTGTCAATGCCAGTCTCTTAGAAAATGGACTAAGACTGCGCTCTCGTTCTGGCAGTCGCTCAGACCCACCAACCTGCCTTTGGTTCCCACCACCTCGGCCCAGTGTAGGCTGAGGCTCTTCTCGATATCCGTCATTTATGCCAGCACGTCGACTTGGGCCGCTTTGTGGCCTCGCACCACGACGGTTGGGGGACCGGGACAACGACCGCCTGCGGCCAACAGCATCCCCACCACGTCCGGAGGTGGATGAATCCCTGGAATCGGGCGAGTAGCGCGCATGACCCCCAGCCGTTTGTCTAGCGTGATCCGCATCCCTCTGACGATAGTTTTGCTCTTGGATTCCGACGAGTGAACCACTGTCCCGAGAAAGTGATCTCTGGTGGCGTCGAGGCGGAGACTGAGTACGTCTGCTTGCTGGTGACCTTCTTGAGACAGAGCGACCGTCGTCGCTCTCCGGACTAAACGACCTCTGTCTCCGCGGAGCAGAGGCGGGAGATGGTGAGCGCCGCCTAGGTGGAGGCGAGACAGAGCGGTTTGTTGAGATGGTGGAAACGGAGTCAACAGACTCGGATCGTCTGCGCTTACTCTCTGTTTGCCTAATGAGTTCGTCGTCTCTCTCGTCTAGCTCCCTCTTTCTCGCTCTCTCAGCTTCCTTCTTCGCGAGCTCCTCGTCAGCGATTCCTTTTCTACTCCACGAATTAGCTACATTGAACACATGAAATACAAACGAAGGTGAGAAACTGACTTTCTTTGCGCGTCATCTGGCGCATCGTTTGTCAGTTTGGGCATCAGCTTCGGGTTGCGTAGCTGTTGAGTTCGGGACGGCCGAGACACGTATGGTCGGGCCGTAGCCGATTCCTTGCACTCATAAGAGTAGTGACGTTCTGTGAGAGTCAGCTTGATGTTTGCAACGTATGGTTAGCTTGTAGACTTATCTCTTTTGAGACACTTTTGACATTGGACGTTTGCTGGGGTGGACTGGCGAGGCCCGCCACGGCCTCTGTATGGGTGCATTGAATGAACTCGCTACTTGAGCGAAGGGTTTGTCTTAATTTGAATAGCCGTCGTTGCGCTGGCGTATTCAATCAGGCCCTTGTTGGAATCGTACTATTGTAAGTCTGGATGGCGATCGATGGTCCGATATGGTGAGATCAAGCAGATGAGATTTTCTTCCGTTTCCTCGCTTGGGACGCGAGACTTTGGTGCAACGATGGTGTTTTATTATTAGCGACAGGCTGTTTTGGTGTTTCGCAGTTGTCAGCTGAATTACAATTGTAACCAGCTCTGTCGAAAGTGGTTAACTTCAGCGACAGAGGGATGAGGTTTGGCTCCAACGATGAGCAAGTCAGACGCTTACGTAAGGCAGAGGAAATGATCGGAAACACTGCACCAGCCCCAGATGCACCAGCCACAAACCTAAGGTTTCCGTTAGGAATCTGCCGGCACTAAGCCACTCTCGGCACAGCCTCTGGTCTTTTTTGTCTTTCACCAACCAACCCACCCTACCCAGGCCCGAGACTGGCTTGATGCTCATCAGAATTCCCGTATTGCATTCCCAATCATACCCGACTCTTCAGTCTGACGTCCCACAAGAGGTTGCGGAGGGGATGGCAGCCGTCTGACACCACTTTTATCGACTTGAGACCGTTGTCCGCTCGATTGGGAGTTGCCAACACTGAAGCTTCTCGCTAAGGTTCTCTACTACCTCTCTGCGACCGGAGATACCTCGCAACTGAGAGAACAGAGAGAGAGAGTGTGTGTATCCGCATGTGTATGAGAGGGCCTCACGCAACACGAGTGAGAGATTGAGACATAGCGTTGTCATCGGATTACGGATATTAGTACCTATTCAACTTAGCGAGTGAGGGGTGCATGAGTGATTGATCTCGCACTGCAACTTACCCAGGGTGAGTGAACCAGAAGCTGAGAAGTCGTTGGCTCCGTTCTCCAGTTTCTCCATCCTCTTTTTCCCTTTGCAGCGCAATCCCAAAAACCCACACACCACAGCTCTGCCAATTCCCTCCCACTACCTTAAACCATCGTCTGCACCACACCACACCACCCACACCACACCCCTCTCCCCCAAGCCCGTGACGGACTATCCGCCTCGCAGGCCGCCAAAATTTCACGTCGCCTCGTCTCAACCGCTGCGCGACTATCTACCAGCTTCCTGCAACCAAACCTTTCCCACAACCACTGACGGTTAGTCACTCAGGCGCACATCTATTCGACGACGAAACACGCAACGGACAACTCCCATTTCTCCCCTGCAACGAGAAACTGGGTCCATCATTCATCCAACATTCAGGAACACAACAGTTACGATGACGACCTCGTCCCGACGATGATCCACGGTATTTCTTCCTCTGCAGGCTCGCCTTGATCCAGTTTGTTCCTTGCTTTCGGACCTCGTCTTTAATCCTTTTTCGACCCGGACTCTTATTCCGTCTCGTCGCGCGCCTACCATCCTACCTGCGCGAAGCTCCTTCAGCGGACGACTTTCATATCCATCTCACTACCCACGGCTGAAGTTGGGCCATCCTCCGAACCTCTTCTCCGGCTATGGCTACAACTCAGATGTCATCTGACATTCCTAAGCCATCTTTCGCAAAGGTGCGATTTGCTCCCGAGTTACCCCTCGTTCCCGAAGCTCAGTAGTTGCCTAGTGATGAATGCTGACAATCTCTGCGCTATTCTAGGTTGCTGCATCGGCATCAAAAGATTCCCAACCCGTCACTACCGTCAGACCAGTTGCTGCGCCAGCCCAAGCCCGCCCCAGCCAAGCTTCTCCTAAC
Organism: Colletotrichum acutatum; assembly: GCF_030867785.1. Taxonomy (NCBI): domain Eukaryota; kingdom Fungi; phylum Ascomycota; class Sordariomycetes; order Glomerellales; family Glomerellaceae; genus Colletotrichum; species Colletotrichum acutatum. Next base: position 364,917 of record NW_026849009.1, read on the forward strand.
GGTGCTGCCTCTATAACCGCGTCTGCTACTTCAGACGCAGTTGATACTCGCCAATCCGCAATCATGAACTCTACGAAGTCTGCGCCGTCTGTCGCTAAGCGCGAGCCCACCATATCAAAGAAGCCCGATGCGACCGGTGCCGTGTTGGATGGATTGAAGGATTTGAGCATTGGGCAACCGACACCGAGCCTTGTTGTGAACGGAACGGGCCCTTCGTACGCTGATCGATCAAAATCTATAACCAAGGATGGATCGGACGACTCCCAGAGAGCTGACTCCAGCTCGGAGCTCGGTACCAAGCCTCCCAGTCTGGACGGAAAGAGTATCACGTCGGGAACGACCTTTGCGCTGGACGAGAAGGAATCCCTGAGGCCGGATGACAGTGCTAGCGTCAAAGCCGCCGCTGCAGAGGATGACGATTCCTTTTCATTCCGAGGGCCAAATTTACCAAACTCCAGAATGGGTTCCGACATTGCGGCGCGTGCTAGAGGCATCATCCAGCTTGGCGACATGCCCGACCGCCGTCTCGCCCAACCCATCTCCGGCTCTTTAAGCCAAGGCATGATTACACCGCAGAGTGCTTCGTCAGATCAACCACAGATGCCTATCCCTAACGCTCTGTCCGCCAATCTCCCCGACTCTGCCAATCTCTTGAATACCATTTATGGACAGGCACCGGATGAAAAGCTCTTGGAGGCTATGGCTTCCCCGAAGGATCGGCTTTTTCTGTTGCGATTGGAGGCCGAACTGATCAAATTTGTTCAAAATTCCAAGTGAGTACCCACGGATTGAAACCATGTGCAGTCATTAACAGCGATATCAGAGACCCATACATGGACTTTCCACCTTCAAATTCATTTTGTAGGATGCTTACACATAAGCTGGCCGACTACTACCGCATGACGCATCAGTATGAAGCTCGTGTGGGATCTGTTCGAATCTTCAGAACCCCTTACGCCAGAGTACCTGAGTCGCTTGCTAGTATCGCTGCTCCAGAAACCAATGCCGAAACGACTCCTCCTCCAGCGGTCCTGCCGCGGAAGATCATGCGACGTGGGGAGGATGGGGAATTCGGTAGCAACAGCGCTTCTCCATCCAAGGCCACGTCTGAGACCGGCAGTGACTCTAAGGATAAGTCTGCTGCGGCAAATCAGAAGTATTTTACCCTACCCTCTCGAACGATTGCAACTTGCTGACTCGTTCAGATTGTCGAGAGAGCAGCGTGAAGAAGCGTACAAGCAAGCCCGAGAGAGGATATTCGGCAATTCTGAGAAGACTGGCGAATCTACGCCTGGTATGTGTGACTATCAACATTTCCTTCGGGCCGCCACTAATCGCGTTCCAAGATAACGAAATTGAAAATGGCGTTTCACGTGCCAGCTCCGTGTCTGCGAGGGAGAAGCCTGCTGTCAGCAAACGGGGTAAGACTGGGAAGCAGAGACGGGATGATTCAGACAGTTTCGACTCGAGGCACAACTACACGCCATACTGGGGCCCGCAGCAACAGACTTGGGTGCCTCAACCTCAGTATGTTCCTGTGGCAAACCAGTATGGTGCGCCAGTGCAGCAGCCGTATCCCAACCAAATTCCCGCAGCCCCTTACAATACTACACCTACGCAAACATTTGCTCCAATGATGCCTAACGCGGGCTACAATGCGGGCTATCCTAACATGACGCCGGTAAGCAAGCCCTTCCGTTCTCAACTTCATGAAGCTGATCGGGGCTAGTATCCGCCTCCGGTAAATCAGGCCCAGTTCCAAGCGCCTCCGAATGCAAGGAGCTATGGTGGTTCTGGCCCTACTCCTCCACAGCAAGGTTGGCAACCACAACCAGGGTTCGGACCCGCGCCGGTGCCGATGACTCCACCTTCGACGGCTAATGCCACGGCTTACACCCCTCGAGGCATGTCAGCGCCGCCCAGTCAAAGCACTGTTCCGTACATGTATGGGCAGCTGCCGGCCAACATCAACCCGAACGACCCAAAGAGCCAGCATCCCATCCCCGGCAGCTACAATCGCCACGCCTTTAACCCCAAGACGCAGTCATTCGTTCCTGGGGGTGGCATGTCTCCGATGCAGCCACCACAGCCGCCTTTCAGTGCTCCTGGATCTCACCATGGTAGCCCCCAGATCGGCTCACCTCATCTGGCATACGCCGGCTACCAGCAACAAGGACCACCAGCACCTTACGGCTATGCCATGGCGAGGCAAGGATCGAACAACTCGATTCCTTCCTACCACCCGCCTCCGCCCCAGCACCCTCATCACTTGAACCCTATGCCTCAAGCACCGGTTCATCATATCCCTCAACATCCTCCGCAACACATCCCACAAAACCCCTCCCCTCATATTCCCAATAAACCCGCCATCCCTCAGGGTCCGGCTGGACAGACGTTCAGCCACCTGCCCCACTACGGCAACCCTGCTACTTTGCCGCAAAAGCCAAACATGGGTATTTAGGTACGCGCTTGATGTTGTTGGACGGTCCATGGCAGAATGAACGGCGTACAGGGGTTTCAAAGGTACAGCATACTGGCGTTTACACAGGAGGGATAGGATGGCATCAGATCATGTAGGCTATTGCATGCTAGAACACTTACGCACCTTAATTATCACTCAAACCTTTTTCCAAATTTACATGCGCCGCATCCTGAACAGACGTCTCTTGTGTGTGTGTGTGCGTGTGTGTTGAATATTTGCATGAAAGCGTGAATAATCATCATTGCAACTGCCTAGCGCATTCTACCCTAGGCCGTCTAATTCTGCCACTGCCATAACGCCATGATGGTTTTATCAAGTGTGGGTTCCTCATGATGCCATGCTTGCTAACCTTGCGGCAGAAAATTCCCCAGCATCGCGGGCTAGCTTGTCCTAGGTCTCTTTCAACTTCTCGACCTCCTGTTATCCTTTTTTGGGGGGTTAAGTTTGGTTCCATCCTCTCTTCCACATGGCTTTTGCGTGTTTAAGAGGGAGTTTCTCTCTTTTCTTTTTTCAAAACAAATTAGCTTGCCCCTTTTTTCTTTACTCGGTAGGTTCCCTCGGCTCGCGAGGCTCGCGGGGCTCCCTGGGCTCTCCCCTCTGGCCACCACCACCACGGCCGCCGCCGCGTCCACCGCGCTTGCCGCCGCGCTGACCACCCCGCTGCTGCTCGCCCTTCTCGCCGCCCTCGGTCGTCTTGCCCTCGCCGTCCTTCTCGCCGCCGGTGAGGTTGGCAACAGCCAGCCGTTGCGACAGGTCAATCTGGGTGCGGATGGTGTTGGCCAGGTAGGAGACCATGAGGACGTCCTGGATGTGGTTGTTGAAGTCGTGCTCAATCTGCTCGGGGTCGACCTTGGGGGCGAGGGAGAGGGCGTTCATGAGGTACTGGCCGAGGGCCTGGTTGGGCTCCTCGTCCTCGTCGAGGATGCCGTTGACCCAGTCGCTGACGCGCTCGATGAGGTTGGCGCCGGACTCGATGGAGCGGGCGAGGCCCTCAATGTCGGAGACGACGGGCGCGGTGCGGTCCTCGGTGTCCTTGGCCATGGAGATGGCCTCGAGGGCGCTGCGCTCGGCGTCGCCGTACATGAGCTTGTGGGGAACCTGGATGAAGAGGCAGCTCTCGGCGGCGCGCTCGGCGTTGACGGCGACGGGGGCGGAGATGTAGCATCGGGCCTCAATATCGGAGGTCGGGTCGGTGCTGATGGTGAGGTGGACGGCGGGGTGGGGGAAGGTGCCGGTCTCGGGGGAGGCGAAGAAGTTCTGGATCAGGGCGGAGAAGGAGTTGAGCTCGTGGGTGGTGGTGTACCAACCCAACAGGGACTCGCGCGGGTTGGCCTTGAGGGTGAGGGCGAGCATGTTCTTCTGGTAGTCGACGTCCACCTCGACCTGGTCCTCGTTCTCGGTGTGGGGGATGGCGAAGCAGGAGCGCACTTCGACCTCGGTGCCATCTTCGGAACGGACACCAACGAGGGCGCCGATAACGCGGGTTGATTGCGTATCGCGGATGTCTCTTCGCACGGCATGGTCGAGAATGGAGAGGATGGCCTGGAAAGGGGAGGTGGGGTTAGCGACGAGTAGTTGGGATTCCCCACGGGGGGTAAGCTGTGTTGATGATGGATGTGTATATATGTCATGACTTTGTCAAGGTCTATGACATGTCTCGGGTAATGATATCAGGTCCTGCAGCGTAGCAAGAGGTGTCGTACCTGGGGCTGGATGTTGACGGTGAGCGGGGCAATGTTGCCTGGGATGCCAATCGTGGCCGGCGCGATGGGCCGCGAGAGGTGGAGGAACTTCTCAGTTTCAGCGACAGCCATGCTGGGCAGGTTGGATCTCGGGTCGTCGAGGTTCTTTCGAAGGGAGGAGACCTGCGGTTGAGGAGGAGATATCGAGAAGAGGAGGGGAGGGGGAGGGCGGGTTTCGGGTTGGTGGTGATGCGCGGGCCAAAAATTGAAGAGTGGGTTTGGGGTCTTTGGTCGGAGCGTTTTTTCGCGATAGGTCGCTTCAAAAAATCGTCGAACTCTTTCGCTTTCTCCTAGTGGGCGGTTTGCCGATTTTGCGATTTGTGGTTGGCCCCTACTGGGTTGTGCGCGCTAAGATAAGACAAGATAACGGTCTCTGTGGCGTATGTGCCCCGCTGTGGCTAGTGACCAGTGTGGGATTTTCTGCAAGGCTGATATGGCCGACTTACAACTTTTTTCCCGTCGACCAAGTGAATGAGTTTTGCTTCGGTGAACAACTTTTTTTTGTACCCTGTTTTTCGAAAGCTCATATCTTTCTGTATTCACACAAAATTTTCAGTGACAGAAAGTAAGATATAATGGGCCCAAGAGGTAGAGGTCGGGCCGGATTCCGGGGAGGAAGCAGAGGCGGTACCCGTGGTGGTGGCAGAGGAGGTGCAAGAGGAGGCGCAAGAGGGAGAGGTGGCTCAAGAGGCCGAGGTAGAGGAAGAGGAGGCAGGAGGTTCGATACTGCGCGTCTGGAAGAAAAAGAGTATGTTTGACCTCCCCAAACATTATGTGAAAATTTGTGAAAATCTAACACCGTCAGGTCTTCGGATGATGAGTCTCAAGAAGAGGGAGACTCCGAGATAGAGGAAGATTCTGATGTCTCCATGTCTGATGATGAGGATGAGAATGAGCAGCCTCAAAATACACGGCCTTACATGGCGCTTCTCCAGGGTTTTAAGGAGTCTTCAGAGCCAAGTGCCAAAAGACGGAAGCTCGAGAGCGGCAAGCCAGAATCCACCGTCAAGACCGCGTCCGAGTCTGGACCCGAGTCTGAGTCTGAGTCTGAATCTGATGGCGATGAGACCGGGGAGGAGGACAAAGATGTTGACAGGGTCGAGGAGGCTGAAGACCCAATGGCTGATCTCGAGGAGGAAGCGGAGCAGAGCGACGATGAAGACGACGTCGATGCCTCAGATCCGTTCGACAGCCACTTTGCTACCCCTGACGAAGGCGTGACGGCGAAGAGAGTTAAGGCGATCCAGAAGAATGACTGGACTTTCAAGCGGATGATGTCCAAGGTTTCAAAGGCGGTGGTAACATACCCTCAAGTGGAGGAATCGGATCCCCCGAAGATTCCCTCGCCGATCTCTGGCCTGGATGGCCTCAAACTTAAGCAAAAGTTACGGGAGACCGCCTCGAGGAAGATTGGCTCGCTCGACACGCTACAAGGAGCCATTGCCCCAACGATATTCAACTACAACGACGTGCTGTACGATAACCGAAACACCCAGAACTCCAACGGCTTGCGGCAGCTTGTATGCTTACATGCCGTCAACCACGTCTTCAAGTAAGGGACCTACCTGAACGTAACTTGCCTCTTGAATTTCAAATGCTTACATACAAACAGGACTCGAGACAGAGTCATCAAGAACAACTACAAACTCTCGAGAGAAGAGAATGCCGATCTCGAGCTCAGAGACCAGGGCTTCACGCGCCCCAAGATCCTATTCCTACTGCCAACAAGACAGTCCTGCCTAACGATTGCAAACACAATCGAGGACATGTGCGCGCCGGACCAGCGGGAAAACAGAAAGCGATTCGACGATGCATACACCGACGAGGACGTCAAATTCGGAGACGACAAGCCCGCCGACTTCCGCGACCTTTTCGAGGGCAACGACGACGACATGTTCCGGATCGGTATGAAGTTCACGCGCAAGACCGTCAAGTACTTTTCGCAATTCTACAACTCGGACATCCTGCTCGCCAGTCCCCTCGGCCTACGCATGGCCATAGGCTCCGACGAGGACAAGAAGAAGATGGACTACGACTTTCTCAGCTCCATCGAGATGGTCGTCGTCGACCAGGCCGACGCCCAGCTCATGCAGAATTGGGAACACGTCGAGTACATCTTCGAGCACATGAACCTCCAGCCAAAGGACGCCCACGGCTGTGACTTTGGCCGCGTGCGCAGCTGGTACCTCGACGACCAGGCAAAGTATTTCCGCCAGACTATTGTCCTCTCCGGTTTCAATACGCCCGAGCTCACCGAGCTCTTCCGCACCCAGTGCCACAACTGGGCCGGCAAGGTCCGCTTCCAGGCCGATTACCCGGGCGTCCTGACACAGCTCGGCCTCAAGGCCCGCCAGACCTTTTCCCGCTTCGAGTGCCGCTCCCTCGAGAAGGAGCCCGATGCGCGCTTCGACTACTTCGTCTCGGCCATCCTCCCCTCCCTCATCAAGCGCGCGAGGGACACCTCGGGCACCCTCATCTTCATCCCTTCGTACCTCGACTTCGTCCGCGTGCGCAACTACTTCTCCGCCAACCCGGCCGTCGCCGCCCTTTCCTTTGGCACAATCTCCGAGTACGCCGACGTGCCCGAGGCCTCGCGCGCCCGCTCCCACTTCATGACGGGCCGGCACAAGGTGCTCCTCTACACGGAGCGAGCGCACCACTTCCGGCGGACGCCGATCCGCGGCGTCCAGCGCGTCATCATGTACGGCCTGCCAGACAACCCAATCTTTTACCGCGAGATCGCGGGCGACTACCTCGCGCGCAGCGAGCAGGATATGAGAATTGAGCCTGGACAGGGTGCTGTGCGCATCATGTTCTCAAAGTACGACGTCATGAAGCTGGAGCGTGTGGTCGGCACGCAGCGCGTGGGCAAGATGATCCAGGAGAAGGGCGATACCTTTGATTTTGTATAAGAAAAAGGAGAAGAAGGCAAGACATATGTGTTTTGCTGCCATATTATGGCAGACGTTAAAAAGTTGTCTTCTTTGGAGCTTCCGTAGTATACATGTATACCCTACACGACAGTAATCTATAGACTGGCCAGGTATTTCCCTCTTGATAATACACCATTCTTATCAGTTACATTTTCTTCTCACGCCACATCGTCCTCTCTGCTTTGAGCAAAGTCTTTGCCCCTATCCAGCGGATGACATACCCTCATACATCGACGGAGACTGCACCAAACCAATAGCCTTGACTCAGCTTTACGCCTTCTTAGCCTTGACCTTCTTGGCCTTAACCTTGGCTCCCTCCAACAACTCCTCCTTCCTCGCCGCCTTCGCGTCCGACCGGGCCGTGAGCAGCCTGAAGCTGGCCACCATGTCGTCGAACGCCGTCTTGCCGTCCTTGCGGTACCTCGTTACCTTGGCGACGTTCTTCTTGGTCAGGTCGGTGCTGCGGTGGCCGGAGTCCTTGTCGTGGGCGACGGCCTTGGCCGTCATCATGAACCGCACGTCGCGGGGCCCGTCGACGAGCTCGAGGATGGCAGAGGGCGCCTGGTCGTAGGTGCTCCGGGGCTCGGTACGCAGTACGCGCGTGTAGCCTCCCGGGCGCTCGGAGTAGCGTGTGCGGAGCTCACCGAAGAGCTTGGGTAGGAGGTCGTGGGGTGTCTAACGTTATGTCCTTTTGTCAGTTTCGGTTTATTCTTTTTCGAACCGCTTCTCTTCTCGGGAACCAGTAGCTGCTTCCACCTCAAAGAGCTACCGAGACCACCAGGGATGTGTGTCCAACTCACGTAGAGAATCGCCTGAGCTTTCCGCCTCGTCTCCTCGTTATCGCGCTTCGCGTAGGTGATGAGCTTCTCAGCGAGACGCTGGGCCTCCTTGGCCTTGGCGAAGGTGGTGTGGATGTGCTCGTGGGCGACGAGGGATGTGACAAGGCCGCGAAGCAGGGCCTGTCGCGCCGACGAGTTGCGGCTCAGATGCCTGTACTTGGTGAGACCTCCCGCCATGGCTGCTGTGAATGTGTTGAAGTCGTCTCAATTGAGAGAGGGAGAAACGTTGGCGGGGGCAACCCGTTTCGTCTCGTCTGTGAGTCGCAGAGGAATGGCTGCTCTGCGAGGTGAACAGGTCGGAGGACTTCGGAGCAGTTGAGGTTATCGAATCGAACTGGATCGTCAGAAAGCCGTGCTAAGAGCCTTTGGAGTCGCTCGCTGCAATCCGCTGGCTGTCGTTTCCCAAATTTTTGGCACAGGGTGCTTTGGAGCCTCTGGTTGGCTCAGCGGGACAATTGGGCGGGGACTGCAGTTCAGTGTTCCTGCCGCCAAATGCTAAGGTGGTAAAAAGGTACCTTGACCCCTGCCCGTCGCCGAAATCCACCCGGGGAGGCTGAAAGTCGCTCGCTCGCTCGCAAGCCCGATTAATTAACGTCATTCCGCACCGAAGCTGCCCGTCCCGCTTCTCGGAGGTCAATTCAGTGACAAGCGACAACGCCAATTCGATTCGACTTTCTACGACGTGCTTGCTCCAATTGCATCATGAAACCTTGAAGCCGAATTCAATCTACGGAGAGGAACTATAATATCAAATCCCGGTCTTCAATTGCGCACGTCGCATTTGGACTGGATCAACAGCCATCATGGGCTTCACCACTGGATTCGTACGCTACACTCCCTCTTCCTCTCCCTCACACTCTCTCTGGTTCACTTCAGACCCTCAACGACAGAGATAGTATACACATACAATTGGCACAGCACATAGCTGACAACCACACCCCATCAACTAGACCGGCGGTGTTACCGTAACCCTAGGCGTAGCCTACCTCACAGTCCTCGCTCACCAACGCAACCGCGAATCCCAATCCCACACCCTCCGCACCCAACACCACGTCCTCTCCTCCCTCCTCGAGCCCCAGATCCGCATCCCCCCGCCCCTGACTCGTGCCGAACAGGCCGTCAAGGACCGCGAGACGCTCCTCACCTCCGCCAAAGACCGCTGGAACCGTGAGGTCGAGAACGCCGTCCGCTGGGCGCAGCGCACCGACTGGGGCGAGGTGCGCGAGGGCCTCGAGAGCGGCGCCGCGCGCTTCTGGGGAGGCAGTATCGAAAAGGCCGGCGAGGTGGAGCAGGCTGTCGAGAAGAGGGCCGTCCCGCTGGTCAAGGAGGCTTCGGCGAAGGGCGCTGCCGCTGCGGAGGCGTCGGGCGCGGAGGTCAAGAAGGAGGCGCGCAGCGCGTGGGAGCGCGCGAGGGAAAAGAGCCTCGCTGCCGAGGAGGCCGCGCGCGCCAGGGCCGCCGAGGCAAAGAAGGTCCTCGACGCGAAAGCCGCCGAGGCCAAGAAGATTGTCGACAGCAAGGCCGCCGAGGTCAAGGCCGTCGTCGGCGACGTGGTGGACAAGGGACGGCAGCAAGGGGAGGCGGTGCTCGTGGCGGCGAAGCAGGCGGTGGGCGTGGCCGAGGACAAGGTCAGCGTCAAGGCCGACGGCGCGGTGGCGCCCGCAACGACGCCGGTGCAGAAGGCGCTGCACCAGCGATACGAGAAGCCGAGCGGGTTGACCAAGAGCGTCAAGGAGGTGCTGGCGGAGCGGTACCGCAAGATGGACGAGCAGGATAATACGCAGCTCCGGGGTATCTGATTACGGTTGGCTCTTCCCGCGACGGGAGGAATCGGGTGGTGGGATTTTGTACTACCAGACCAACACATATAGAATGAAAAAAACGGCAAGCCTTTTTCCTTTTTCCTTTTGTGGAATTCGTCAATTTTGTTCCTTGGGCTATCACCGGGGGAAGTGGGACATGGATAGGTGTGCGTGCTACAGCCCGGGCCGTCTTGATCTGGATGTCATTTGCCTACCTTCATAAATCAGGGGGGCTTCGCGGAACGGAGGACGACGCCGAGAAGATTGAGGCTTCACGGAGGACAAGACAGCTCAGCGTCTGTCAACCTCGCCCACGACCATACTCTTACCTCGAAAAGCAGATCACCCCTTCAGAGACTCGAGATTTCAACGCCATCACCAACTCTCATGCAAACATATGTCCCAAATTCCCCATGACAACTACACCTCACCAACCTCCCAGTCCCCAACCATGCCCGCGACAACATCAGCACCAACGACCGCGAGCGACCCCCGCCCGCATCTTCATCCGCCTCCGCGACCGCCTCCAACTCTTTCTCGAACGCTTCGTCGACGGGGAGACCACAGCACAAGCCGGCTTCAGAACACACAAGGCGCACCGGAACGCGAGATGGCTAGCTAAGGACCAGGGCCCTGCGTCCGCGGCGCTCGCTGCAGTGTCGAATACCAACGACGATGAGCCAAGCCGTCGCAGCGGCAAGAAGAGTCCGGTTGCAGGTGGTGTTGGGCCTCCTTGCGGCAATGTTGGTGAGCGGCTGATCATTCCCAAGACCAGGGAGAAAGGCAAGGGCAAGGGGACGCCAACGGCGGGTGCTCTAACCCACGGTTCTGGAAAACCTTTCACTTTGGAGACGACATCGCCAGACGTGAAAGAACGACGCCAAAGACTACCCCCTTCTCAGCCGCGCAGCCTCTCCAGGTCTAGTACCCTCTCCTCCATCGTCTCCTCGACCTTGCTGGGAGGAAGTCAAAGACAGCAGAAGAGAAGAAGGAGGAAGAGGGAGAGGTCGGACGCTAGGCCGGGCTACTTTGATCCGGACCCGTCACCGGCACTCAGCAAATCACCCCGCGTGCAGACGCTAGTGGTGATGAAAGAAGACGATGATAGGCTGGTGATGAATGTGCCCGTTGAGTTGGCGAGGAGGTCTTGGGGTGTTCCTGTTGGTACTGCGAAGTGATGGACGGGAAGAAGTCAGGACACACTTCCGTTCTGTCGTAAACTGAAAGCGTGAGGGGGCAGAAGGTTAAGGAGTTTAGGAGGCGACGGTTTGAATCCAATCTTCCTCGTCTACGCTTAAACTTTGCTTCGTTTTTGGTAAAATTCCCTATTATCCATATCTACAAAGTTGTTTTTTCCTACTTCCTTTTCAATATCATTATGAAAGTTGGAAGAACACTACGCGTCATGCAACGAGAGTGACTTTTCTTGATCACCGATCACATAATAATTCAACGAGCTTAGGTCCCAATGAACCATACCGGTATTTAACGAACGTCAAAGGCATGCTTTTTGCCTTCTTTACATTACTATCGCATAACGTATAGGAAATGGTATATAGCACAGTACCGTACAAGGTGCGTCTGAGATGGGGGATGAGACCAAGGCTTGTCTGGCCGCTAGAATTCACACCCGCTATATCCCATCACAGCAACATGAGTCCCTTCACTCCAAGCGAGTGTGTCCAATAAGTCGAAACTTTTTTTCCCGTGTTCCCCAGTATCTCTCCAAGGCAGGTCATATCTGAAGGGGGACTAAACTTACAATCAAAGGAAACGGTGCGCGAGGGCATGTGTTGTGGTGAGGTTGTGGTTTTTCTTTTGGTAGGAAAAAAAAAAACAGTGATAGCACTTGGGAAAGTGTATTTGGGTAGAGAGACGAAACAGCGGAGGTGAAGTGTGATAAACGCTCTTTGTGTTTGAAACTCATTCTCGCAACCCAATACTTCATCCGATCAAAGTCCTAAGAACGCCTTCGCTGGGTTAGGGTGTACATACTTACCAGGGCCAACACCCATCTCAACAACGCACCTGTAGCACCTTTCGCGCCGAGCCCCAAGACGAACTTGACCCAGTACCCGAGCCCGCGGACCTGAAGACCATTGCGGTCAAAGTCGGGCTTGTCATTTGTCATGCCTTGGAGGCGCTTGAGCTCCTTGGGGGAGTACGGCATGTAGCGGACGCGGATAAATTTCTCCAGCCACGAGGGAGTCTGCGCGACGGAGCGGCGGTGGGTGAAGGCGTCAAAGGACGCGCGACCGCGGTAGTTGCCCGTGCCGGAATCACCGACGCCGCCAAAGGGAACCGTCGACATGGAGGCATGGAAGAAGCCGTCATTGATGGTGGCACCGCCAGAAGTCACCTCGTTGAGGACTCGAAGCATGTTAGTATAGTCACCTGTCTAGAATTAGAGGGCTTTACTCACTTCGCTTGCTCTCCTGATCATTGCCAAAAGCGAAGAGCGCCAAAGGCGTCCTGTATACCTGGTTCGCAATGTTGATTGCGTCGTCGAGGGTGTCATACGGCATGATGGCGAAAACAGGACCGAAAGACTCATCCTTCATGACGGAGTCGAGCATGGAATCGACCAGCACGGCGGTAGGCTCGATGTAGAGCTGGTCCTCGTCCAAACCACCACCCATGACGATTTTTCCGTTTGTCTCGTCAATCATCTTCTTGATGCGCTGGAAAGACTTCTTGTTGACAATACGAGAGAAGTCAGGGCTGTTCTTGGCGCCGCTGGGGAAGAACTCCTTGTAAGTAGCGTTGAGGCCCTGAATGAGTTGCTCGACGATGGCACGGTCGGCCAGGATGTAGTTCTGAGAAATGCAGACCTGACCGGCGTTGAGGCACTTTGACCACATGAGACGGCGAGCGGCGAGCTTGACGTTGGCGTTCTTGGTGACGAAAGCAGGGTTCAGACCACCCAATTCGAGGGTGACGGGCGTGAGGGTCTCGGCAGCCTTCTTGGAGATGATCTTGCCGACAGCAGTGCTGCCCGTGTACATGATCTTGTCCCACTTGACGTCGAGAAGAGCTTGGGTCTCCTGGACGGCACCGTTGATGACTGTGTAGGCCTTGGGGTCAAGAGCAACCTCGAAGATCTTGGTCAGGACCATGGCGGTGGCCGGAGCGCTCTCGGAAGGCTTCAGGACGGCTGTGCAGCCGGCAGCGATGGCGCCGATGATGGGAAGAAGGGTCAACTGGACGGGGAAGTTGAAGGCGCCGATGACGAGAACCATGCCCAAGGGCTCCTTGCGGATGCGCGGCTTCAGGGCGGCGTAGGTGAGAGGCACATCCTCGCACTTCTCCTCGGCGGCGAACTTGCTGAGGTTCTTGAGCATGTAGAGACAGTCATTGGCGCACCAGTCGACCTCGGAGAGGACGGCCTCGTGCTTGCACTTCCTCAGATCCTTGCGCAGGGCATCGCAGAGCTGTGGGGAGTAGTCCTTGATGGCCCAGTAGAGCTTACGGAGCTGGAGGGTGCGGTACTTGAGATCCTTGGTCTTGTTAGAGCGGAAGGTGGCGCGGATGGTGTCTGTGAGGCGGTAGATGTCGTCGGTTGAGGTGTGAGTGAACTCGGCGATCTTTGTGTCGGTTGCGAGCGACATTTTGATGGCGATGAGATGTACGGTTCTTCGGTGTGTAAGGGACAGTGCTTCTTTCCTGGACTTCCTTTGTTGCGATGAACCGGACCTAGGGAGAAGAGAGGTTCGTGAGGGGAAGTTGACAATGGTCGGGATTCGGGGTCGCGGAAAAGAAGAGGAGGTGGTGTTGGTGGTGTTAGATAGAGTTGTAAGGGTTGCCTCGACTTATGTATTCGTAGTCCAAGTAGCAAATATCAGCAGCCAAGCAGATGCAGAGGGCGTCGGTAGCTTTGTAGGGGGAAAAGTGATGGATGCGACAAAGCTCCACCTGTGCTCGGCCTCCGTGTCGCGTGGGTGTGATGGATTGGTACCTTAGTTTGTACGCGAAGTGAGGTACTGTGTGGTAAGGTAGGTAGAGAGGCACCTTGGATGTACGGGCAGGGACTTCCGGGCTTAGAAACCTCGGCGCATGAGATGGCCTAGCAGGTGAGGTATCTTATTAAGGAGAACGGAGGTAAAGGTTAACCGGGTCCCTGGGATAGGCTGAATCGTTTGGTGATTGCCAATTCCTCACTTCTGGGACGTTGCCAGCATTAATGTTATCCCGTGGGTGACGCGGAAAAAGAACTATCTGCAGTATGTCGGGTGGAAATGGTTGTTGGCGGGACTTGTATGATGCGAGTGCGAGTGGTGATGTATTACTTGTGTAACCCGTTTAGCAAGGAGATAGAGGGGACGGGATATGGTGAACGCTGGTGAGCGAAGGCAGGGGGAGGGGAGGCGAATGCGCTGCACTGCACGTTGGAAACGAACTCGTTTCCCCAAGAAGGCGCGGGCAGGGAAGCTACGGGAACGGTGCGGTGCGCTAGACGCATGTGAACGGCACCCAGCAGCACTGCTGTCCTTCCTTTCCCCTTCATGGCATCTTTATTTGGTACCTTACTGTGTAGGTGTTAAGGAAGGCAGAGGGCTACAACTGATCCGTACCGAATGGCGTCGCACAATAGGACGGACAGGGAATGGAGGCATAGATGTCCCGACGGAGCGGGCTGCGACGGGGACACCGTCCCATCCTGTACATGTCCTGCGCTGTGGTCCTTCTGCCAACCGCTTTATCTCTCCCATAACTATTACTTACTATCGCGGCCATGGAAGCTCTTCGTTCTTCTCTAGTTTCTTCCTTGCTCAAGCTAGAGAGCCTTTCGAAGAGACTAACAGCTTCAGGTGAACCGTCCATCCTCACGGTCCATGTCAGATAACACTTAACAAGATTGACGAGCGCATGCTTCCATTGTGAGCTTTGAGGTTTCCTTAGCTAAAGTCCGAGGCAAAAAAAGCTTGGGAGCTCTAGCCAGGTCGTGCCAGGCTAACTTGGTTAAGACGGGATCACCCAAGACGGCGCCGCCGCTCGCCAATCCCGCTACTCCGTTTCTTCCCCACATAGGTACAGGGCGCCACCCCCTGCCCATTTGCACCTGCACGATCTGGTGCTTGCCGGCCGTGAGGTGCCTGCAAAAAAATGGTGAGCAGGACTAAATAAAATAAAATAAAAAGTTGCCGAGGCATCATCACTCAACACCTTTCAATCAACGCGGCTGACTAAACACAAGCAATCCCTGTCCCTGAGAGGCGCGTCTATCTTCCCAACTCAGGTTCAGTGTACTTAGGTCCCCCTTTTTTTTTTTTCTTTCTCGGTCGATGCACTAGATATGATTTAACCCCATTGTTTCTCTAAACGTCGATTGGGCAAAATAGACATGGCCGCGGAAAGCGGGTGGGTTCCATCCCGGAATGCTGTTCAACGAGATATGCATATTTGAATGACATTGATGGCCGATTTGTTTATTAATCAGACGAGAATAGATGTGCCAGACACGGATTGCAACCCTCAAGCTTTTTGGTCGTCAGTACAAGCTTCCAGTCGTATAAGCTTATGGCACAATGAGAATGGCGGGGAGGATGCTGTCAGAGCAATCCATGGTTCCGCCCATTTTTGATAACTTCTGCTCATCAGCCGGCGTTATCCTACGGCCAAGCCGCTACCGATGAGAAAGCTCTGATTTGTTAAATCGGAAACATTGATACAAGCATCCTAACGCAAGCCACCGGTGTTTTTGAATTTCTATGGTTCCGATCTGGCACGGATGTATACATGGAGATGTTACAAGGGCAGGCCAAAGTCCCATAAACGGGACCACGCCGCCTAGTCATACACAAGATTTCTGGCGTTCACCCATCCAAGTCCGATAAAGCAGAACTTGGACAGAGGAGACACCGATTCGACGGCGCTCAAGCCGAGCAGTGGTAGTGGGTGATGATACAAATACGACCAACCATTTACCGACGGCCGAGACCCTTTTGCTTGTTACCGCCCCGGCCCCGGACAGCCACCATCTCGGCCACCTTGCCCTCCGTCTCGGGCGACGGCGCCGCGAGGAATTGCTCAATCTTCTCCGTGCCGTCAATGACCTGTCCCTCCTCCAGCTTGCCGGCGTCGATCTCGAGCGCCCGCAGGCGGAAATCGTCGAGCTCCTTGCGGCGCTCCTCGTTCATGCGCCACTCCTTGGGGAACTTGGGCTTGTTCTTGAAGACGTGGTGTCGAGTATCGAGGGGAATATCCTTGAAATCATCCTTGGGGTCCTGTTGTAGAGTTTTCCATTGTTAATCATTGGTTCTCGTAGCAAAACTTGGCCTGCAAATGGGGCATATGTATGTGAAATGTGAAGAGAATTGCTCACTTTGGCGCTGGCAATCAGATCGTCCACCAAGTTGGAGAGGTATCGCTTGTTCTGTGCCTGATGCTCGTACTTCTCCGAGCTCATCTTGACCACGTCCGTCTCGGGGTTGTACCGCGGCCCGACAAGCTTGCGGAGCTTGTCCGCCTGCGCGTCGGTGAGTCCCAGGTCGGCCGGCGAGAACTGCACGACCACCTTCTTCTCCGCCGGGTGGTGCTCGCCCATGTACGAAGTGTACCGGAAGCGCAGCACCTCGTCCTCCTTAGGCGGCTCGAAAGGCTTGGCGAGCTCTGTTTGGATCGGTAGTCAGCACATCGTTCGTTCTGTTCAAGGGGAGAGGGGGCAAAGGGGGGGCTTCTGGAGAGCTGAAGGGAGGAATAGAGACGGGGGAATTGCAACGTACTGGATAGCAGCGGCATCTCCCACGCCATGATGCGGTGGTAATGTCTGTACTCGCGAATCTCATCCAGCTTCCCGTGCGCCATGGGCGTGATGTCGTCCTCCTCAAACTCCTCCAACGCGGGATCTATCGGCGCCGTTGGGTCATCATCATCGTACCAAAATGAATTCCTTTGAACATTCTGCCTCGGCGTCCTTGTCGGTTTCAACGGCGGGAGCCGCCCCTGCTTCGCCATCCGCGCCTCCAAGGCCTCGGCCACCGACATGGACTGGAACTCGGGGTCTTGCTTCTGGAGCTTCTGGAGCTTCTTCACCTCCTCGGGCTTAAGGCGCGCCACAAGCTCCTCAACGGTCTCGCGCTTGCGGTCGTACGGGTCTTCATAGATTTCTTCGCGTTCTCTCCGTGCCTGTTGCGTGGTGCTGGCGGTAAAGGCTCGTCTCTGGGTCGTCGTAGCCGTCGTCGTCGTGCGGGCTGCGGCGATGCGCGGCGTCGATGGTATCCGACGACTGCTGCGGACGCAGAGTCGGAATGCTTGCCCTGTTGCTGCCATGTTGGGCGTGGTTCCGTTCACATTAGCCAAAGGACAATGCTGGTTTTCCTGGAATTGATCGCGCTCTGCTAAGATGGCCAGTTGGGAATTGTCCCCGGAAATTTTTGGATCAAGCTCCAGCCACATCCACTCATCAAGCCACATATGTGGGTCTCGCGATTGCTAACGCCACAGCCATGAGTATAAGTCGATTCAATGATATGTCGTAAGAACATTCAATAATTTCAGCATCAGGCTTCGTCAAGAACGCCAGCTGGTGACAGGTAGCTAAATTATACAAAGGCATCATTTACTCGTTCATTATTGCGGTCAGGCGGATACAAAGTATGTTCATCGAACTGAAAGCAGTCTCTTCTGTGTTGATACTTCTCGAATTTTTGCAGCTAGTCCAACAAAAACGCTCTGAATCCTCTTCCACACTCGAGTGCACGAACAATACTTTGACGATTATATTGAAACTTTCATTATGGTATCATAAGCTCCCCGCGTATCTCAATTAACGTCACTCCATCAAATTATCCCTTCAACTGCGTCACGTCACTCAAAATCCGGACGGTCTCCGGTTCATGATCCCAGTGCTGAACTGCTTCGCCTTATCCAATGTATTCTTCATCCCCAAGAAAGAGGAGCGATGGGATTTCATATCAGGCCTGCTACGCAAAACATTAGCTTTTGCTTTCATCAAATGACGATATTTCGTGTCGAGGGAAAACTCACCTTCCATCCTGACCAACCCATTCCTGCTGTTGTTGCTGCTGCTGAGGCGGCGATCCACTCAGCGGACCAAAATACGACTGCTGCTGTTGACTACCCGCGAGAGGCGGGCTATTCTGCCACGCGCCCGGCGGCTGGAACGGCAAATCCGGGAACGGCTGCGTCTTCTGCGGCGGCGTCGTCCCCGGGCTGTGCGTCGGTCTGTCAAACGACGACGGGTCGTACGGGGCGTGGTAATCCACCGACATCCGGCCAAGGTTGGCCGTGGCCACGGGTGGCTGCGAAGAAGAAGCGAGGTGCGTCTGACTGGCGGCGTATCCCGCTCCCTGCTGGTACGTAGGCGCTCCCGGGTACGAAGTCGAGTTCTGGTACGAGGGGCGTTGGTCCGTACTCGCCCTGCGGAGCGTGGCCGACGGTGCTGGCGGTGAGAATTGGCTGTTTGACACGTTTGACGGCGCGGGCGAGGCGTTCTGGGTGTACGATGCGCCGAACGTCGTCGTGTTGGGCGCCGGCTTCCGTCGGATCGGGGCCTGGCCGGGCGAGAGGAGTGGTTCACTGGCAGGCAGGCTCTCAGCTTGCGTGGCCCACTGCAGCGTCGGCTGCTTGACAAAGGCGGGCTTCGAGTAGGAGTCCATGCGGGTGAGCTGGTCGAATTCGTAGTGGCCCAATTGCTCCTCCAGCTGCACTTGCTGAGAGTATCTGCGCTGGGAGGGCAGCTCCGCAATCGTCGTTGGCGGCATCTCCACGGGCTGCTCTCGCTCCGGCACCTTCTCTGGTCGGGGCGGTGGGGAGGTGAAGTTCTGAAGCAACGAGACCTGGGTGACGAGGGCGGCCTCAAGCTCCTCGGATAGCTCTCTCACGGGCCGGTAAGCGCTTTCCTCAGACGCTGCGTCGTCAACTCTCTTGGCACTGTTAGGGAATGACTCCGTCCGAGGGGTGTCTTCGTCGCTGCCCTTGTCATTGTCTCCGTCGAAGACGTCGTCTCTGTCCTCGGAGCTCGTTGGCTGCTTATCATCTTGACTCTGTGCCGACTTGACATCCTCCTCGTCGTCGTAGTTAAGACCCTGGTGAGCAATGGCAGCGCTGCGGATCACTTCGGTTACGGCTATGTTACCATTCTTCATAGCCTTGCTCAAAGCCGCCATGAGTTCTGAGACGCGTTCCACGAGGACTGCTGTGCAGTCCTCATCGTCTCCGTACTGTATGGCTGATTGAAGAGCGTTCTCGTTGTCCTCGTTGACGTGGAAGATGTCGGCGCCATTATCCAAAAGAAACCTCACGCTGTCCGCATCGCCCTCCCGAGCAGCAACAATCAAGGGCGTGTCGGCTTCCTGGTCAGCCAGGTTGACGTCGGCGCCCGCATCCACAAGAACGCGCAGTGACTCGACCGGAAGGTTGATGACGGCGTTGATCAAGACTGTCGAATTGTCCCAGCCTCCAAAGACATTGACTTCGGCCTTGGCTTTTACAAGGAGCTCGAGAATCGTCTGCTCTCCTTTCATGGCAGCGGCGATGATCGGGCAGGTGTCTTCTCCAGTGCCGAGGTCGGGATTGGCGCCACGGTCAAGCAGGAGCTTGACGATTTCCACCTTTCCCGATTCGCAAGCTACCTGTAGAGCCGTCCCTTGCGGGAAGTTCTCGTTTGTGGTAAGATCATTGACATCGGCACCTCGGTTGAGAAGCTCTTCGACCACGTCGTAGTGGCCCTCCGCAGCGGCGGCCTGGATAGCCCACCCGTTTGGTGCGTCAACATCGGCACCTCTGTCCAGGAGCAGTTTGACGATCTTGAGGGTGCCATCATAGGCTGCGGCAGTCAAGGCAGTCCCGTAACTGAACGTTGTTAGTCTGGACCTCACATAATGGTGTAGTGTGTTAGGTAGCTTACTGTTCTCCAGTGGCATTAGGATTGACTTTGAAGTCATCAATCAACAACCTGACTGTGGACTCTTTCTCGAGATCAGTAGCCTCATACAGACTCTCGTTGAGAGTCTCCGGTCTAATGTTTCCGTTGGTGTATTTCCAGACGGCCTCCAAGACTTTATCTTGATGCTCCGCCGTAGTCGCCGCACTAAGGAAGAGGTCGTTGCAGTCGAGGCCTCTGCGCTGCTCCAGAAGTATCATAACAATGTCCCAATTCTCCTCCTCTGCCGCCACCTTTAGCGCAGTCTGGAAGCACTCTTGAGGATGAGAGTAAGTCAATAGCTTGTTGAACACGTCCACTCTGCCAGAGACGGCGGCCTTGATGAAGGCCTTGTCGAACTCCTTGGCCGGGAGCTTGTCAGCGTAGGTTTGCGTGAGGTATTCAAACATGGACAGGTCTGCGTGGAGACCAGCCAACGCCAGAGGCGAATCGATGTTCTCGTCCTCGACGGATAGCGAAACCTGCTTCTCGACGAGTAGCTTGACGGCATCTGGACTACCGGAAGAAATGGCGGCATTCATGACTGGGCCGACATCACTGGCGATAGCGTTGGCATTCGCACCCCTCTTGATGAGCTTTTCCATGACTTTGACGTGGCCAGCAAATGCCGCCATGTGTAGCGGGGTCTGCTCGCCGATATCGATACCATCGTCGATACTGGCGCCTCTTTTGAGAAGCTCGTCCACGATGTTTGGTCTGCCTATGTATGCGGCGAAATGAAGCTGCCACGAATGTTAGTAACAAGTCAAAATTTCCAAGCTGGCAATGGCTCAAGAATGGAATATAGTGTAGCCTTACAGGTGTATTGACAAGATTGTCCCTCATGTTAATCTCGTGCTCATGACCGTTCTGGATGAGCGCGGAGACAAGCTGCTTGAATCCGACCGCAGCGGCGATATGCAAAGCAGTCAACTCCCTGGGTTCGAAGCCATCGAGCACTTTCGTCATGGACATGTAGACGACGAGCCACCGGTACCGAATCAAAGACTCGGGCTTCTTCCAAAAGTCATCCTCGCTGAGATCCTCCGCAATCTCCAGCGTAGCTCTGCTGGCGTGGTGTAGCCAGTGCTTGACGGGGTAGGGCAGCACCTTTTCGGCCAGTATTCTCGCCTCTTCGGCCTCGTCGTCTTGGTAGCCGTAGGTGGATTCATCGTCGTCCCAGTCTGTGTCGCTGTCCGAATCATCTTGCTCAGAATCAGCCGCGGCGCTCTCCTCCCCATCTGCTTCAGATCCTTCACTCTCCTCGTCCTCGTCCTTTGTAGACTGGGTCTCTGCCTCTTCGTTTTCCTCCTGAGCCTCTACAACAGGCTTCACTTCCTCAGGGAAGTTGAACGCTTCCTTGATGTGCGCCAAACACCGGAGCGCAATGATGCCCTGCTGCCACTTGCTTTCGTCATTCGACATGCCCAGCGTCTTCCTCGAGGTCTCCTTTTCCAAAAGATGTTCTTTGACGACCCTGTCCATGAAGCCAATGGTATTTTCAGACTTGCCGCTTCTCGTCACCGTCAACAACGGCCTGCACTTCTTCACCAAATCCTGAAGCTCGGCCTTTCCCGCTTCCGTGGCAGGGAAGCCCGCCAAAACAACAAGCTCATCCTCGGTAGGCTCTTCAAACGTCAAAACGAGTGTTCGCAGCAGCTCCTTGATCTTGTCGGTCTCCTTTTCGTTGGATTGAAAAATTTGGAGCCACGCAGCGTCCAAGAGAGCCTTAAGCTCCTGAGGCATACCCTCAAGCATGTGTCTGATCTTGAGATCACTTTCTGCTTTAGGGAGCTCCGCAAGCTGCATGCAGGAAAGCTTGATCCATTGACTGTTGGATGCCCTCTTCCCAATCAGACTGCTCGCATAGTATGTGAGCGCCTTATTGTAATTCTTGGTCTCGCCGAGTTTTTGCACCTTCTCCTGTGCCGCCTTGCGCAGCTCCCGCTGAACCTGGTCGCAGTACTTGTCATCCTCGAGATCGATGAGTTGGATTCCGTCCACCTTTAACGAGTCTTCCACGTGATGAACTTCTCTGCTAGTGAGAAACCATCTGGTAGGAACTCGCTTGTCGTCCTCTGTCTTGAGTTCTTGCAGCTCGGCGTTGAGGAACCGCATCAACTTAACAGTGGACTCGGCATCTTCAGGCAGAACGTGTAAGTTGTTGATGACGAAGTAGACTCTGCGACCGATGAACTCGTCTGTGAGAATATCCTGGAGAGTCTGCCACAGGTTCTCTACCGTGAGATTCGCCGAAGTCTTTGACGAGTCTTCGCCCTTCTTCTTCACAAAGTGCTTCGCGTACACAGACAAGGTGGCTTGCTGGCCGATGAGCTGCCGTACCAACGACTTGAGTAAGTCTTCAGCAGTCAAAAAGTCCGAAGACGGGTCGCAGAAGAAGTACGCAACGAGGGCAGGTCCTCGCCCATGGCTCACCTTTTCGTCGGCTGAGATGATTTTATCGATATCCTGGAGGGCCGCCATAGTCGCTCGCGTCTTTCCTCTTCCCTCTGGACCGCGAATGTACAGTGCCTGTCCTCTGTGCTTCTGTATCGCGCTCCCCGCTTCGTGGTCCTCTTGCAACCACTCCAAGTATGCCTCCGCCTTGGGAATCCAGATTGATGGCGGAAACTGAGGCGCAAGCATTTTGCGCTTCTTCGAAACTTGACCGCCGTTCAGCAACTCCATGACATTGTTGACAACCTCTGGCTCGATTCCACGGGTTGAGTTGAGTCTGTTTTTGGCTACGAGATTGGCGCCATGAATGAGTCTCTTGAGCGGCTCTCTGACGAGTTGGTACCGAGGGTCCTTGAAGTCGCTAAACTTTACGAGATCTCGATGGTTGGCGGCAAGACCCATCTCCTGGATTCCAGGTAATGTCGCCGACTCTCTGGAGACGAAGTCTTGCAGCTTCTTGGAAACAAACGTCTTTGCGATTTTCGACATGGTTGGACCTAGCTTTGCTTGTGTAAAGTCCGTTGGGTGATTCTCGTAGAAGCAAAAGAGCTGGACGTGTGGGCTCATTTTGGCAGCTAACCGCAGCAAGTCGCCTCGGAGCTCGTTCAAGCTCTCGTCTCCGGGCTTCATCATATCCACCAATGCCGACGATTTGGTGTACCCAAGTTGTTCGCCTATATTACCCAGCATGGAGGCGATAGCGGCAACTTGAGCACCGCCGAACGGCGTTCCAAAGAAGGCGCATCCAGCGATGCACTCAAACAGCCTTGGGAAGATTTCCCTGTATGTTTCTGCTGCAAGCGTGATAGCCTTGACATTCCGTAAGCCTCAACTCACATCATTAGTTGAATTTGTTGTAGCCGGGTTCTTACCTTTGCAATAACTAGGCCTCCCATGCTGTGTCCGATAAAGACAATGGGACGATCTCTTATTTTCTAAGTCTCAGATTAGACCAAGCTCGCGATTCAGACCTCAGCATGATCGACCTACTTCACGATTTGCTTGCAGCCCTTCCAACATTGACTTGGCAATGTCTCTCAAGAAAGTCTTGACTTTGAGATCCCCAACCCATGCTGATTCATACTGATACAAAAGTATGCGAGCCTTGGGGAAGTCCCTCGCCAGGCCATCCTTTTTGCTGGTAGATTCAGACGAGTTTTTCGTAACGCCCTCATAGATTCCGGTTGCCCAGTTAAAGCCGGCTTCCGACTTCCAACTGTCCTCCGGATGGGCACCTAGTCCAGGTACAAAGACGACGCTATCGATTGTGTGAGACTCTCGAGATACCACCACAACTCACAACCTAAGCAGATCAAGACATACTCAACATCAATGGAAGACCCAGTCTCCTTCTGAGGATTGTAAAGTTCCCTGAAGCCCTGCTGAACCGTCTGATATGTCGTCTTGGGCTTCGGAGCCCCAGGGGCGCCCTGAGGCACCCTTCTCGTTCCCGTGCGGCGGATAGACATGATGATGGCCACTCGCTGCGAAGAAACATACACAACGAAATGAACCTGAGAAAACGACAACGCAACCGCGACTTCCGAGAAACTGGGGATCAACAAGCTTTGAATACGAACCGACCACGGAGCTAGGCACCGGCGTAATAAGCATAGCCTGACAGGGCTGCCACTTTGGGGTCCAAAATGCTAATAAGCCCCCTTCCCTGCAACTGGGCGGCCCGAAACGACCTTAGCGGTGTCAGCCACCCCCATGCATTGTAATCCTGCGATGCCAACGATCGTCCGACTGCGCCAATAGTGTCTTTCAGCTGAATCAAAGCCACCTCTAATTTTGTAGCGCTGTCCCACAAGTAAGCAACTCGTCTCACGCTGCAGTAGCGAGTTCGGGTTCGTCTGTATTCGGAATCTCAACACGGTTTGCTTGCTGCAGGCTAAAAGGCTCTAGGCAATCAAGTCATCTTAAAATGACAGGGGACCGCCACTGTTGGAACCCCTGGAATTCCGCTGCCTACTCTTTTTACCAGCCAAATCGGGCTTTTTGGAAAGGTTCTTAATCACGCCGTTGGCTATTTTCGATCGGGCTTTTACCACTGTTGGAGTCGTTCCTATTGCGGGCGCTTCTGCAAGCAAAAAGGCCTGTCACCAACATCCCGCTTCCCGATAGTGACGGTCTGATAGACTGCGCCTCGGAGGACCGTGATATCTCTCGCCAAGATCAGAAAAGAGCGTCGGGACCGAAAGTTGTGGGACCAGACAACGCCGAAGACCAGCATAAAGCAAGATTCACCGTCCACATGTCAAGTTTCTCGAGTCGCACCATGGACAAGTCGTCTGTGCCCTTTACCGTCCGGGTTCTCGATGACGCCGTCAATCCCGCAGTGACAGTGCAGGAGCTAAGAGACTGGAGCGATCTTCTACCGGCAACGAGCCGAACCAAGCACGATCACATCACCGTGCCGCAAGCCGACGACATTGAATTTCTGGAACGAGAGCTGCTCGTCCAACGAATCAACGATGTCCAGGATCTCCTCTGGATTTGTGGCCGCCCAATGCCGCCCCGGTCTCTCCATTACCAGACAATATCGCGCGAGATACACATCACAGAGAACCCCGAGCTGCATCTCGTCTGGGCCAAGAACCGAATCTTCGTCAAGCCGATACCACGGTGGTTGCTAAGCTCAGACTTCTGGGCCGCCAACTTGGTCGAAGCATCGGGCAATCAGTCTGATCCACGGAAGCAGCAGCTCGTCGCCTGCGCGCTCGGTTTCCTCTTTACTTACACAGCCCTCATCGCGTACGAGAGCGACTTCCGCATAGCCGTCGAAAGAGGCCTGCTCCCGGATCGGATGAACTGGTACCAGTGGAAGGCAATATCGGCCCAGATCGCGCAGAACCATTGTTATGCGTCCGTCAACCCGCGGTACTGGTACGGCGAGCTTCGTCTCAGTCGGCTGAACAAGATTTACCGCATCCGCCTGGGATACCTGCTCCGGGGGTATTCCAAGGTAGTTTCTCACGCCGTGTACGAAGATTTGATCAGGGACAACTTTGCAACGCTGGCGGCGATGCTCGGTTATGTTGTTATCGTCTTGACAGCGATGCAGGTTGGCCTAGCCACGGACAGACTCGTTGGTGACAGCGCGTTTCAAAGTGTGAGTTATGGCTTCACAGTCTTTTCGATTCTTGCGCCACTTATCGCCGGCGTTTGTATAATTGGCATCGTAGTGGTCATGTTTGTGAGCAGCTGGGGGGTAACGAAGGTGTACGAGAAGAAGAGATTCCAAGAGATGGGTGTTGAGCCATTTTGGAGATTTCAGAAGGCAGACAATCAGTACACGAAGGTAGAATCGAAGCAGGGGCCTAGAGAGTAGGAGGGCAGTAAAATAGATACCCTGGAGACGAATTCATAATGATAAGAAAGGAACGTGTGAAGTTGAAAATGCCTTGGACCTCAACGATGATTAAGGGTTCCCAGCTAGACGGGTAGCCAAGGACGGCTCTAGCTTCCTGGCCAGGGCGTAGATCCCGGCCTTGAAGGAGCCAGCAGCCGCAACAACACCCGATCTGCCTGCCCCACGGCCAATCGGCTGTGCCACAGCGGCCGAACGTCACCAAAGGCAATCCAATAGAAGGTGCCTTTTGGTGCCTGTGCCTGTGGAAGTGACTTTCCGTGAGAGCTTCAATACAACCTCAAATCGCCATCCAGTCATACAGACGTCTCTTCATAAACATCCCAACCTCGACCACAAAAGCCCGCGTCTCTCATCGGCGCTTAGCACAAACGGTGCGCCGCAAACACATCATGGCCGCACAACCAGCCACACCCCCCGAGCGGCACTGTCTCGTAACAGTAGGCGCAACAGCCCGCTTCACCCAGCTCCTTACTGAAGTCCTCTCCGCCGCCTTCCTGGACCACGTCACCTCGAATCGCTACACGCACCTCACACTTCAATGCGGCAAAGACTACGCAGAATGTTCCCGCCAGATGCTACCTCCGCTTCTGAATCAATACCCAGGAATCGAAATCACCGCCTTTGATTTTGTCGATGACCTGACCACCGAGATGGTCAAGTGTAGAGCGCAGGCAGGTGTGCGTGAGGCTGGTGTGGTCATTTGTCATGCAGGTAAGCTGGGGATCATCCATCGCGTAGTGACTCGATAGTCTTCATTATATGTATCCGCCTATACACATACATATGTGTGTGTATGTGTAAGCTGATTCGAGATATTTCCAGGCACGGGAACCATTCTCGACGGAATGCGCGTCAGCGTCCCCCTCGTCGTGGTCCCCAACCCAACCCTGAAGGACAACCACCAGGTCGAGCTCGCCGAAGAGATCCAGCGCCTGGGTTACGGGATCTGGGGCCGCCTCGGCGACATCGCGTGGGCCCTGGACCAGCTGGCCCTGCAGCTCGATAAGACGGAGCAGCAGTACCGGCCTCATCCTGTCGCGACAACGGGAGCGGACACGGTGGACGTGGATGTCTGGCAGGTCAGCGGCGCGCTTATGAACCGCTACGCTGACGAACCTAGTATTGCTGCTGCTGCGCCCGAGGCGTCTAAAGTGAGCGACGGCGGCGGTGCTGGAGAGGAGGTTCAGCGGGAGGAGGTGGCGCAGATGACGATGGGCTAGGAGTCTTATCAACACTGGAAGCCTTTCACATTCCCAGACGAATCATGATTGGAAAAGATTGAGAAGAGTACTATGACGAATACTCTATGAGATTATAGGAGAGAGGATGGTCGAAGTGGAGTGCATGCCATGAACACTGTAGCAACAAGCTTGCCCCTTAGACATGAGATACCCAAATTCGAGCGGCGTTCATCGTCGAGATAACATCATATCGCTTTTCATTTATTCATCCATCACCTAATGAAAACATCTACAAAACTGTCGGCATAACCGACTATTGCAGTCCAGCCACGGTCCAAACCTTGATCGCAGCATCGCCTCCGGCACTCGCAATCTTGCTGCCCCCTTCAACCCACGCAACACCGTTGACACCATCCTTGTGGGCGTTGAGAGCCTTGACACGGCTTCCGGGCTTGGCCAGACTCCACACGCAAACATTGGTATCCAGAGCTCCAGAGACGGCGTGCGTTGCGGCATCGTTCCAGCTAATGCACGTGACCCTCGCCGTGTGCGCAGACCAACGGTCCGTCGCAACCTCCCAGTCAGCAGTCTTGTAGGCAACGATCTTGCCGATCTGGTTGCCTGCGGCGAGGTACTGACCGTCCCTAGAGAACGACAGGCAAGAAATCAAAGCCGTCGACTTGTCGACCGACTTTGTCTCGGAAAGCTTGCCTGAGCCGTCCGCAGCGTAGATCTTGACAGAGTTGCCAGATCCTACGGCCACCGTCGAACCGTAGGCAGCCACAGTGCCGGGAGTGAAACCGAGACGGTTCTCGGAGAGGAGCTGACCCTTTTGGTAGACATCAACACCCTCAATGGTGGCCACGTACACCTTTCCATCCGTGGCGGCTACGCCCTTGGGCTGGGCAGCAAGCTTGAGGGCCTCTCCCGCGAACGTGTTAGCTGACTCGTCTACTATCCTCAGGTGGTCGTCCCATCCAACGCTGTAGGTCTGTCCCGCCTCGGCGCTGAACTGGGTGACCTGATTTGTGTGCGCTTGTCCGTCAACCACCGAGCCAGTACCAGTGGCAACGTCCCACTGGCAAACCCGCCCGTCGAAGCTACCGCTCCACAGTGTCTGCCCCTTGCCATCAGACGACGCACCCAAAGCCGTGATGCTCTTGTTGTGGCCCTGGACAATCTTGCTAGGCTTGTCGCTGCCCTCATTCAGGTAGATTAAGTCACCGTTCAGGTTCAAGCTGATGATCAAGCCGTCGGTTCTGCCGTGTGGGAAGACAACACCGACTTGCTGGTCGCCGATGCTGACGCCGTCTCCAAACTTCCACGTCTGCGTAGCCTTGCCTGATTCCACATCCCAGAGCTTGACAGACTGGTCGGCGCTTGC
Organism: Colletotrichum acutatum; assembly: GCF_030867785.1. NCBI lineage: Eukaryota > Fungi > Ascomycota > Sordariomycetes > Glomerellales > Glomerellaceae > Colletotrichum > Colletotrichum acutatum. The sequence continues at coordinate 392,993 of NW_026849009.1, forward strand.
TGTGACAAACTTGGTGCCATCCTGAGACCATGAAACGGCAAAGATGCTACCAGTGTGTTCTCCCTCGCCAATCGACTTCGTAGGCTCGCCCGTCTTTCCGTCGTAGAGTTGAATCCGCCTGTCGGCACCCACTGTTACGAGCTGGCTGCCATCAGGCGAGAAGGCCGTTCCAAAGACGAAGCCCTTGTGGGCGTTGGCGTTCTTCGAGTTGAACTTGAAGGGTGCGCCGTGCAGGAAGCACAGTGAGCTGTCGTCAGAGACGGTAGCTGCCCGCAGCGGACGCTGTTGCCGCACCGCAACTGAGTTGACGACCTTGGAGTGACCGCTGATCTCTCCGACAGAGTTACCGCTGTCGGCCGTGATGCAGTGGCCGAAGCGCTCCTTGCCGTCACCCACAGCGATGATGCGCTGGGAGTCGCCGTCCCAGCCAATGTCGTTGATGCGCCCCGAGATAATGTGGTATTCGCCTGGAAATGTAGTTAGCGACCGGAGGAGAGCCGACTGTGACATGCAGGTATTATGCTGTACCCTTCGTGTTCTCGGCCTCGACGGCGTCCCAGACTCTCACGGATCCAGATACATCTCCACTGGCGACGTAGAAGCCGCTGGGGGAGAACCGAGCGACGCTTGTTGCCGCCGTGTGGCCGGTGTATTGCTTGCAGACGGAAGGGTTATCGATGGATCGGAGGAAGATGGATTTGCCGGCCTGCGATAATGCATTGTTAACTGAGGCATTGTTCGTCGAGAGGTGCAGTTGGGACTAACAGCGTAAGCAATGCGCTCTCCTTTGTTGTCTGTGGAGAGCTGTGTCGGCTGGCCACGCTGCGTAGCGGGCGAAGCAGCTAAGATCTTTTCGATGGTGACAGACATGATGTGTGAACTCCAAATACGCTGGTATGCAATGCGAATCGAATTCCCTAAAGCTCCGAGCAAAGATGATGAAACAACCAAGAGTCTTGGGGAGAGCGAGTTGCGTCGGGGTTCAGCTTTCTAGCCAGGCACCACAATGGCGGTCGACAGTGTCGAGTGGGAACCTGGACCAGGAGCTGGGATGTCGATCCGGGATGGAGGGGCAGTGCTAGTGCTATTGTTGCTACTGCGGGGCAGGAATGACGTTCCACGTCCATCTTAAGCCAGCCAACCACTCACAGTCTGACGCGACTATTGTCTGGCGATGTTGTTGACATTCAAATATTTACAAGTATTGCAGTTGCCTACCTAGAACTAAGATTATCTAGGAGGTATATTGGGAGTAAAGCAACAGGCACCAGCTTGGATGTGAGCTGGTGTGCATATTCGATCACCTATATGTGTTTTACGAGATGCATACGCGTCGTATGCAGTGCGTTTAGCATCTAGGTATCTGTATCAGAAAACAAAACGTCATCTGCCAAACTTGCCCAAATACACATCAACGCCCTTCATAAGACAAATATTTGGTGACTGGTGAGAAAAGAGCCCAGGCTGAAATGGGCCGGGGCTCACTTGACGTGGGTCGGAAACTGACGTGGTGCGTTCGGCAGCCCCACCCACGAAAGGGTACATAGTGATCCAAATCGCTTCGAGTTTTCAACTAAAGTCGTCGCTTTCCTAGCTCAATTTGGTCAGAGCGTCCGACTTTTAATCGGAAGGCTGTGGGTTCGAGTCCCACGGATCGCGTCTCATGTTTTTGTATTTTTTCCTTTTTTTTGTTTCTTTCTTTATTTGCCAGCTGCTTACGCCAAACGGTACGAATCTTTTTGCCATCGTATTCTGAATATATGAAAGAGACCAGTTGGTTGTTCTGTGTTCTTTTAAATACGTTGCATCCAATATTTAAGCATGCATCCCGATGATACTGAGAAAGACGTCTTGAGTAAAAGCAATTGCAAAATGGGGAACTCTTTGAAAAATTACCTGCAACCAACAACTCTTACGATAATGTTCAATACATTTACTTTGTTCACAAAATGAACGTTAACTTCCATCTTCCAGCTTACACCAGCTTACACTATTCGTGATAGCCGTGTTGATGAATAAATTGCCATAGGTAGGTAAATCCTCATCAGCAACGAAACACCTGTATGTACGTGAGCGGGACTAACGAGTCCAACATCTAAGAAACCCAATAGTTGGCCGCCACATCCAACTACGGTGCAAACGTAGCTATCAGTGCCACCATACTAAACCGCAATTTTCTCCCGTGTAATAGACGATAGCTTTCCGCCAACGAGGCTTTGACCATACTACGGTGCCCAAATAGGCACCTGCGCCAAAATGCCCGGAAACCCGAGACGAAGAGCACCTACCGTAGATGTAAAGCCCTCTACTCCTCCCACGTCTCCCATTTCACACTCATCAGCCTCGACGTCGTAGCAACAAGCTTGGGATTGCGATGGCACCTCTTGACGTTTACTTTACCCTATTCTCGCCCTGGCAGAAGAAGGCTGTAGCAAACGACTTCTTGCGCCTGGTGACCGCCTTACGAGGAGATATTTATATTGGCTGAGTTATTTAATGTGACTTCCCTAGTATCGAATAGGCTGCCGGCTCCTGTTGATGTCCGGCGGCGATTCTACATTCCCTCCATACGTCGCATCATGGAAAAGAGTCATATTTTGATTGCATTTTGTTCTCGTATTGTCCGAACTAATGATGCCCAACACTAGACGGCATAGTCCCCTCTATCGCAAAAATCATACAAAGAGGTTCCTTACCAGATAACCGACCAATGGTTATGCCAGACCAAACGCCTCCATCTATCGTAGCCACTGCCATGAAAAGCCATTATCCCCAACCCAAAGACCAATTTTTAATCTTGCTCATGTAGCTTCACTCGCCTGCGTTTATTTTTTCTTGCCCTTGGTTTTGCTCTTGGCATTGGTGGCGGACTTGTTCGAGGCGACACTCGATGCCCTCGAGGGCGCGGCGGATGTGTTCTTGCTTGCAACCTCCGACTTGACGTTGTCCAGCGCCTTATTCTATATTTCTGGTTAGCAAAGTTCATTCATGCGACCAGTCTAGCCCCTACCTTGACGCCGTTCTTAGTCTTCTTTTTCGAAGGGGCCATGCCGAGGATGCTGTCCTCGTCATTCTCCTCATCCTCGGCCTCTCTCTTGAGCTTGCCGTTGACGCCATTAGCACCCTTGGTCGGGTGAACATCCTCAAACTCCTTGACAATGGTGGTGAGTAGAGTGGTGCAGCGACGGCTCAGCTCGACGGGCGTCCTGCTGAGGAAGAACCAGTCAAATCGGAACAGAGGGCTCTCCGCAATATCGTCGCGCATCTTCTCGTACAATCCTGCAGAGTCGATACCGTACTTATCGAGCAGGACTAGCAAGAACCGATCTTCCTCCTCGGTATACACCTTCTTGTTGGTGGTAGACACGGAGTAGTTGATCTTGAGCTGCTGCAGGGGAACGCGGTATTGCGACATCTTCTTGCGGAGAAGCTTTCTCTGGTGCTCAATCTTGCGCATACGCTCCTCGCCGTCTTCAATCACCTTGATGTACTTGTTGTAGTCGGCAATTTCTGTGTATCGCTGCCAGAAGACCTTGGCGTACTGCTTGACCTCGGAGGCAGTCTTGTTGTCAATATCTTCGGCAATGTTTGCGTAGTCATTGCGGCCGTAGCGGCCTGACGCGTTGATGAACTGTTGGAAGTCACGTCTGTTCCATTCTCCAAAGCCTTGCTGCGACAGGCGCTGCTTCTCTTCCAGCTCCTCCTCGTTGAGTGCGGTGGCCTCGTCGATCTCCTGTTGATCCAAGGCTCGCTCCGCCTCGCGCTCATCAAGGTTCTCGTCGTCGCCGTCTGACAGCGGCACCTTGTAACCAATCTCCTTGCGGTAGAAGGCAGTCTCACGGTCCTGAAGGTCGCGCAATCTAGGAGGGTAGAATTGATAGTCGTGGACTGGTACTTGCTTCGGAGCTCTGGGTGCCTTGGGCTTCGTGTCCTTCTCCTTGGGAGGGTACATGGCCTGTCGGAAATACTTGTCCATGGAATAGGACTGCTCCTTTCGCTCACGCTTGGCGGGGTTGATCCAGTTCATGCCGATCTCCTTCTTGTTCGTCTTGAAATCTTCACCGTTCCAGGTGTAGGCTGACTCGGATGTAAAGTTCTGCAAGTCGTCGATTCCGAGCTTCTCGTACTTGGCATTCAACTCCTTCGTTCTTGTTTCACCCGAGGAAAGAATCTTGTCGATGTCATCGTCGTCCAACTCGGTGCCCTTGGAGGCAAGTGTGCCGGTGGCGCCCTTGCTCTGGAACACCTTCTCGGCGCCATGCTGAATCATGGAGAGAAGCTCATCCTTGTTGTTTGCAGCCTTTGCTGCGACTTGAGCCCGGCCTTGCTGAATGACCAGCTGGTCGAGACGCAGCTTCTGTGCTGCTCTTTCCAGAACCTTCTCTTCGATGGCATTGTCCGTCACGAAACGGTACACCACAACTTGCTTGGTTTGACCGATACGGTGAGCTCGATCCATAGCCTGCAAATCGGCTTGAGGGTTCCAGTCACTATCGTAGAGAACAACAATGTCGGCGGTGGTGAGGTTGATACCTAGACCACCAGCTCTGGTCGTAAGAAGAAAGATGAACTTCTCAGAACCAGGCTTGTTGTACTCGTCAATGGCAGCGATACGATCCTCGTGGGCTGTTCCACCATCGATACGGCAGTACTTGTACTCTCTGAACACACAGTAGTCCTCAAGGATATCTAAGAGACGACTCATCTGCGAGAAGATGAGAACTCTGCTTCCCTGCTTTTGCATTCTGGCCAACAGCTTGTCGAGAACGGCCATCTTTCCAGCGTTGTAAACGAGATGCTCGTCGGTGGTGTAGGGCGGTCCAGGCTCAGCACCCTCAAATAGGTAGGGGTGGTTGCAGCACTTGCGCAGCTGCATCACAATGTTAAGCAGTCTGGTCTTCGACTCCCGCTTGCCGTTGGCGCCGTTGACAGCGTCAATGTCCTTCTCGAGAATCTTCTGATACCACTTAATCTGCATTTCCGACATGCCGAGGTAGACGTTGACCTCCTTCTTCGGCAGCAAGCTCTTCTCCACGTCAGCCTTGACACGTCTGAGTAAGAATGGTCTGAGAACACGGTGAAGCTGCTGAACGACGGTGTCCTGGTCTTGCTCTCTGCCAGAGAACCACTGGTCAAAGGCCTCGGAGTCGCCGAAGACGTCAGGCAACAAGAAGTTGAGCAGAGCCCACAACTCGTGCAGGTTGTTCTGAAGGGGTGTGCCGGTAATGAGGAGTCGGTTTCGGGAGTTGAAGAGACGGATGACCTGCGCCAAAGATGATTCTTCGTTCTTGATACGATGCGCCTCGTCGATGATAATGTACTCCCATGCGAATTTCTTCAGGTGACTCTTCTCACGCAGGACCATTTCGTAACTCGTGATGCAGACATCGAAGTCCTCGTTGACCAGACGATCATTGATAAGCGCCTGGCGCTCGTCCTTGGCACCCTGAAGCACCAGGACGTTGACCCCAGGAGTCCACCTCTCGAACTCTCGCTTCCAATTATCCAGAGTCGACTTGGGTACGATGACAATATGCGGTCCGGTGATGTCCATGATGTGTCTGAGGTAGCCCAAAAAGGAAATCGTCTGCAGGGTCTTTCCGAGACCCATCTCGTCGGCAAGGATACCAGAGATACCATTCTCGTGGAGAGAAATAAGCCAGTTGAGACCGGCAATCTGGTAGTCTCTCATTTGACCTTGAACAAAGGCGGGCGAATCGCGGAATACCGTCTCGGCGGACCCACCGTGCTTCTCGTCACGAAGCAGCTCTGCATCCTCCTCAGCTTCGGTCCGGCGTACTCGTTCATTGCTGGCGCCACCTTGGCGGGCGCCCTTCTTCTTGGTTTTTGATGCCTCGGCATTTTGTCGATCGATCTCGGTCATGATTTCGCGAATTTTGGGGTTGGGGTTCGTCTCGATGAAGTGGCGGAAGAGGTCCGTAAGACCCAACAAGTATCGGAATCGCCGGATACTATCTTCTTCCTGTTTTCAAGTATTGATTAGCACGCAAAGAATGATGGTATATTCAAAATAGTAAGCGGTTTGCGCCTTGCATACCTTTGATTCGCCCAGTCTGTCATGCTTCTTGCCAAAGATGCTGCGACGGAGCTGATTGGCCTCGGATCGCTTTCTGCGACCATCTCCGAGGGGCTCTCCGACCACACTGCTAGCAGTGGTGTTCGCATTGGTGTCTGAGTCGGTGTAGTCGGGCGTCTCATCGACTTCCTACTTGCACGTCAGCGAATGGGCTAAAAGACTCAATCGCAACATGAGCTCCGTAGGGAGTACACCAACGCGAATAATCATGGCAGGGAAAACATACCATATCTTCCACGGGGTGAGCATCCGCAGCGTCGGACATTGACGCGTCGGTATCGACCGCGGCAGCTCGAGATCGAGGAGCCATCTTGACGGCTGGAAATCACTTTACGCGACTTACACGCGTTTCTTACGGATCTGACAGCGCGCTCTAGATGGGTGGGTGTGGTTCAAATGCTCAAAGTAATATCGCAATGCAAACGGTCGCGGAGCATTCAGGAAGATGGCCGAATGCTTTGTTGCTGCGTGAGGGTGAACGGTCCGTAGATGTTTTTTAGAGATGATGGGAGGAAAGGTGGGATCCCTCTGCTGTAGAAGACAATTTCCAAACAGGACTAGCGCGTTTTCGCCGTGTCAATTCCCGATCAGTGCACCAGTACCGGTACGTTTAGCGCCGCCCGTGGTTCGGGTCCGGAAGAAGGCAGCCTCCGACTCTTCCCCCATCCCGTGTCGTCTCGGGCGCTCGCCAGCCCAGGGGCACGGTGCTGACGGGAGATGGGAATTTGGAAAAGCGTCGGAGGATCCACCGCCCGCTCCAAGATTGGGTCAGCTGGCCAAGACTACCTATCCAGCGCACTGGCCATAGGTGGAGGGGATAACGTCAAAGCCACCTAAGATCCAAGGTAAATTGGGCCCTGTTAAGCTGCTGTTGGCTGTCGGTTAGCACCGCCGTCCAGTGTCATGTGCTCTGCGGCGAAGGCGAGCTGACCTCAGTGCTTCACTTCCGCCGTCAATCAACTGCATCTTCTCATCACAGCCTGTTTGATTGTCTCCATCACCAAGTCCTCGGCATCTCCTTCTTTTACTCTTTGCGGTCCAAGGCAGCCCGCCCGAAAAACCTCAACAGGTAGTGCAGCTAGGTGCACTCAAGCACTACCACCACCATCTCGCACCTTATCGCCACACAGTTAACTTCGCTGGGGGACCCCGTTTGGACCCCACTCCGGCATCAACTGCAAGATTTGTTTACCCGACAACCTCAATTACCTACATTTCACCGCTAGAGGTGCGGGACTCATCTTTCTCACCCTTTGACTCGGTACTGATTCCCTTCAGCGATTCGGTCGTTGACAGTACGGTATCATGGACTCGATGCGAAGTTTGAACACCTCCCTCCCGGGCGCCTCCGCCGCCGCCAAGCAGCCGACGCAAAATGACTCCCCCGAGCAACTCATCGACGCCTTCAAGGCCGCCGCGCTCTCCGTGACGAAACTCTACAAGACCTCTGCGGCTGCCCAATCCAAGGCCCGCATGGACGGCTACCAAGACTGCCTCGACGACCTGCTATCATTCCTCGACAATGAGAGAATCGGGCTTGGCGACGGCGACGGCTGGAGGATCCGAAGCTGGGCGACCGAGAGGCTTGACGGTGCCAGAGATGCGGGCTCCCAGAACGCTGAGAGCGACGACGAGGCGGACAAGGCGGAAACTGCCTCCTCTCCGGAGCTGAACAGGGCGAGCAGCGGCACACATCTCTCGTCCCAACTGAGGACGGACTCGGCGCCCCCTAGCATCCCGCAGCCCGTCGAGGAAGAGCAAGAGGAAGGGCGGGAACCGGTATCAGTCACGGTACCGACGGCAGACTCTTTCACCTTTCAATCATCTCACCCTTGGCCGCCTCAGCCGCAGCAACAAGACGCCTACCTGAACCTCGCAAACCTGGACCTCTCAGACTCTCGGACACACGACGCATCATCAACAAACGCAAACCCCGCAACGCGCACAGCAAGACCACGACACCCCGCCAACATGCCCCGCTCAGCATCAAGACAAGGGAGCAACCTCGGCCGTGGCGCGGGCTCGAAGCGCAAGATCAATTTTGCAGAGATATTCGACCTCAGCAGTCTAGACAAGAACATGTTTGGCGGCGGGCCAAAGCGTAGCAGGCACACATAGTGCATTTGCCCGACTAGCATTCCACGACTTTCTTCACTTTCGACAGCGGTTCAACTTTGGGGGGTGGGGAAGCGGAACGCGTCCTCCTACACCTCCTGAAGTTGTCTGTTTAACGGTTATGCGGACATCATTGTCTTGACGACGGGATTGAGCGAGCATCGAAGGGGGGCCAGGCATATTGGAGGGAAGAAACTCGCACGCAAAGCATTTAGAGAGTTGCGTGTTCATGAGAGGCGTTGGTTTTCCGTTTTGTTTCTGGTTTTTCACTTAAAACCAAGGTGCATGGGGCGGTGTTATGGTTTTTAGGGGACTGTTTTCGCGATGATGCCAAATGAAAGGGACGGCTAGCTAGTCTCACGAACCCCATAGCTACACATATTCATCATACTATCTGTTCCCCCGTCACTTGTTGGCGGTTTCATGTCGACGACCTTTTTGGAAGATAAAAGGGTCGGCTGCCATCAACACGGGGGTAATCATAAAGACATTAACATTTTCCTTGTCGCTTATATCTTCTCTCTATGTCTTCTCTGTGCATTCTCTGTGTCTACTTTGCTTTCCTTGAAATGACGTTGACTTTACTCGCATTGTGCGGACGAATCCCCCAACAAAGTTTCAGGTTTCAGGGTTTCAGCGTAGTGTTCCCTCTCAGTTCGGGCTGCTCTTCTGATGTGCATACCGTCGTACATTCAAACATGTTTCAACACACAACACACATACCACAGTAGAGATACATCCCGTCGGTCGCAGGAATATGCCCTTCGGACTTCGTCCCAACTCTCGAGTAGCGGTGGTGGTGCCCGTCTCGTCCAAACACCCGCGCGGACCGGCGGGGTGCCCGCCCTCCATGGGCCCAAGAAAAAAGTCCCTCAACTGCAAATGCGCTAGCATGTCCAATATGCGGAAAGAGTCATCGCTCAAGGGGCCCCACATTCTTTAGAACGTGCCAGAGGCTTCAGGCCAGCTACACGTTGGCGCTTTGGTGATTTCTAGAATCATTTGCTTTGGCAAGATCTGTAGACATTGCATGCCCTGCTGGGAAGTACGAATACCTAAAAGTAGAATTAGAAAAATGCAAATCGTTGCAACTCATAGTGACGATCTCCCATTCTCCGCCAAGGTTCATCGGCCTGTCTCAGTCCGAGAGAAGCCACGTGAAAATATGCCCCTGGCCGAGCCCGTCAACAGGGCGGGGTGACCAGTGACGGGTACAACAGGCCCCAGGGGTAGGGAAAACCCATTACTGCAAATGGCTCTACGGGCACCACCACATGGACCAGCGCCTTCGAGAAACCCCCACCAAACGGGAGAAATGCGCAAGGCTAGCGCTTCATAAATTTAAAACGCGCGAGGAGGAGGCATCGGAAGGGTGGCCGAGTTGGTTATGGCGCCAGGTTAAGGTCAGCTTAACATCTGTTTCCTGGTGGGGCAACCCGCGCGAGTTCGAGTCTCGTCCCTTTCATTTTTGCGTTTTCCGGGACGGGTCGAGACAGATTAGCTTCAGGAAGTCAGATAATGATGGACGTTTCTTCTTTTCTTGGTGTTGGGACATCTCCGACGTTATAGAGAGTTGCGGAGTTGTAGGGAGCTCAATGACTCTCAGTCGCAACTCTCAACAACGAACATCTGCACACATAGACCCTCCTCACAGACCAGCAGAGTCTCACGGCAAACAGTACTGCGTGTTATTGCATTCTTAAAGGAAACAAAACACTATTCAAGTGAACCACGTTTGAACATCATCATGACTCTCATTTGATGGTACTAACTTGTCAGAAATCTCATCATTACGTTTTGGTTCATCTCATCCTCGAGGCTTCTCCCCACCGCCTCAAAAGCGCGGAGAGGACGAAAGTTTGATATCATCCGTTTTTACCAGGCTTCTTTTTTACTTTTCGTTTTTGGTTTTCGCGGACTGCCCTAGGTTTTTACAAAACCAAATCTAACCATCCCCCCAGAGATTTCCCAGAACGCCGTACTAATGCAAGCCGCGAAAAGAAAGACGAAAGAAGAAAAAAGTAAGGGGGGCCTTGCTCTTGAATTTTTTCTTTTCCAACCAGAAATTCCCCAAATCTTTCTTAGTTCTCCTGTCTGTTCTTCCGTTCCCGCTCGACCTCGTACATGAAATCGAAGTAGCCCTTGTCGAACTGGTGGACACGGACGTAACCGTCCTCACCACCACTTGCGTAGCCCTTTCCGGTAGGGTCTGCGGCGACGGTGTTCTTCCAAAAAGTCAGTCGGCGGCACGATATGATATCATGAGCTCAGGTAGGGAGGACTTACAAGAGGACCGAAGTGACCACGGACTCTGCCAACCTCGTCTTCAAAGACCTTGTGGTAGAATCTCGCCTCGAACTTTCCTTGTCTCGCCGAGGTACGGGTGACATCCATGGCGGCCTGACCACCTCCGAGGATGACAAAGTCCTTCTTGGGTGTAATGGTGGCACTGTTAAGAGGGGTATCAGCGGTGTAGGTCTTGAGAACCTCGAGGTCCTTGGCGGTGATGAGCTATATCAAGTCAGCATTTGGTCTTGCAGATCGTCAGACATGTCGGATGTACCTTGGACGTCTTGTCCTTGCAGGCGGTGATGAAGTAGGTTCTATCCTGGGACCACTGGAGATCCGTGATGGGCGTGTTAAGCTCGTGAACGGGCTCGTTGTAGATCAGGTCACCGTTCTGGAGGATGGTCAGCTTCACGTTCCCTTTTTGACATCCCTCTGACCAGACCCACCTTAGCATCGTACTGCGACACGGAGCCGTCCTCGTGACCGGCGATAATGTACTTGGTGAGGTAGCTGAAGCCAGCGACGGTGGCCTTGCTCTCGTCGCAAACGATAGTCAGGACGCGCTCATCGCTCTGCTCGGCCTCGGGGTCGGGGTTGATGTCGACGACGATGATGTTGGAAAGGTAACCCATGCGCTTCTCCGTGACACCGAGCAGCTTGGTGCCGTCCTCGTTGAACTCGACGCGCTTGACGGCGGTAGGGAACTCCCAGGTCTTGAGGTTCTTGCCAGACTTGACGTCCCAAAGTCTCATCGTGTTGTCGGCGGAACCGGAAGCGATCAGGGTGCTGGTGGGATCGACGTCGACAGTCCAGATAGCACCGACGTGGCCGTGGTAGGTTCCCAGACGCTCGCCATTGTGTGCGTACCAGGCGCAAATCTGTTGATCCTTGGCGGTCGAGAAGATCAGGTCACCGTCCGAGTTGTACCTATTCGAGGTGGCGCATCGGGTTAGCATGCATGGCCCCTCCTATGGTACGGGAGTTGGGGGGGGATGAGGGAGGAGATAGCCCTGGCGTCTTGCTTCCCCCTCCTCGAATTGGACATTTCGCGCGCTGGGTGGTGCAGAAACGTACTTGATCTGGGTGAGCGCACGCTCGTGGCCTGCCAGAAGAATGGGCCTCATATTGTCTGATGTCGGGAGGTGATGCGGTTCTCGATATCGGGGGGCTTGGTATACGGGCACGTTGTTGCGGCAGGGGACGTCGGTCTTTAAAAGGCTGATGTCGTCGGGTCAATCGTGAATTTTTGCCTTCACCTCGACATTGTGGGTTTCGGTGCTCTGGTGTGTGGGGCGCACTTTTTCCCCGCGACCATTCTGCCGGTTGAGATGAGGGCCATTCACCGCCTTGCCGTCTTTGGCCGCCTCAGGCAAGCCGCAAGTGGCAGCTTAACTTAGCACGAGCATGGGCTACCTAGGTGTGGCACAGGCTCACAGCAAGGTGAGTCAATCGTCCCAGGTGTGTGACGGCGCCAGCGCTTACAGCTCATCTCCTAGGCCTTAGGTAAGATAAGGCAGGTACCTAGAGTAGGGCACCTCAGGCATTCGAGGCACCTGTCTTGCCTGTCAAGCCTGAGGGAGGTGTTCGAGGAAACTTCCACCGGTGCAGGCAAACCCAGCCTTCTAAAACTTTAGCGTGCCGGTCCAGGCTGGCGCACGTCACGGAAGGAGCTGCCCCTGGAGAGGTTGGCGGCGGGACGGGAGTCATGGCAGCTCCAAGCCCTCCAAGTGCCAACCCTCCAACTGTCCAAGCCAGACAGCGTGGCAGTCGTGGCAGCTCAGCCGTTGAAGCTACGTGCCCGTCAGAATAGTGCGGTCATCATCATCCAATTCCCACGCCGTTGCATTTCCCAATTGCCCATCCTTCCCTCGACTCGAGTACTCGGTATAACAACAGCGTCCTTTTATGGCAACTCGACTCATCCTTGACTCATACGTGTTCCATGAACAGCGTTTCCGGACCTCGAAACTTGGCATTAAACACTATCAAGTCAAGCCTCGGACCCTTTGGCTCAACTACGTGAAGCTCATGTTAGTTTCACATGCGCTTTACCGAGACAGTCTTTTTTGCGAAAGAGAAATCAGACCGTCCGGACCACCGTCGTTTGTTTCTTTGTCTTGTCTTGTTTCTTGTACCGTATTTGTATCACTCGCCCCGTTTCCTCTTTTCCCTTCTTGGGCACGTCAATTCATTTGATCCATCTTCTTATCCGTTCAGTCTTGATTGGGTTCTCAATTGTGTGTGTTTTTTCCCAAAACATATCATTTCGCGGGAGCCTCCTCCAACCATATACAAGCCAATTACTCCGTACTTACGCAGTAGCTCACTTTATATAATACCCACAACTCGACTGCTTATCGATCGGGTTTGCCGCCGGCTTCGGAGACTCGCCCGAAAATTTTCGACCTGCCACAAACGGCTGATCCTTCCATTTTCACTGGGACTCACTCGTACAGAGTCTGCATAGCCAGGACCAGCCTACCAGGGAACCTCAACAGTCATAGGTACGACTCACACGCACGCGATCTGGGAGTCACAGGGCCCTATCGTTTAGCTCCACCCAAGGGAAGATCGAAGCCAGCAAGGGACATACCACCAAGGTCCAAAGGGAGACAGACACCTCACACTCATCTCGGTATTCGGCATGTCGTCTATCAGCCAGTTGAAAGGCCCTCAGAGGCTGTCTTGGACAACACGCTGCATGGCCATGCCCAACAAGTCTCAGCTTCGGCTGAGAACCCGCGGTTTGCCCTCGAGAGCACCGTCGTCCACTCACAATCCATCGTCATTGTCCCAAAAGACCCAAACTTCCCCTTCCCGCCGGTCACTTCTGAACCTTGGGGTAGATACGGGTCGTTCCCCATCTGGCCGTCGGCTCTGCAGCGCGCTAAATCCCGACTTGCACCGCTGCCCACCACCCCTCATTCTCGCTGCTCCCGCTTACACCCAACCTGCGCGCTCGACTTCGGTGCCCGTCCCGACATTTTCATCTTCTTCCCATCATCCCAAAAACTTCGCGTTTGGACACCTGCGAGGACAAGTTGCATCTCTGGTTTCTTGGCGATCCCCCCGTCCATTCATTGCAAGGGCCCCGGGCTCCTACGATTCGATTTCCAAAAATAGGTCCTTTGCAACCTCAGCCATGGTCGCCAACAAGATCGATGGCACTGCCGTCGCCAAGAAGATTCGGGAGTCCATTGCCAGCGACATTCTCGAGAAGCAAAAGGCGAACCCCAGGTTCCAGCCTCGCCTTACCATCATTCAAGGTATATCTCATCATTCTCCGAAGTCGTCATACCTTCGCAATGCTAACAGTAGTCTACCACAGTCGGTGACAGATCGGACTCGAGTATGTCGTGCTTCCTCATTTACCCCACCATGAAATTTATCGCGATGCTCACAACCCCGCAGGCACCTATGTGCGCATGAAGCAGAAGGCCGCAAAGGAGGTAAGACATGTCACTGACGCCCCAGTCCTAATGGCCAATGACTAACATGGTCAGGCAAATGTCGATTGCGAATTGGTCAACTTCCCCGAGTCCATTTCTGAGCCCGAGCTCTTGGACCGCATCTACCGCCTCAACGACGACCCTGCTGTCCACGGTATCTTGGTTCAGCTCCCCATTCCCAAGCACCTCGATGAGTATGTCATCACATCTGCCGTCGCAGACGAGAAGGATGTCGATGGCTTCGGCACCAGGAACATCGGTGAGCTCGCCAAGAAGGGCGGCCGCCCTTTCTTCATCCCTTGCACTCCCAAGGGTGTGATGGTTCTGTTGAAGGAGGCTGGAGTCGACGTGAAGGGCAAGAACGCTGTTGTCCTTGGACGCAGTGATATCGTTGGCAGCCCTGTCAGCTACCTGCTTCGCAACGCCGATGCGACTGTCACCGTGTGCCACTCCAAGAGCCAGGACTTGGAGGCGCACCTCAAGGCCGCGGACATCGTGATTGCGGCCATTGGCCAGCCCGGCTTTGTCAAGGGCGAGTGGCTCAAGCCTGGTGTTGTTGTGATCGATGTCGGTACCAACTACGTCCCCGATGCCTCCAAGAAGTCTGGCCAACGCCTCGTTGGAGACGTCGACTACGACTCTGCTGCCGAGGTTGCTTCCCACATCACCCCTGTTCCGGGTGGTGTTGGTCCCATGACCGTTGCTATGCTTCTGTCCAACGTTGTCGAGTCCACAGTCAAGTCGTTCGAGAAGCAAAGACAGAGAAAGATCTCTCCTCTGCCTCTGCACCTTAAGGAGCCTGTCCCCTCCGATATTGAGGTCTCCAGAGCCCAGAACCCCAAGCAAATCACTCGCCTGGCCAAGGAGGTCGGCATTGCATCTCACGAACTCGAGCCGTACGGAGCCTACAAGGCCAAGGTTGACTTGACTATCCTGAAGCGCCTGGAGCACCGCCGCAACGGCAAGTATGTTGTCGTTACGGGTATCACCCCCACACCTCTTGGCGAGGGCAAGTCTACCACCACGATGGGTATCGCTCAGGCCCTGGGCGCCCACCTTGGCCGCGTTACCTTCGCCAACGTCCGCCAGCCAAGTCAGGGACCTACCTTTGGTATCAAGGGTGGTGCCGCTGGTGGTGGTTATGCTCAGGTCATCCCCATGGACGAGTTCAACCTCCACTTGACTGGAGATATCCACGCCATCACTGCGGCAAACAACCTGCTTGCAGCTGCGATCGAGACTCGCATGTTCCACGAGAACACTCAGAAGGATGGCCCTCTTTACAAGCGTCTGGTGCCCGCCAAGGGCGGAAAGAGAGTATTCCCGCCAGTCTTCCAGCCCCGCCTTAAGAAGCTCGGCATCGAGAAGACGAATCCCGACGACCTCACCGCTGATGAGATTCGCCGCTTCGCCCGCCTCGACATCGACCCCGAAACCATCACCTGGAGACGAGTTTTGGATGTCAATGATCGCCACTTGCGTGGTATTACCGTTGGCACTGCGCCGACTGAGAAGGGCCAGACCCGTGAGACTGGCTTCGACATCTCTGTTGCCAGCGAGTGCATGGCCATTCTTGCTCTCAGCACCGACCTGGCTGATATGCGTAAGCGCTTGGGCAACATGGTTATTGCTAGCTCCAGAGCTGGTGACCCTGTCACTTGCGACGACATCGGCGCTGGTGGCGCGCTCACCGCCCTGATGAGAGACGCCCTGAAGCCCAACCTGATGCAAACCTTGGAGGGAACTCCTGTGTTTGTGCACGCTGGTCCTTTTGCCAACATCAGTGTTGGTAACAGCTCCATCTTGGCTGACAAGATGGCCTTGAAGATTGTCGGTACCGAGCCTGACGAGGACCACTCTGAGAAGGCTGGTTTCGCCATCACTGAGGCTGGTTTCGACTTCACCATGGGTGGAGAGCGTTTCTTCAACCTCAAGTGCCGTGCCTCCGGACTTGTCCCTGACGTTGTTGTCATCGTTGCTACTGTTCGTGCTCTCAAGGTTCACGGTGGCGGTCCCCCTATCTCCCCTGGTGCGCCTCTCAACGCTGTGTACAAGGAGGAGAATGTCGACATTCTTCGCGCCGGTTGCGTCAACTTGAAGAAGCACATTGAGAATGCCAAGCAGTACGGTATTCCCGTTGTTGTTGCCATCAACAAGTTCGTCACGGACACTGACGCTGAAATTGCTGTCATTCGTGAGGAGTCCATCGCTGCTGGTGCAGAGGATGCCATCCTGTCCAACCACTGGGCCGAGGGTGGAAAGGGCGCTATTGAGCTGGGCAAGGGTGTCATCGCCGCCAGTGAGAAGCCCAAGGACTACAAGCTCCTGTACGACCTCGAGGGAACTGTTCAGCAGCGCATCGAGGCCATCGGCCAGAAGATGTACGGCGCCGCTGCTGTTGAGTTCAGTGAGCTTGCTCAGAAGAAGGTTGATACCTACACCAGGCAAGGCTTCGGAAACCTTCCCATCTGTGTTGCCAAGACGCAGTACTCCCTGTCTCACGACCCTGAGCTGAAGGGTGCTCCTACTGGCTTCACCGTTCCCATCAGGGACGTCAGACTGGCTGCCGGCGCAGGTTATGTGTAAGTTGAGCTACCCATGCGAGAATCATTACATTACTGACAAAAATCACAGCTACGCGCTCGCCGCAGACATCCAGACCATCCCCGGTCTGCCTACCGCCCCTGGCTACTTGAACGTCGATGTTGACACCGAGACTGGTGAGATTGATGGCTTATTCTAAGTGCGTGGAGGGACCATCTTACGTACGACATTTTGAATTTTGGGGGCGCTTATAGAGAGAACTGATTTACATGGCGGGACGTGGGAAAAAAGGAAAGCGGCATTCCATTTATTCAACAAATGGCGCTGGGGAATACGGAAAGAAAGACTAAAGAAATATGCATCTGTTCAACAATGATACCTCCTCTCGGACTCTTAGATAGACCGAATACAAGAATACAAGACTATTCACATCCAAGAGAGCAAAAACCCGATTGCTCTGAGCGTGGCGTACAACCCTGCTGTTCTAGCTGTCACGAAAAAGGCGTTGCCCAGCAGGGGGCGTACTCAGATTGATAGCTCGGAGCCGCAGACTTCAATATACCGGCCGACATTAACAGACCCCGGCAAGGAGTCCCGATGTCATCTCATGCCAAGTTGCCAAAGCCCCGACGAGGATTCCCAAAACGACTACCTACCACAAAAATCGCCCAAACTCGGTCATCGTAACTTTCTTCTCCCTCTGGCATTTCCTTCGGGGAGGCTCATTGTCCACTTTCTCGAAGTAGTCAGCGGGAGGTAGCTAGCTAGCTTTGTAGGTTGCTTTATGTGTATGAGGGGGCCCGTGATCTAATCGTTTCATCGGGGAGCCGGAATCGAGTTACGGGAAGCGATGCTCCGTTTTTGGGGCACGAGGTAGGTAGTTGTAGCCTGGAGATGAGATGCATGGGATTGCGCGATTGGAGTACTGTGTAAGGCGGCGGCTGCGTCGGCAGTGTCATTGCAACATTAGTATCCAGCGACACGGTGAGTTAGTAACATTCGTGAGCTAGGTCTTGGCCGGCGTGTTCCCGTTGTCTGTGGGAAGCTGTCGTGACAAGCCTGGAAGCGTTTTTTCGTCTCGGGCCGGCTCGAGTTGTCTGGTTCTCGTGGGTTTCAAGTGCATGCTCCCCCCCCCCTCCCCCCCAACTTCTCTCCGCCTCGACACCTTCTCTTTTACGCTCTCTCTGCTCGCCGTCTCGCCGCGGCTGAGGTAAGCGGAGGTTCTTGAAATACCTTGCAGCCACTAGGGGAGGGGCGACTCGGGGCCGTGACAAAGTTGGATTAGTTGCTGGCATAAAATACACAAGGTGCGCATTTCACACAGTTTCTGGAGGTCTATAGTCCATCATCAACTGCTTACAAGATGGAGCTGAGCTCGAGAAATCCACGTTGATTAATCCAATGACTTCACCGCCAAAGCGATTCGGTGATGTTAGGCCGTCGGCGAGTATTCTGTCTTTCCACGGCCGAGGGGAATTGATCTAAAGTCCGACATAGTTATTGATGCTCCGAGGGAAGAGTCCTTGGCGGGGTATCACGATCCGGACATCAGACGACCGTTGGAAACCTCTTCATCAATATCTGTATTTACCCCAACCCCATCGGCTGTCAAACATTCGAAGAGCTTACCAAATCCGTCCTCAGAGTTTACAAAACTTCAGATCAATCTACGAAACATAGATTATTCTACACTCCCACACTCCACACTGAAACCAAAAGGGGTAAGTTGCAAGGCGTGCATGGAGAGGCTATCATCACATAGGAATTGAGTAAAATATCTGAGTTTCCCAATAGTCCATTGTTCTATGATTCATCGAAAATTTACAGTGCGGCCACCGAGGCCAAGCTTCTGTATGAGGGTATGAACGCGCGCGCAACGACAATGACCGGGCGGCAACTACCTAGCAGAACGATATCTCTTTGACCAAACCCTAAGAAAGGATCCAATCTCTATATCCTCTGGTCTTTTTGTTGCCAAGCCGCTGCCGCATAAAAGCAAAAAGAAGAGCAAAACCAGAAGGCCGTTCCTGTACCCATATATACTCCAACACCATTCAAAGAGACCAAAGAAGATCAAAGTATGCACATGAAGAACAACGTTGAGTGAAGCCAGCGATATGAGCAAGTCAGGATGTTGAAGACAATAAGTCCATGCTAAACCACTCGCTCATAACTCAGGATGCATCTCTCACGGACGGCTGTCACGAATTACCAGCCAAACTGCTCGCAGTGAAGCTCCACAGCCGGACCAGATGTGCGGATGCACCCGGCAGTCGTGTTACGGACCTGCGTCATCAGGCTCTTGGGGCCACAGCCCATGACGAGAACTCGCTCGCTAGAAGGCGTCTCATCAACAGCGTTCTGGATGATCTTGGCGACGTCGGGGCGTCCATAGTGAACAGGGATACCGCCCAAGCTATTCAAAGCTCCGTTCTGCTGGATGGTGGGAGACGAAGGCGAGGTGGCATCAGACTCAAAGCCGGACTTCTCGGGGTCGGATATAGTGCGAGTGTTGATACGAGGAGGCTGCTGAGGCTGCTGAGGAACGCCGTTGGTGGTCTCGAACTTCTCAGATGAAGGAGTGAAGGGTGTCGATGCCTCAGACGAGATTGTGCCCGAGCGGGATCGATCTTCCTTGGAAGAGCCGGGGTTCTGGGAAGAGGAGCCCTGGCTACCAGGCGCGCGGGTGACGTAGAGTTGGATGTTGGCACCGAGGGCCTGACGAATCGTGGAGAGGTGACCGGCGAACCACTCGAGACGAGCTGAGAGATCCGATTAGTTTGGGAGTTTGGGAGGCAAAGTTAATCGCGAAATGTACTTACCGGGATCCTTGACCATCCACACAAAAGTGACGCTCGGCATAGATCCCTGCGCAGCCTTCTTGAGCAGGTTGAGAACCGTGCCAACAGTGAAGCTGGCTCCGCTACCTCCAGCGACGAGGACGATCTTGTTGTACTCGGCAGGGTTGGGGAACGTTCCATAGGAACCCTCAACCGAAGCTTTGAGAGTTGCACCAGGGTTCTGGACTGCGTATTCGTGGAGCTCACGGGTGAAGCCGTCGTAAGAGTTGATGACAAACTCCAGAGGGTTCATGGCGGCAATAGTGAAAGGGTGCATCTCCAGAGCGCGGATCTTGGGAACCCAGAGGAAGCAGTGTTCTCCAGAGCTTGCGCCAACGGGGGCCTTCTTGAGGATGATACGAGTGCCACCGTGGGGGAGCGGGTAGACGGTTGCGTTGTTGTTGAAGCTGTAGAGCACGACGCGGATGAATCTTACAACGCGGTCGGCAACCCAGATACCAGCAGCGACAGCCGTAATGATGATGATCTTCTTGCTAAGTTCAGGCTGGTGAAGGCCGACGAGAACCATCGAAATTGCGAAGAAGGACACGTGAAGAATGTAGAAGAGCTCATAGTACCACAATCTTACGATGGCTCCGGCGAGCACAAGGGAAAGGAAGGTGAACCCGGAGGCGATGCCGTAGATTTCTTCGGCAACACGAAGGCGTGCCATGTTACCAGCCTCGATGAAGTAGGCGGAGTATGTTGCACCGTGAACAATGATGAGAACCATGGTGATGTACCCGGCGATTTGGTGGAGAACGTTCAACCTCTCGTAAGACCAAGCGGTCAGGAAGCCGAGAGGAGTGTTCTTCAGGCTGAGGAAGACCACGAAAGCGATGTTGGCGATGGACAGCCTGTCAAGTATCAGTTTCGGAGTGTTCCAACGATGCTAATGAGCTTTGCGGTGCTGTTCAACTTACCATCCCGCACGAGCCGCGATGACGGTGAGATAGGGAAGAGCGGAGGCATCGATGTGGGTGAACAGGAGGGCGATGTTGATGACGAGGTATTCAAGAGCGACGACGAAGTGGCCTGTGGATGGCAGGGCAGGGAACTTGTAGACGGTGACTCTTCGGATGGATCTATGTGGTGGTCAGTAATTTTATGCGATAAAGTACAAGCTAATTTTTTTTCTCGAGTCTTACCGAGACACGAAGAGAAACGGCTGTGCCAGACCAGATAGCTTCGTACCAAGACCAGCCTTTGAAGCACCACGACGACCAAGATGGAAGACGATGAAGAGGCCCATGATAGAAGCCAGGGCGATGGCGAAGTAGATCGTCGCCTCCTGGTTCAGCTTGGTCCGCTTTGCGAAGAGCAAAGGGTAAGCTGAGGGGCCGCTAGCACCTCCAGCCATTTTTTGAGCGTAGTCGGGATGAGCAATGTGAGGCTATTCGCAGTCTGTAGAAGGGATGGAGGATTAGCGCGGTGGGCAAGGTTGTCGTCGTGAGTTGAAGTGCACCAAAAGGAAGGATGAGAAGCGGGAATGTGCCAAGTTTATAACAAGAAGGTATTGTTATGATGTGTAGACGACGACGGTGTGAAAGAACCCTCGTTGATAAGAATGGCGCGGAGGGTCTCAGAGTATTGTGATGAAGAGAAATGCTTGCTCGGGACGCGGCAGCAGGAGGTGTGGATAAAGTAGAAAAAACTTGGAAGACTCCCGTTTGCGGCAAGCGGGAGCGGTGGAGGGCGAGGAAGAATAAAGTGAAGCGTTGTGTACCGGAGATAATATCGAGGTGAGGTGAATGTGTGTGAAGGAGGGGGGGACCAAGTGGGAGTGGTGGTGGAGGTTGGCCCGGGTAGATTGGGTAGGTAGGGAAGGAGGTCAGGTACACAGTCCAGGTCGTGCCTTCCTCAAAATTTTAGATTCATCCCACCCTTGTGGCTTAGAATCGATCTCATTATAAGGTAGGGTCAAGTAGAAAGAAACAAAAATAAAAACCAACCCTGAATATTATGAGACTGTAAAGTTTGGCAGAGCGGATCTATCTAGGAAGGAGTTGCTACTACCTGGTTCCTTCCCTACAGCGTACCTTCCTTGCTTTTTCTTTTTCTTTCTATACCTCCCTACCTTATTTCTTGCCCGTCCCACATCCAGTACTATTGAGATGTATCTGATGAAGAGGAGGGGCGTTGAGAAACTCTGAAAAAAGGCGTCGAGTCCTGCCGCTGTATGTAACTCATACGTGAACTTACACAAGTCGTCCGCACGCCCCCACTTACATGCTGTCCTTGGATGAATGCGGTCTACCGACGTAGTTCCCGTGGCTTGACCCGCGTGGCTTTTTCTCCCACTCACCCTTATTTTTTTCTTCTGATCATCCCCTCCTTTCCTGATCGTAGCTGGACTTCAGATAGAAGGGCAAACGTCCAGATAAGAAAGGTGAGGGAGGGTATCACCGTTAGACTCGAGAGCAATCAGCCCAAGGTTGCCCGATGAGAATGTCGCAATGATAGCCGTCGGATTGTGTATCCAGTCTAGACCTTCTCTTCGCGGCCGGCCACCCGCTTCACATGGCACCCTCTCTCAATTTGTTGACCCTCTCATGTTGCTTTGCTTACAACGCACTCACACAACGGCGGTCCCAAAGACCTGTGCATACCAGAGACCGATTTCCCAGCTCCATAAACATCCATGTGAGACAAGCGCCACGTTCCCCAGATAAGTCGATCCGTTGTTCAAGTCCCTGGCTTTGGCCAAGAAGAGGAAAACAGGGACTTTCCCCTCTCATACGGTAGGGTAGGTACATCTCCCTCATCCCGCCTCGAGACTCGAGGATGCCAAGCATGAAAATAATAAGCCTTGGTTCATGTGGAGAGCCTCGAGCCGTTCCTGGATAGCTGCGTCGTACGGCCGCTGAGTAAAAGGGCTCAAACACCGTACGTGGACACATATCGCCGCTCCATGCCAATGCCCAATGACAAGATGGCCAACCCCATCTTCGATGAGTGTCCTTTTCGATGCCGGTAGCCGGTGTAACTTTCACGCCATCTTGTTCTCCGCAGCTGGAGCAGGTGCAGCAGCAGGGCGGGAGGGGAGCTTGGGCAGCGGCAAGCGGGAAGGGAGGCGAGAAGAAAAGACGGGGGAGATTGTTTGCTAGGGAAGGTCTCACAGATCGTGGATCTAGATTAAGATGGATTCCCCTACGAGAATTTGAGAAACAGAAAGGGCCGTAAGGTCTAGCTCCGTAGAGCCTGGACTAGCTGTTTTGGTTTGGTCAGCTTGACAAAGCACTCTACATTTCTTTTGCGTTGCGATAGAAAAGATAATGATCCATAGACGAGGTACTTTTGTGTAGGATACATACTAAGGCAAGCAAAGGGCAGGCAAGCAGAGTTCGTTGAGGTTAAAGTAGAGTGGTCCATCACGCCTATGATGGACAGCCTCTCGACCCCACCGTTGTCTACGGGGCCTCGCTACACAGTACACAGCCAAAGACGGAAGCACGGGGGTTGTTGACACAATTTGGGTAAATCGAGCCAAACCACAAAAAGAAACGAGACAACGCCAAGGAGAGACAGAGTCCGCCTCACAAGCCAGACACTGTCATGGCCGAGGGCTGAGGGCTGAGTGAAAGCCAGGCTTCCGGCTCCAAAATGCATCCAGATAGTAGCATTCAGTGTGGAGCTCTGGTATCAACGTGCCTATCTGCATCTTGCAGATAGATTGACTTGCCTAGATGGGATAGAAACATTACTGCAAAGGCCCTCGTACGGGCCGTGTTTTTCGGGTACAAGTTCGAGCCCAAATATCCCTTGTGAGAGAGATCCTTGGAATGTCTTGTCAGCAGCAAATCTTGTCGACCTCCTCAAAGTCACCTGCTAAAAGGGTAACCCTGGTCCCCCCTGACCTTGCTGCATTAGGCCGTGATCCGTTAGTAGTGATCTTCACCATAGTCCACCCGCGTCTAATCCCCGAGAGGATAAGTCGTCAAGGGCTTGCTTGACAGGCCTCGTGTTTTCGCTTGGAAACGGCACCGTTCCAGTGGGGGTTTCCTCGACTTACACGCCGCCTCCGGGGACGGGATGAACTAGATGTGCCAGGGCCTGACGGGAGAGCGCGGGAGGACGGGACATGAAGTGAGTGGCGTGGACCTGGCCTGGCCAGTGCTGGACTACACTCATCGTCGTCTACCTCTATCCGTAGTTTGACAGTCCGTCAAGAACTCTCAGTGTGATGTGACGCGACGCGGCTGGCCAAAGTGTGCTTCCAGCCAGCTTAGACTCGTCACATTGCACCGCTGGCTGGTGCTCGTTGCCGCCATCGCCGGAAGCAGCCGCGCGCGCCGCGTCAGAAGGGCAAAGACTGCCTCCGTACATACAACTCGAAGCGACAGCCTGGATGTACGTCAAAGTCAACCGGCGAGGGCGTCCAATGAGATTGGGCCAGGTAAAGCAATCTAATCAATCTGTTGTAAATGGCGGCGGCGAATGGCATGAGGTAGGCTTTCGGTCGGTGACACTGCCCAAGCCGTCTAGCTAGAGTGGGCGGGCAAATAGCTGCTCCGAGGCCAGGATGCCGTTGTATCGTGCTCATTTGCGTAGCATCGCGTGTACCAGACTTTTGTCGCGTAACGACTTGCCCGTTTCTCTCGCTCGTGCGTCTGGCTCCGATAGTCTGGTAGCCTTGGTAGAGCTCTGATTCATCTTCAAAAGACAAATGTCTTGGTGAAAGCAGCCGCTGCCCTTCGAATCCACGCGTACCATACCGGAGGGCAAGCGATGAGCCGGATCCGGAACGATGCAATTCCGTCTAGAAGGCTAGCAGATTACCGATGACTTTCTTGGGCGTCATGGACCTGGTGCTTCCGTTGCTTCTTGAGCTGTCACTTTCCGGAACAATTCACTCGTTATCTGGTGTACAGAGTTGCTTATCCACGTGTTCTCAGTCGTGATGTGAGGTGAAAGTGCGGAGACGATGGGAAGCGGCAGGTTCTGAAGCACGCCAAAATGCAGTCGTTTTCGTTGGGTGCCAGGGCCCAAAGGTGCCTCCATCACAACAGATGCAGCTAAGCATGATGTGCCTAGATCGTGCCTGCCTTTGCGTGCCACTCACATCATCTTTGAGTGATGAGAAAGCCACACCCCTTGACCATTCCAGGTCCACGTTTGGGCTGAGACAGTTGACGTGCGCGCTGGCGACGCAGGTTGAGGCTCGTGGACATGCCGTTCCCGAGACAAGATCCAGATCTGTCTGGTCTGGTATTGCTGAGGGTGGATCGAATTGAGTTGACCTATGGTTTGAACATACAAGCGGGAGAGGCGCAAAAGGCTGAGTCGAGAGGAAGAGTCATGTTAGACCTATTGGCAGCAGGGCGTAGATGCGTTGGTATCAGTGTCACGAAGAGGGAGCCCGGAGAAGAGAAGGAGGAGAGGAATGCAACGCAGCAATGGTGTGGTGAACAATCCACCCGCGCGGGTAACTACGCTAGACGAGGAAAGGACTTTGGAGGAGTAGATAGCAAGGTACAGCCCTTGCCGCGATGCCAAGGCTCTAGACGGTAGTATCCCAGTAACTTCTGGTAATCTCAAACCCCCCATTTCCCTCCTCCCGGCCCCACCATCCGCTTCCTCGACATCAATTTGACTTCACTCGCCTGCCCACCACTACCGACGTCAACCTAGACGACACACACTTCCGCATTTGTCATTGGCAGATTCCAACGTTCGCTCAAGGCCGCCTTCATCAACATACTTCGCTGCCCTGGTCAACGGGGAAACACATGAATCAGCTGGCCGCGCGGATGCAGAGACAGAGACAGAGACAAACGCCACTTCACCTTTCGACTCTACCTCGAGAAACAGGGTCTCAGCATTGAAACAAGGAACTAACAGCACGCGGCGATAGCAGCCAAGGCTTTGTAGATAGCAAATCGACGGTGATAAACAAACGAGCACCTGGTATGCACTCTCATTTGCTCCTTTCTAGGGCCAACCCGACATCAAAAACACTTGTGCAGATCATCCTCCTCTTGCAGAACTCTCTCTAGTCGGCGCATACGCAATCTCTTTACCGGATGCCTCCGCTATCGCACAAACCTACACCGGCGACGATACCTTGAACGTCTCTCCAAATCGCTGAAGCACCTCGGACGCCTCCTGCGTCAACTCTATCTCCGCCGGCCTTGAACCATCTGACTCCATAAAGTTATGGAACATGAGTCCACCGTTACTCTGGTGCTTTGGACAGAGGCGAGGTTTAAACTTGCAGTCGCAAGCGGGAGCGTCGTCAGCACTTCCGTTCAGCTGTACTTCCAGACTGTTCTGCAAGGAACTCCATGGCTTCTTGATCTCTTCTGCGTCTTCAGAAGCCGCCGCCTGCTCGAGCAATGCCCCAGCGACCTTGCGCCTCTCTGAGGCATTAGCCTCGAGCCCTTCGACCTTTCCAAGCTCAAGATTGGTGTACGATCTGAGGAGATTGATGGACCGCCAGACCTCTGCTGATTGCGCTTCTGTCTGCCAAGCGCCCAAGTCGCTATTCCACTCGTGGAGCACTTCAAGCAAGTTGAATGCTCTCTGCAAGCTGTGCGAATCCCTCTGTCCGAGTGCTGCTATGATTTCCTTTCTCCTTCTCACGAACTCCGCTAGCCTCCAGAAGTTGGGCACATCCGCGTTGATGCCCTCCTTTGCTTTGGTGTTGGGCCATAGGACACTCTGTATGATATCTGGCAGAGCCTTCCTCGTTTGTTGGTCTCCAAATATGCGATATGAATCCGACCTTGCCTTGCCAAGCGCAGATATCAGCTCTGTCCGCAGCTGAGAAGCTCTGTTCCCTTGTTGAGCATCAGAGCTGGCGTCATCCACAGCCCTGGGAACAGTCATGTACGATGTCCACTTCAACGCTTCGCTCTTAGCTTGAAGCTTAATCTGAAGCTCTTGGGTTTGTCGTGCGAGTTCTGCCAGTTCGCTTTGGCTCTCTTCCTTGGCCGTCTCCAAAGCCGCGAGCTTCTCTGTGGTCTTTAGACGTTGCTCCTCCAGAGCGTTATTCTGGGCTTCGAGATTGCGAAGTTCTGTCTCTTGCGTCTCCCGTTCTCTGTTGAGTTCTCTGAGTCTGTCCGACACGGTCTGCTCCGTATTCGAATCACGCTCTTGAGCCTCGGCCTGCATATCAAGCTTGCTCTGGAAAGTGCGAACCTGTTCTCTAAGGCGATCTCTCTCCTCTTTCATGCATGACTCTACCCTGCGCGCTAGCTCAAGCTTCTCTGTCGCCTGCTGCTCCAGAGTACGCTTGGTCCGTTCTGATAACTCTTGGACTTGTCTTTGCAGTGACTTTATCAAGCGTGTTTGTTTTTCATTCTCTGGGGCCTCGTTCTCGCCGGAGCCAGATTGGTCGCCTACCTTGGGAAAGGGTTTCTCGAGGTAGAGCGCCATCTGTGATTTGAGTTCGAGGATGGCGTCAGCTAGTCGTTTAACAGACCTAATCGTTGTCCTTGTTTCTGCTAGCATCTTGTCCGTCGAATCGCCAGTTTGCCCCAGCTGAAGGGACATATTCAGCAAGCCGACCTGATCGGATACTCGCTTGCCATGCATCTCCAGCAGGTCCACGATACACTGCAGAGACTCAGGCACCTCTGGGCGATCCATAAGCTTCTTGTAGTTGTGAATAGCTTCCATCGCTGCTCTGATCTCGCGGAAACTCACGGCTTCGAGCGCACTCTCGAGCTTCAGTTTCTCATCCAATCTGTACTTTAGTATGCGGCAATAGTCCTTGATTTCTGCAAGTCTGGCGCTGATCTCCCGCTCCAGCGTGGGACATCGCAGGCACTCCGGCCTTGCCGCGGCCAAATCGAGGTTGTTCCAGGTTTTACTAAAGGGATCTGTGAAGACGGGGCTTGGCTCAGGAGGTACCGTCGTGTCCATGAACTCTACGACCTGGCTGCCTCTGGGACTCAAGACAAATCTGACCCCATCACGGGGAGGCGGGGTTTCTTGCCGTGAGGTGGTTGCGAATGCTGGCGCCTCTGATGGGATGCTCGCCACGGGAACGCTGAGCCTCATTTCGTTGGGAGCTGAACGCAGCGGATGGTTCCCGAGTCTCTCTGACGGCGGCTGCGGCTGGAAGCCCGGTGCGAGCATAGTAGGTTCGCGAGCGTGTTGCGCGGCATAGTCTAGGCTGCTAGCATACCTCTGGCGCACCTCCAACCGCTGCGTCGCGATCTTGGTAAAGGCCATGACGGCAGACCTACGCTCTTCATTGTCACGGTTGACCTGGTCGTCAAGGATTCTGAGAGAATCGACCAGGTCCTTGTTGTCGATTTGGAACATCCGCTGCACCTGGTCTCCTTGATGTCTGGCCCCGACGTACTCGTTCACTTCCCTGCTGTTCTTCGCCATGTCTCTGAGGATGCCGCTCAGCTGTTCGAGATCTTGTTGTAGAATCTCCCCACTATCGTTGATTCTGTTCTCAATGGTCTCCTCTGTCTTCTGGTGATCGAGGGCGAGCACGCGCGCCGTCTCAAGGAAAGCCTCCCAACGTCTGGCGTCCCTTGAACACCCACTCATCACCACAACGCCCGGGATGTGACCCCAGTGATCGCCGTTGCGCGTGAGCGTCTGTCCGATAAACGTGTGCTGCCTCCTCGTAGACCCATCCAGCTGCTCCCAGGCCCTCTGCATCCTCTCCGCCGCGCACTTCACCTCCACCTCATCAAGCTTCTCCATCACGGCGTCCATATCCTGTCGGTACGTCAGCCGCAGCCGCGCCTCCTCCTGCGCAGAGGTATACATCAGCCGGCAGAGTTGGTGAATGATGCGGTTCACAAACGGGACCTTGACCCACGTCCGCCCCTGCATCCACTCCAGCAGCGCGGAAATCATGCCGTCATTGGACGTCTCGAGGTCGAAGAGGGCGTAGTAGTCGTCCGAGGACATGCTCTCCCCCGTGGCCTTTTCAAATTCCTCTTTGCGGAGCCGGGCCGCCACGTCGCGGGTGTAGCGCGGGTACCGGAGACGGCTCGAGAGCATCGTCTGGAACTCGGGGGGCATCGTCGCGAAGGTGTCGTTCCAGGCTTGGATAATCATCCTGCGCTCCTCTTCACCGCCGGGGAGGGGTTGCGGGCGGATAAAGATGTGTGTGCGGGTTAGGGCGCCCGGGGGCGGGACTTTGATGCGGCGGAGGGTAAAGCCCGGACCGGAGCGGTCTGGCTCATTGTTGTATGCGCCTATACCGGCGGGGAGCGGACGGCGGCGTTGGGTATTATGAACTGGAGGCGGAGGTTGAACTACGGTATCTGTTGATGAGGACCGGGAGCCATGCAGTCGTTGGTTCTGGATGGGAGTGGAGGGCGAGACTGGCTCATTGGATCTCATGAAGCCTGGTATGTCACCGGGTCTAGTTGGCGTGGGAGTATGGATGATTGGTGATACAGGTGACACGTCTCGATCTCGGGCTTGAGTTTTCCCAGGAGACGTGACTGTTTGGGAAGACTCTGGTCGGCAACGTCTCGGCGCTGGGAATTCCATGGAGTCCTCAGGATACGGTAGCCTCTCATCCATCACTTGTTGAGTGCTGTTGCGCTCTCTTTCTCTCTTTGCCCTCTCACGCGCTGCCACTAGCCCTCTCGGTGTCAAAGGTCTCACAGATGTAGGTGAAGGGGATTCTGAGCTGGCTGATCCCGAAGTTAGGGGCTCCGCTTCCTGTAAGACTGCCGATGGTAAAATATGATGGTTATCGGCGCCTTCATCCTTGTTCTTACCATGTCCAGTGACGTTGTCCCTCGGGGCAGTCTCTATCGGACGGGGACGTTGAGGGGAGAGTCCGTTTGCTTTCCCGAGTACGGCACTCACCGACTGCGAGTCCAAGGCTACTTCAATTGATAAAGAGTATAAGGGACGCTTAGAGACTGCTTCGAGTTCAGGCTCAGGATCAGCAGTTGTAGCGTCTGTTTTCTCGCTAACCTTATGACTCGGGCTAGATTCATCGTCTTGAGAGCCTTCACCCACCGATTCGGAGTACTTCTTGGGTGGCCGTGTGGCTGTTGGTGATTGCGTCGACGGCTGGAATTGTGTATGAGGGACGGACGGCGTGAGATCGAGGGGGCTGACAATGTCTGAATCTGGAATTATGGCGGCTAAAGATGTATTGCGAGTCTGACGACTCCCATCCTTTGAGACCTCAAGGGGCTTCTCCTGGGCGGGCGACGCGATATTTTCATCGAGTGCGGATAGCAGGGAGCTGATGGCGCCTGAGCCAAGTCTAGGTTTGGTATCTGTCTCGCTAGGAGGCTTCGTTCCTCCAGTCCCGACTTCTTGCTCGTCCGATGACTTCCCCCCCTGTTGAGAAGGTGAATTCTGGCTCTGACCTGGCGATGAGGTTGTCGTGTGCTTCGATTCCGACTCTGGCGAGGTTTCATCGGAGGCTGTGGACGTCTGTGCTGTCACTTGAGATCTTTTTCGTACAGCGTCAGCAGAAGTATCTTCAGCTGGTGTGGCAGTTATTAAGGAGGAGGTTGTCGTGCCATCGTTTCCACTGTTCTGTGAACCACTGGGCGTCGGCGACGTTGGCTTCCCTTTACCCGACATGACCCTTGTGATTTCTATTAGATGTCGGTCAGAAAGTAGACAATTTGGTGAAGTCACAGTCAAGGACACGAGCAGGACCTAGGTCGAACGAAGGATAAGCATCAAATACTCTTCACCCTTTTACGTATAGAGCTCTCCGAATTTTATCAATTTCTGGCCCAACCCTCGATGTCGTTGGATCTTCTGGCATCTTCTGGGGACTCCATCGTGGCAGCACTTGGATGCTTGGTGTAAGATATCACGAGGATGACACAAGGGAGTCGCAGAACACAAAGACTTTGGAGTCCATGCTTGCTTTGAAATAGAACATGCCGCGCCTTTCTCAATACCGTCAAAGAACTCAATGATTCGAACTCATAAAGCAACTAAGAAAGGGAAGATCAGGCAAACGACTTATTGTTTGAGTTATCTCAAAACGGTTGAATGTTGCTACTAAGCGCTGTAAGCGCTGCCATGTGAGAAACGCGTGTGATCCATCAGATGTTTACTGCTTAGTAGCAACATTCAACCGTTTTGAGATGTTTACTATTGTATTCGAAGTCATGACCATTATCCCTCCCCTTACTCATAGCGTCGGCGATCTGCTGACAGATCTACCGCGTACACTCCTCAGGTCAGGCAGGCTCTCCCGGCTACCGACCACTTCTCCGCTGCCGTTCAGAATAAGATAGAGCCCACTGTGACTCTCTTCAGATTGCGTCTCATCATCGTCGTGAATGTCGTCATTAGTATCATCGTCATCATCATAATCGTAAAAAGCTTTGAGAACCAGATTCTCCTCATCCCTAAATCGAACCATCTTCAACCCATCCTTGCCTTTGCCTTCAATCTCTAGAGCGCGTCTCATGTTCTGACGCCTCACGTCCTCAAACTCAATCATCGTAAGACAGTCCCTCGTCAGGCCCCGGATGTTTGTCCCCGTGAACCCGACCCCCCTCACGCTGGCAGCCCGGACGTAGGCGGCGTGAGCCTCGCGCCAGCGGCCCCAGGCACTCAGGACATGGCCGCGGTACAAGTACGCGCGGGGCTCGAGGTCGAAGCGATGTAAGTGCGCCGCTATGGCTAGGGCCTGGTCTGCGGCGTTGAGAGCCTGGTGAAGCTTCAGGATGGACAGAGGTGTTTGGAGCAGGGCATAGGTGCGGAGGAGGAGGGAGTTGACGGTTTGGGCGGCGGAGTCGGCGGCAGGGGCGATGCTATCGGATTGAGACGAGGTACTCATTAGGAAGGAAAGTTTGCTCTCTGGTATTGTTCGGCTTGTACGTAGGCTGACGGGAGGTATTCTTTGCTTGGTGTCCTGACGAAAACGGCGATTTGCTAGTTTGGCGTGCCACGGACTGTGCCGGCGGGTGCTCTTCTCCCTTTGCTTGTTCTTCTTTCTGGACTTTAATGTGGTCGGAGCTTATTTTGGAATGCCCAGATCCCGAGCTTTGAACTGAAGCATTCGTTCTACCTTATTTCAAAGAAGGAGAAGGAAAATTGCTGTGTAGCGTTGAGAGCTTAGTAGGCACAGCTGAGGGTGTTGCAAGGGATGAGATTGACGTAGGACCTTTGCCTCGGGGTAAGCTGAAAGTGAATAAGAAAAGAATATCTCCCACTTCTTACCTCCAGAATTTGTTGCAAGTACCCCGATACTTTGAACGACTCTTCGGACTTAGGTGATGAAGTAAATCGTTCGATTTGAAATTCTCAAAGTCCCTTGGCCCCCTCTCTCCGTGAGCCGGCGGAACAATTGACGCAGGATGTGGAATTAGGCCAAGACTGCCGCTCGTTTGTGTTGGTATGGATCAGCGATTGCCGCGTTCGTCAAAGGCGTCGAATGCCAAGACCAACCGTGAGGAAAATCGAATTGCAAGAACAATGAGAGCAGTATTGAGAAGATTGCCAGGCATCTGAGTGCCGAACTCGTCTGGATCGCTGACAGGCTCCTCTGCCTACTTATGTGCCCTGAGGTTGCGTTGACGAAAGAACTACTAAGAACTACTGTTTCCTGCCAAGTTTATTGATGAGAGGGCGCCGGGCTCGTTCGGTGGCATGCTAAATTGAATCGATCGCAAATGTCTTTGAAGGGAGGGCCTGGACGCGGCAATGGCGAGGAATGCTTGTGTCGTTTTGGGTATGAGTAAGCACAGCCCGATCGATGTGTGGGCAGTGAGCGTTCAACGCGCTGCGAAACTAAAGACTATTTCCTCGATGAGAAGTGCTCGGTTGTACCTAGCCGGAAGGCGATGCTTTACATCCTTGAGGCTCCTATTAAGGTTTGGATCTGGACGTTTTCGTCAAGTCGGGGTCCAGGCCAAGCTTTCGAGAAGCATCATACACAGTCATCGCTGAAGAAACACAACCGTTACACAGATGTTCTGGAACCCTTATTCTTGATGAGAAAGGAAACCGAAGGGAATCGAAGGATAGAAGAAAGAAAGAAAGCATCCGGGAACGGAATGTGGACATAGACGGCACCTATCATTCTTGTGCGATGTGATCTGCGTGACGACAACGACAGAGCTGGAAGCTGCTCTGATGGTAGAATAGCAATTCTTGCTCATAATACCATCATCGAAGAGAAGGAATCCATCAGAGATTGGGCATCTATGACTGCCGTGACTGCGAGCTTTCAGCTTCAACTCAAGCCACTATTCATAGATCTTTCAGCACGTCGTGAACCACCCTGGCCACCCAGCGCCTTTCCGGCCGAAGAAGTAGCTTCTGAGACCGGCATTCGAGGCGTAAACTCTAGATGTAGCGGCGATGAGCGATTCCGGCGGCCGGCATGGCTCATCCACGCATCTACATCAGCCTGGACTTCGCCTCGAGAGGTGTCTTATGCTCGTTAGACTCCAGTATGTAATTGTACAGAGACTCGAGGCGGCAGAAAATCCACGAATGGTTCGCAACAGGGCTTGGCGCGTGTCTTGGGCGTCAAGTGTCTTCTCGTACGTAGATGTTTCCGTAGCCCACGTGTCTGGCATAGGCTCAACGCTGGCGAATGTGGTCCATGACTCCATTATAACCATCGGCCGCCTCGGATAATCGGCACATGATCTTGGTCTCTTCCATGAATGGCAAGAATCTCGAAGCTTTCGAAGCACTCAAATCCAACGACATTGTTGTTGAAATGGTCGAAGTCGGACAATCCTTGCGGTACCACCCCAACTCGGGTGGACACCATGTATTCAATCTGAACCTAGCTCTGATTATTGTTTCGACATTGTTGGTCTCTCTCCGTCTGCTCACACGGAAGATGATAGTAAGAGCTCTGGGCTGGGATGATTTCCTTGCAATAGTAGCTTGGGTAGGTCAAGGCGCTTTCCCGTGTAAGTTGCATGGACTAACACGAGAACCAGGCCTTGTGTGTCACACTCTCGGCCCTTGAAATGGACACGACCAACTATGGCACCGGGGCACAGATTCAAGATGTTCCCCGGCCGACGCTGCTTCAGTTCTTCAAGGTCAGCTAATTCGCATAATAAAATTCCCCCACAGAGCTAACGTGCTGCGAATAGAGGCTTTCCATCATGGAGTTGGTCTACTTCCTCGCTTCCGGAGCAGTACGCCTGTCCATATTAGCGTTTCTTCCACGCCTAAGCAAGCACAGTATGATCTTCCCAGTCCTCGACAAGATAGTGTGCTAATTTGTATTGCCAGAGATGTATACCTGGAGCATATATGCTCTAAATGCTATTGTGATCATAGTCAGTCTGTCGGGATTCTTTTTCGTCTTGACGGAATGCTCGCAGATACCGTAAGACGGACCCTCTCCTGAGACGTGGTGATGGCCGGCTGACTCGTTGCTTCAGTGATGTTTTCAATTATTCCAGCACATGGCGCCAATGTAGAGACAAACGTGAAGAGCGATCAATGATGCTGGGCCATGCCATTATCTGCATCTTTGTTGATTGTATGTTGGTCGTTCTTCCGCTTTGTGTCGTGACGAATTACGTCAAAATGGGCGTCAAGGCCATACAAATTTTGCTCGTTTTTTCTCTGGGAATCTTTGCCGTCGTCACTGGAATCGTTCGATTTTCCATCATCGTCACGACAGACTTTGGCGTCAACACGTAAGTACTCCTTGTGGAGAACGAGGAGCGACTCGGACAAGCACCTTCACCATACTGACACGGCCTAGGACGTACAAGATGCTTACCGTAGCTGCGTGGACCGACGCTGAGCTCCATGTTGGTTTTTGGGTCGGTTGCTTCCCGGCGCTGCAGCCTCTACTCCGGCATGTGACTTTGATGCTCGGAATGCGCAGCCAGTTGGACAGCACGGGTGCCGCAAGCAAGCGAAACACGATGACGTCCACGGCGGCTTCCAATAGAAAAAGCGTTTTGTACAGGTGGTCGCGGAGTAGTGGATACGTGCGCAGTGAGAGCGCAGGAAGTCGGCCGTTGGAAAGCGGCGCTGGGCAAGTCGAGACTGTAGGTGACCAGCCTCGCGATGTCGAGATGGTGGATCTTGAGAAGGGGGAAGGCGCTGGTCAAGTTGGCAAGCAGCCAGATACATTGACACCAGGTAAAGTGGGCGAGAGTACACAAGCAGCATAACGAAAAATAGAGTCTAGTGGCTAATTAAGGTATCTGAGCCATCTGTAGTGAAAGCGTGAATGAAGAATTTGAGAAATGGTTAGTAAGAACACTAAACATTTGGATTCTTGAGTATGGAGGGACAGTGCCGAGCTCAATATCAGCACTGTCGGACACCACGTATCTTAGGCACGGACCAATCCTTCTTCAACACGCACATTCCATGCAACGACGACTTCGGCTCCTTTCTAAAACGGAGCACTGCGAACCTCCGAATCTATCTCGACAGAAAACGACGACGTCACGCCATCTAGACTCTGTACAATCTACACATACTTTTCCCTCAGTAAATATCATACGCAATCCGAGATTGAAGTTCGTA
This sequence comes from Colletotrichum acutatum, assembly GCF_030867785.1. Lineage (NCBI taxonomy): Eukaryota > Fungi > Ascomycota > Sordariomycetes > Glomerellales > Glomerellaceae > Colletotrichum > Colletotrichum acutatum. Next base: position 427,756 of record NW_026849009.1, read on the forward strand.
GAGATCGAGATATCAACACCAGCTTGGCTCGTACAAACCCAAAACCCCTGAGAGCTCGTCCAAGGCATTGGGTCTCATCTTGTCACCCAACGGCGCCACTTCACGGTCTATGCCTCTAGATGTCACCTCTTATTCCTAGTACTTTTTAGTCGTCATAGGAGAAAGCCTCAACATGGCATCACTCTCAGTACTTGGATATCCTGCAAGATTCGCACCCGGCAATATTGGACCACTCTGGACTGCCCTCTTCTACGGAGTTCCAGTGAGCAACATTGCCATCCATCTCGCCTGGCTGGCCGCGCTCCATCCCATTTTCTCTTCGCTCCCAATAGACCGCAGGCGTCTTTCAGCATTTCTTCACAAATACTTTATGCTCAGCTCAAGTAACCCCCGACTCCTCACCTTTTTTACCTCGGCTTTCAGTCACATCCAGCCTTTACACCTCTTCGTCAATATGTCGACATACAAAACTTATGTCCAGTCGTTCTATTTACTCAGTATATCGCCACTACGGTTCATCGTGCTGTCTCTTGGGAGTGCAATCACCGCTTGTCTTTGCCACATTTTCAATGCCAGGAGAGGACGAGGAGCAAAGAACAATACCGAGAGGACGGCTGTTGGAGCAAGCGGAGCCTTGACTGGTCTCGGCACAGCTCTGGCGTTAATGTTTCCCACGATGAAAGTCCGCCTTTCCGGAACAAATCAGGTTCTGCCCTTGCGTCTTGTTGTCTTGGGAATGTTTGCCGTGGACGCCTACTGCCTGAGCATGGAGCGAGACACTGGAGTGGGACATGCCGGACACCTCGGAGGCGCAGCTTTTGGCTTGGCATACTTCTTCTGGAGGAAAGCTACGGGTGCTTTTGCTTTGTAACCTCAAGCAATCTACATCTCGAAATGCAGAGGCTATGGGTAAATATGAATATTGAGATCAACTCTAGCCGCCCAAGGTATATACAGGAGAATGGTATCCTGGTAACAAAAAAGACAAAAGGTTATAGCATTCTTCGCCACCAAAAATATCAAACGCCACGCTACCGCATGAAAGAGGATATACCATTCCACGAATCAAGAGCTACTCTTTACCAACTTCAGGCTACCACAGCTCTTCACTATTCACCATTGGCTTTGCATTGGGCTTGGTGTTACTATAGCGATTGGAATTTGTCGGCTGCTGCTGAGTGCTCTGGAAGGTTGGGCTCATTTTGTGTTGTGAGCCGATGGGACTCAACTTGTGTGTCGACGCAATGGGGCTCGGGTAAGTGACCGATCTATTGCCGGGGCTACCGGAAACCTTGCTTGCCATCGTTGACTCTCTCAAGGGAACTGGGCCAACTCCGACGGGCGACATCTTCTTGTCCGGGAACCGGGTGGCAGTGAATCCCGGCTGACGGGGTCCTTTGTGGTCGTCCCACGGTGCAGTAGGCGACTGCAGAGGCGATGGAGCACCGCGGCGCGATCTCAGAGACAAAGACCGATATCGCGGCGACGTCAGACCCCACGCCCGACCGAAAGATGCGCCAGGATGGTATACGCATAAGACCGAGGCGATGAGGAATGGCAGAGCGCCACCGATGACCAGAGATGCGGCTTCCGACCGCTGAAGAGGGCTATTGAGTCCGTCCCAGAACTCAACGAGGCGATAGATGGTGTGCCCCACCAAGACGACAGCGACTGCTGGTATCACTGAGAAGAGACTGTCAGACCATTATGACGTTTCTGCAGCAATGGGTCTACTTACTCTTGACAAAGTTCTTAAACCGCGGTGCTTGGTACACGGCAATATGCTTTGGGTCAGGAAGCTTCTGGGTGAACCAGAGGAACAGTCCGACGAAGAGCAGCAACGCTAAAATCTGGACGCCTAGGCCCGCAAGAAGAATCGACGGTGTCTGTTGAGGCTTGTTAGAGATGGGAGCTTTTAGGCAGTAAAACCATAAAATCCATACCTGCACACCGCCGAGTCCAAAGACAGCCGAGACAACCCCGGCAATTTCCAGCGCAATGACAAGAGCAAGAGCGAAGATGAGAAACAAGACAGCGATTCTTGGACGGGTAAAGCCAATACCAAGACCGTAGAGGGCGATGACATGGGGAAGGATCTGGCATATGGCCGCTGCGATGAGAGTTGGGCCCAAGATGGCGCCGATGAGCCACAGGGAGAATGAGGTCCCGCTGGCGGTATCATTTCGGAGCCTCAGTCTTCCAGCGAAGCCCAAGACCTCGAGAAGAAGGCCGGTTGCCAGAGTCGACGCGAATAGGGGCGTCTTGAAACGAAAGCCTTGGTACAAGGCCAGAGGCACGAGCAGCGCAAAGGCTACCAGAAAGATGGCACTACCAATTACTGAAGGCGAGTAGGAGGTAAAGCCCCCCGGGTAGGGGCACGAGTCTCCGCAGTCGCCTGTCATTGTGCTCACGTTCCACTTGACAGGCGACAGTGAACGCTGCGTCGCTTGACCATCGAGTGGCTGGACATGCCGAGAGAAGGAGCGGGAAAGGAAGAAGCGCGCCGGGCATTGGGGCTATATACACGCGGCAGAATCCAGGTGCGTAATGGGTCAAGCATTCCAGCAAACCGGTCTGCATAATCGCGACTGCTGGGATATGGATGATTGCGGACAGCAGAAGCCGTGGACAATGAAGACGAGCGGCCCGACGGAGATGGAGGTAAGGTACACGCAGGACCAGGCTGAGGTCGATCCAAACGGCCACACCATCAGCTTCCGCGGTTTCATCCGTTATGGATACATCCACTACGGAAGAGACGTTGTACCAACAAGAACTTTCTTCAGTCGACCTTCAACCAGGCAACTTTTTGAGTACTAGTAGTCGGTGACTGACAACACAGCGATGAGAGTACCTATAAGACGAATCGCAACTTGACTGATGAACAATGATAAGCAGTGCTGAGTGGCTTTTCCAAGATGCCCAACTGCCGTGAAGGAAGAAGAAGGCGCTGACGCCTCCCAACGAGCCAGCGAGGCAGGCAAGCAAACAAACACCAGGTGTGGGTGCGGATGGCGGGCGTGAGAGGGCGAAGCCGTCCCAGCGGAACGGTTCGACGGTGCAACAGTCGAAAGTTTGCAGATCCGGGCCCTCTTCAGCATGAGCTCTGGACGAATCAAGCAGGCAAGGTTGGCGGTTGCGGCCTGTTTACCCACGGGCGGCGCAGATGAGGAGGTTACATTGGATGGTCATTCAGTGAGGCCATGTTGGTCTACGATGGCCGGTGAGCAGGGGGCCGCCATCCAATGGCGAAAGCAGCCTTTGCTCTCATCTGCACTACAGGATAGCCACGGGAGGGTGTTGAACAAATTGGTTCACGGCCAGTCCTTTGAACTTTGAGCTGCTACGCCGCATTGCACTTTGGGCTTGGGGACGAGTTGGGGGCTGGGGGCAGGTAATCAAGACGTGGCCCCAGAAGCGGGGGAAACAGTCAATAATGGAATATCATTCGCGAAAGGGCAAACACGCTCGAGGGGCCTAGACAGGGTTCGCAGTCGAAGCCTGACTTACTGCTTCCTTGTCTTGTGCGTGTTGGTTCTGTGGCCGACCAACGGTAGCATCGATGATCTCCATGCAGTGAGGGAAGAGAGAGTGAAGATGAACATGGAGGAAAATAAGAGGGCAGATCGCCAGGAGCCGATGAATCATGGCCGACGTACCCGAGATTTGTTTCTCCTGCCATGGGCTGCCATGGCAGGTGCAGTGCAACAAACTGTGTGCGCACGCCCGCACCGCACAGCAGGCAACTGCAGGCTGCATGATGCGGCCGCCCTCACACCAAGATACCCTCGAAGATGGCGGCGGAAGACGACAGCAAGGAGATGAACCAACGGCCGGTGGGCGTTGGTTTTGGCAGTTGGAGTGACGGGGAACCTGGGACGGGAAAGTCTGAACTCTGATCAAGGACAAGGAGCGGGACCGGCACCCGAAGGCAGAACAGGATTGGCAAACTTCAGGGCAGCATCTGGCAATCTGCAGTGCTGCAGGCATGCGAAGCTAAGCAAAAAGACCAACACCAACAGCGACAACAACATGATGTACCCATGGACTATGTCTAGGCACCATCCCAACCACCCCCGGTCAACAAGGGCGCAGATCGCACAGAGGGTAGAGAGTGAGAGACAAGGATGAAGGAGGAAGAAGTGCAAGAAAGAAGCTCTGACCAAGTGGTGGATTGTGCGGGAGACATCCGTCCACTAATCACTAGCGGCCGCAGCCCAGGGCAAGCCGCAAGCCGCACGCCAGGCCCCCAAAAGCTCCACTGTAGGTAGTGTACGGAGTACTTCCAGCATACGGTGGACCCTCCGGCCGAGAGACACCCCCCCCCCCCGCTGTCGCGCTAAACTGTTCGCGGCCGCGGTCCTGCGTGACGTCAAAGAGCCGGGCGCTTAAACATGCTTGGCAAACACCTCTCATTGCTCAGAAATGCGCGTTTCTTCCTTCCTTCCTTTCCGCAGCACACACACATATTCCGTATGCAGACGTTGGATTGCAGAGCAAGCATCTTCGTTCCACACTCCATTACAAACCTTGTAAAGTAAACAGAGACGTCGAGGGACCGGAACCAAGCCAGGCCATTCACATCCTCGAGAATAACAAGCAAAGCAAACAAACCGGTACAGAAAAGAGGGGGAGCTAACCAACCAACTGAGGCGAACAGAGGGTACATACATCCAACCCACATCAAGAGACTTGAGACCATCCGACTTGCCAGATTCTCTCTCTCTCTCTATTCTCCCCACCACCCCGCGCCCGCGGCGGCTTGCGCTCTTCCTTCCATGCCATGAACAGCGCATGCCTCATGAGGTGCCGCCCTTGCGCGCCCTCCTCCCGGCTGATTTGTGCGCCAACCGCGTCTCATCGCTTGCTTCGCCCTCTTGCAGCCCGAGACAGCCGTCCTTTCTCCGTCTCGCACTTGCGGCCGAAGCACGACGGTGACCCGAGGTTCAGAGACCTGGGCAAACAGATATCGGACGAGTATGCCGTCGTTAGAGAACACTATGGTACCATTTTACCCCCCTCTTCTCTTCTTATCCGATCCGACTCTTTCCCCTTTCTCTTGGTTTGCCCTTTCTAGGATACTGTCCTCCTAGCACCTTTTCGAGTCTTCCTGCTTTTACCCCCTCCTCCTCTCTCTCCCTTCCGCCTCGGTCCACCCACAATGATCCACCCACACTTACACGCCCGCCAGACACGCCAAAGAACCCCATCGTCCTCGCCCACGGACTGATGGGCTTCTCCGAACTGCGCCTCGGCGCCTACGTTCCGCCCATCCACTACTGGCGCGGCATCTCCGACTCGTTGAGCACCCTCTCCGGTCCCTCCAACATCATCACCACCTCCGTCCCGCCCTCGGGCTCCATCGAAGAGCGCGCCGCGAAACTGGGCGCCGACATCGCCGCCAAAGCCGGCGGCCGCGCCGTCAACATCGTCGCGCACTCCATGGGCGGGCTCGACGCCCGCTACATGATCTCCCACCTCAAGCCGCGCGACGTAAAAGTGCTTAGCCTCGTCACCGTCGCGACGCCGCACCGCGGGAGTGCCTTTGCGGATTATTTGTTGGACGGTCAGGGCCCCATTAAGCTCGCGAATCTGTACGGGCTTATTGAGCGTGCCGGGCTGGGCACGCAGGCTTTTGAGCAGCTTACGCAGCGGTACATGGAGGAGAAGTTTAACCCTGCAACGCCGGATAGCGATGAGGTGCGGTATTTTAGTTACGGCGCGTGCACGGATCGGCCGCCGCTGCTGAGTCCGTTTCGACAGAGTCATTGGGTTATCGAGGAGGCTGAGGGCGCGAACGATGGGTTGGTGAGTGTTGCGAGTAGTCGGTGGGGGAAGTATCAGGGTACGCTGCTGGATGTGAGCCATCTGGATTTGATTAATTGGTCGAATCGGCTCAAGTGGACGTTGCGTAAGGTGTGGATGGGGCAGACGAGGACGTTTAATGCTGTTGCTTTTTATCTTGATATTGCGGATATGTTGGCCAAGGAGGGTTTATGAGGCAGTTGGTGTATGTTGTGTGAGATGGAATCACTTTGAGGGGTCTGTATAATGATGTTGGCTATGGCTGTAATCTCTACTATGGGCTGTGTAAGATACCGAACGGGCAAGGGATAGAATAGCGAGCAATGGCGTCATCGGCAGGATTAGATGAAGAAAGGCTTGTAAGTATGAGACGCATTTGAACCCGTAGATGGAAAACATACAAGAGGAGAGGAGCCCACAACATACACTACGAAAGCACGAACATGAATGAAATGTCCATCACCCATGAATGACATAGAATTACATTGCATAGAAAATGTCAAGTTCCCCAAGGTGAGGCACCTTACTACTAAAGGGGTGTACCAATGAAGACAGCTTCGCACTAATTCCCTGGCAGCAGTGAGCACTAGAAGTCATAGCCGGAACTTTGACCTGATTTCCAAAGGTCGAGTCCTAATTGACCGCCAACTTCCGACGAGGACGTATCACTTTTAGGGCCCATCATCATATCAGCCGAAAGGAAGCCGCTGCTGTGTGGCACCTAGAGCTAGGTACACCGTCGAATCAGCTCAAGACTTCCATCCCCTCTTCTCTATCCCTCTGGCTCGTATTCACCAGTTCATACTATATATGAGACTGAATATGATTGGTATCTTAGTGATGTTATGAATTGATGTAAAAAGACATCTCCCTTGTAAATTTCATCAGTCACCAAGCAGAACTTCAGCTGAGAAAAACAAAGAGCATAATCCACAAACACAGTGTCTCGAAATACCACCCCAAATCCCTCGGCCGGAAAAAACTCCCAACCCATTTGGTTATTATAGGTTGGAGAAGAAAGTATAGTAGCAAGAACTATTCTCACCGGCCGAGTGATCTGCGCGTCGTGTCCAGTAGTATAAAATCCGCCCCGTCGCGTCGTGTAAAGCTTCTACTGGCACGGCCATCAGAGCATCCAAGACCTGGTTTATCATGGGCTTTTCTCTTTGCCTGTCTTTAGCAAGCTTTTTGCGAGATGAATGTGTTGAGGGTAGACACAAGAAGTATATTTTCAACCTTCATCAACCACATCGCCAGTAAACTATCTTCCCCGTTGCCCTTCTATTCACCCCTGAATATAAAACCGAATGGAGACAAAATATAGTAAGCCTATTTTTTATTCCTTTATTAAAGACCCGTGGAAAGCCACTGCGGGAACATGTGTCTTGCCTTTGTTCAGATCGCCCAATGGTCTCACTACTGAGGAATGCCCTGATTACTCGTCGTGAGAACGCTACTCGACCCGGAAGGTCACACTTGCGGTGCAGAAAAGTTGAGTTACCTCACGATCGGAGGATTTACATGTCGAAGCAAAAGTCAACCCGGGGACCCGAAGACATGCAAGGTCTCGCAAAGGGCAGAGACAGAATTTCATCTGCTATTTCCTAGGCGGCATGATACAGCTACGGATCATATCTCGAATTTGGAAGACCAAACATTTGGAAAGCTTTCACGATGGCTATGCTGTACTTAATGAGATACCTGACACTCCGCATGGTTCTGCATTGCCGCAGGTTCTGAGCTCGACTTTACCTGGGGCGAACAAGATCATAATATAAACTCCACGGAGGTTCATCTCGTCATTCTCAACCAATCATTATGAAAATAGCACCTCTTGCAGATACCATATGGTTCAAAGTGTGATATCCCTTCAATATTGATCATGGTATAATAAACGAAAACGCTTCACCATCCACTACCCCCTCATCCATGTCGATGCCCATCTGTCGAGCTTCCACCAGCCCTCTCAGTACACACCAAACAAACCCCGACATTACTCATAAATTTCCCTCCAAGGTATTCCCATCCCTCCCATCTACACCTAACTCGTCTCCCCAAGAGCCTGAGCATCTCAAAACACACACACGAACATTGAAACTCTCCTGACCCATCATATCCCATCCCCCCATCCCATCATCATCATCTCTAGTTCCCCTTCTCGGGAATCTGACTCGGCGCATTCTCGTTCGTAACGCCACTATACGCCGGCCTCGACTCTGGTCCCGGCGCAGGTGCCTCCGCAGCCATAGCCTCATCGTAACTGGGCGGCGCCTCATCAAAGTTGGCTGCCCCTGGAGTGCCCATCTGCGGCGGATACAGCGGATCATACTGCGGCGCCGCCATCGCAGGGTGCTGCTGCTGCTGCGGTGGTCTCTGTTGTTGACCGTGAGGTCTCCCCTGCGTCGCCGTCACGGGGGCAGACTGCGCCGTGCGAGGTGGTAACCTAGGCGGCATGCTCATCGTCGCCGCGCCGGGCCTGTTAGCCTGCGCCGCGAGCGCCTCCAGCAGCTGCGGCGGCGGCGCGATGCCCGAGTAGATTTGAATCTTGGAGAAGTGAAGCGGGAGGTAGATTGTCTGCGCCGCGGGGTTTTCCTTTGTCGAGTTGAGGAAGCCGCCGCGCGTGGGCGGTTTGCCCCAGCAGAGGCCCAGCTGGATGTCGAGCTCGTAGAATCGCTGGAGGTTACACGCCACAAAGGAGGGCGCGACGGTGTTGGGTAGCGAGATGGAGCGCCACAGGTCGTCCGGGATGACGCTCTCGAGGTTCAGGTCTTCCGAGATCGGGTCCGTGAGGAGCGGGATGCTGAGGCCGGACTGCGTGACGACGACCCATTTGCTGACTTCCGTGTTGAAGAGGTCGTGGCATCGTACGCGGGTATTGCCCACGAGTTCGATCTGGATGGAGGTGAGGTATACCTGCTCGTGCGACGGGACGAGCTTCTTTGCGATGAGCCGCAGCGGTAAAGGTTGGTTGCACGTCAGGATCGGGGGGTGTGGCAGGCGCGCAGAGAGCTCGATGGACGGTGGCACGGCGTTGGCGTCCCCGGTGCCGTCGTCCCTGCTGGAGCCGAACATGGTTGACTTCTTCGTCTGTAAGCTCTGGGGCCGCGGCTTAAAGGTGAATGGTCGACGGGCAAAGGCTTCCTGTGAGGTCTTTGGTGGCCGGGGTGGCTCGATGGGCATGAACTTGAAGCCGATCTGGTACCGCCAATTCTCCTTCAAGAAGCCCGGGCGCTGGATGGTGACCTTGAGGTAGTACCGCACCTCGGCCTGCCGGGGGAACCCGGTGAAGGACGGCGGCAAGGTTTTGGTGACGTGCTGCAGGAAGAGCTGCTTGCTCCCGTCCATGACACGGGCGCCGCCGAGTCCAAAGGGTCCGATGCCGGCGCCGAAGCCTCCCATGCCGCCGATGCCACCAATCTTGGACATGGAGACGGGATCGCTGCAGGCATTGTTGATGGGCAGCTTGAAGTTGAAGGGGAACTCATGTTGGCCTCCCTGGATGACGTAGCTCTGGGAGAAACTCGAGCCGCCGCCGCCGAGGTCCTCCTCGTACGTTGGGAAAACCTGTGCGACCCGGTAGAGGATTTTGTGGTTCTCACTCGCGATGCTCCCGGGCCCGCCTCCGGGCCGGGTGTTACGCTCGTGGTAGCTGTCCTGCGGTAGGCCGAGGGCGGTCTTGGACTCACCCTCGAGCTTGACGACGATGCCGCCAATCTGCTCTGGCCGGCTCAGGTGGAGCACGACGCGGCCTTTGACGTTGTCTAGATTGGTGTAGAATTCGGGCGCATTGTCGAGCGCTATTCTGATCGACATGGTTGTGAGTTTCTGGTACTCGCTCAGTCCGCGCTTTCCTTGTCTAAGAGGATATCCTGTGGTGGTAGTATGGGAGGTGTCGTCGGTTGATGGTGTGTGGTTCAGGTACCCAGTGCGCTTCGTGTAATATGCTGACACGACTTGGGTTCTCTGCGATGGTGGTTTTGCTGGTCGGAGGTGGGATGAGGCACAGATAAACAGGCGCACCAGACGTCGCAAAACAGCTCCTCGACCTCAATTAAGTGAACGTATTGCACCGTGCGAGCTCCGAATTGGAATGAGGGGCAATTTAGTCCAAGCAACCTAGGTGGGGTGGTGTCTATTTTTTCCCGGTCTTGGTCTTTCTTCTCTTGGCTGCGCGCAATGCTTTGCGTTAGAAGTGAAATGTATGGAATAGTATGGCGAGGTAGCCAAGAACGATGGCGGAAGAGAAGTGAGAAGAATGTTTGCTTCAGTTCATCAGAAACCTTCAAGAAATCGAGAGGGAGCTTTCGTCGGAAGTCGTGGAAAGAGGCTGAAGCTACAGTCGGCGCAGTCGGCGTCGTTGGTATCGTTTGCGTCGCCACGGGATGCAATAAAGGTCAAAAAGGTTAGACAACTCGCTACCTCGGCTTTCCTGGTAACAGGCGATGATTAATTCGATGTTATCCGTATGGATAGAACAGAGCGTGATGTTGACAAGGAGGCGACGTAGACGCTTGTGGCTGAGCCCTCTTCCAAGCCTCGTCGTCTGAGCTGAGCGACAATTGACTTGGAGAGTTGGAGTACCCCCAGGTGTGCGGAGCCGAGACCGAAGGCGTAGGCTCAAAAGCTCCAGCTGTCTCTCAAAGCAACGAAAAGGAAAGGACGGTGCCTATTGCAAATGCTCACCAGGAAGCACAAAAGCAAAGCAAAGCAAAGCAAAGCAAGGTGAGGTGAGGTAATAGTTCACAGTCGTCAAGTCAAGTTTATTCCCGCAATAAGTATGGATAAGACGCCGCGTTGAGTCGGGTCGATTCGACACAGATACCGCGCATGTGTCAGGTTGAGTTCAGCTATGGCAGGTGGAAGGAAAGGTAGGGTTGATGTCATTGGGCGTTTGACCCAATCACCAGCGCTGTCACTCCCTTGCTGCCAGTCGTCTTACCTCGAGCCTTGAGGTACTTTAGTCCTCACCTTGCCGACACTGCCGACCGTGGGTTGTACCTTAAATAAACACCATGTCAACCTAAGAGGCTAACCACCCTCTTTTGGATTTGAGATGACTGGCAAACGTGGATCCATGGCCGAGCTCACTTTGAGCATAATACTCAAGCTTGAGTCGCGTCCAAAGTACACCTTCTGCAGGAATAAACTCGTCACACAGCTATAACATGACAAGCTGGTTGGTATTAAAATGCTGTATGTATTCGTACACATGCTTTGAAAGCTACATAACTACAGCTTCCAGGACCTATCGCTATTGTCGTTTAAAGCCGATGGCTAAGATCATTTTGTCTCTCCTAATCCCCTCATAAACGAGCAGGATTGCAATGCCTTGATGTAGGGTATCCCACCCTATCGCGAATTCCCCAAACGCCCAGATGTTGCAGATGGTATCATTTCGGCATCCCAATGCCCGCGCAAAGCAAAATAAAAAAAGAAGCAATTTTTCCCCAGAGCAAGAAAGGGAACGTATTCGACGTCCCTTCTCATACGTCCAAAGCTTCAGCCTCCTTGCAATTAGTCCAGCTCAATGATCTCTGGCTCCGGTATTGACGGCCGTGTCTTGGCCCGTTTGGCTGGCGGCTGCCCGTTTTCTGCATTCTCTTCCTCCTCCTCGTCATCAGCCTCCTCTTCCTTGGCTTTCCACATTCCGTCAGCCCTAACATAAATGGTCTTCGTATGAAGTTTGCCCTCAGCCTCGAGGCTCTTGCGAACGTCTTCCATAAACTTATCAACTCGAAGACTATACGGGCGAGCATCTCCGTCGCAAAGAGGACACTTCCACTTGTCAACCAAAGAAGGCTCAGGTCTCGCTTCGGTACCGCGATTGCAAACGCGGCATGCATCGCCAGCCCCGTGCGCGGTGCACCTAGGCTTGACCGGTCGGGTTTGTAGCCAGTTGATCAGATCAAAGCACTCCATGTGCGTGCAGCCAACACCGCGCGCTGGAATTTTGAATATCGTGGCGCTGAAAGGGTCGGCTAAATCAATGCTGAGATCGCTGCCAACCACAACCAACTCATCGTCCCCATTGGAAGACGCTGGTTCCAGACGGCTCCGGATAACTTGCTTTGTCGTGTCCGCCGAGATTGTGCCCTGGCTCAAAACCATGTTGACAATGTTGTCATGACTCAGCGTCTCAACCACCTCAACAGCCATGAAGTACATCATGTTTGGCTTTTGAGCCGCGGGCATGGGGCTGATGCTGACAGTTATTGAATTTGTGCCAGCTTGTATGTATGGAGTGAGTTCCACAGGCAGATGCTGCCCGTTATGCTGCTTTCGGCGGACCGCAACGACGTTTTCATTGACCATGATGGCAATATGTTCAGGCCAGTAGGATTGTGCTACTGCCCAGACAGATTCTGAGATGTTTGCCGGTTCGGCCGGGTTGATTGGCAACTCGCAGAGACGAAGACGGTATCGAAGAGACCCTTCAAAGTACTCCGAGACTGGAACACAGTCGCCTACCAAATTGCTCGTCGGGCAGAGCTTGTTGCAGTGCTCGTCGGGCACCACAAAGGCGAGACGGTGCACACAGTTCGTGGCTGGTGTTGCGATCGGGCCTAGAGCAAGCTCTTTGGTGGACTGATAAAACCTCACTGGTTGTGACTGGTCTTCCGACCTGGGTAACTCTCGCGGCACTCTTCTCGGACTCCGAAGTTGGACTTGGTGAAGTGCGATTCCCACAGCCTTTGGTTCCCATGGTGTATGAGGTATACGATCTAGCGGAATCGACACGTTCGGTGGTCGGAAAAGGTTGCCTACGAGCCGTCCTGCTGCGTCACGAGTGGGCCTAGAGCTAGCCGAAGGAGGCCTCGTCATTTGCGTACTCGGGGCTCCCTGAGTGATTCCTAAACCTCTTGGGCTCGCATGCGAAACAGAAGCGACGGGTTGAGGCGAAGGCAGCTGCTGCATTACTGATGTCCGCACAGCCGCTCCACGTGACGGCCCCTGCTGCATTCCTTGAGGCCGCGGAGAGGAGTGATGGTGTTGGTGGTGGTGATGGAGTTGAATTCTAGGGGGGACCACGTTCGTAGCTTGCAGCTGCGTCATAGCCTGGGCTTGGTTCTGGGCAGTATCCAGTTGCCGGGACCTGGTATGCCTTTGTTCTGCATCGCGGGCTTGCTGGAGGAGCTGATAACCTAGATTATGGGGTTGAGTCTGATAATGTGAGGGATCACGAAACAACCCAGGCGGATGAAGTGGGGGGGCTCTAGGGGCAACAGCCTGCGTAGGCGATGTCAGGCCTGGCATAGACATTGATAGCCCCCCTGGTGGTGCTTGGAGAACTGGAGATATCTGCCCTGGAGCCTGTGCCACATGTGGCAACTGCATGCTGGGGTAGTGAGGCGAACCTGTTGGGGTCAGGGGCTGATTCGCCAGGGATTGACTGAGAAGCCTCAACTGTGACGGTACTGGCCCGGCGCGTTGGTCGAAGGAATTTGGCATCCCGGTCATATTTTCAGCCCCTTGAGTTGGAGAATTTTGTATCGGTGTTGGCGCTCTGGCTTGTGCCGGGGAGAAGTTGGTAGACATCCTTCTAAGATTGCCGATTGCGGTTTGCTGTTGTGCTATGGCGGCTGCTCTGGCGAAGTCCTGTTGCTGTTGAAGGTGAGCTTGCTGGTGTTGATGCGACTGTTGCTGATGGTGCTGTTGTTGAGGGTGCTGCTGCTGCTGCTGATGTGCTACTCGCCGTTGTTGTTGTTGCTGCTGCTGTTGACTTTGACTGACCAAGATCTTGTATCGCGAGATCAGCGAGTGTTGGAACACCCTTTGCTCCTCTTCGGACATCTGTGTTTGGTCGTTCTGAGAATCTTGTCGGAATAGCGCATTCATCTGATCGGCGATGAGCCCGTCTGGGACACCAGTATGTCTCCTAGTGACAGTGAAGAAAATAGTCTCTAGAATCGGAGACCGAAGTTTGAGCTGATAGCGTAATTCATCTGCCAAGATAGGATAGCCTCGACCTGAGTGAGGTCGCATGGCAGGAACCAAAATTCTGTTCCACTGTTCGTGGAGATTGTTTAGGAATCTGGAAATGTCCCTAGTGTGGTTGCGGTAGGCTTCAGTATGCCAAAGTCCAGAGGCACTACTAGCTGGAAAGTTTGCGAAGAAGAAAATCGTGTCATGGCCCATGTTTTCGTTCTTTCGAAGGACATTTTGCATAATGCCGAGTGCGCCGTCCGTCACGTCAGGAGGAAGACCAAGGAGCTCCTGTGCGGCTTTTTTCTCAAGCGTCCATAAACAAAGGATCTGGTGAAGCACTATGTAGAAGTAATCAGCCTTCTCAATAGCGTCTTTGAGAAGCCGTACTCTGGGTGCCGTAGTGCCATCTTCTGGAAGTTTGGCCATGCCGCCGCGATCGGATATGTAGCTGTCGAGGTTCTTGGCCATGACTACTTGAACGAAGCTATCTAGCGAGTCCCGGCTAGTTCCTGCGGGCTGTACTGCATGGGAATAAGCATCTTGCCTTTCGCCAGGAGGCTGTGGCGTGTGGTCACCAGCAACAAGCGGACTTGAAATCGCTGGCGGTCTAGAGTTCTGGCCAGATGATAGTCGAGATGATATATTGAGCGTAGGGCTAGGCGCGGCTTGAGAGTCGGGAACCAGAGGGAGTGACACCGAGACTGAGCTTGGTGGGTTTCCAGAGAGCGTGATTGACGGTGTCAACAGCGCTGGGTGCTCACTGGGTTCGAAGGAGGTGAATCTTGAGGTGGAGTGAAGATTTGTTGATAAAGGAGTCGGCTTGCTCAGATCTGGAACAGCGTTCCCAGAGCCAGCTCCCGAGAAATTTTGCGCGAGTACATTGGCTGGTGTTTCCTGGGCGCGGGTCTCGCTAGTCCAAGCCGTCGTTGCGTTTGAGTTGTTGGCTGCGAAATCGAGCCCGAGTTCTGGACTTTGAAGGAAAGTCTCCCGGATCTGATGCGAGGTCTGGTTTGATGTGACTGTGGGAGGACTAGGTTGGTCAGTTGGGGCCGGAGAGGGAAGAGCGGCTGCGCAGTCACTGCCGAAGGAAAACGTTAGAGACGGTTGTGGCGTTTTGGGCGAGGGGAAAGACTGCGGGATTCCAGAAGATGAAATAGGATAGGGGAAGTACGTTATGAGTTGGTTGGATTCAAGCGCAGCCGTCGACTTGTCTTGTAGGTTTTCATGCGGTCGAAGTCGGAAAGCAGACGGCGCGACAGTTCCTGGCACAGAGGGTGGATTCGAGGCGTTTGTCGAGGACTCTTTCCGGGGCGCTTGAGTCGGGACTATCGGGACACCATGAACACCCTGTCGATTCCTTGACGTCGGTCTCTTATTCGTATGGGGGCTGCGAGATGCTTGTTCGTTTTGCGAGATCATCCATGCTGGACGACGATTTCCCAGCAGAAAGTTGACAGTCTCATTCGAGCGGGCGACCTGCACTCCTGAGAGGGGCCCCCCGACTACGTCTTGCTGGGCCCTGTGAGGTGACATTTTGTTTTTGGGCGGTCGTTTACGGGGTTTGCGGCGGGAGCGCGGCGGGAGCGAAGGGGAATCTTGAGCGAGACTGGAGTCGGCCATTTTGGTTAACGAGGCTGTGGTTTATCAAGAGAAAGGAAACGTAATAGTGTGCGCGTACCATGAGGCCGGAGTCTCAGCTAGCTCTGAAGTGACAGGTCACCAGCCAACAAAAGTCAGAGTCGAAGTCGGAGGCAGGTTCTGTGTCGACACTTAGAGGAAAGAGCAACCGTCTCAAGTGAGGGAGGAGGCAGTCGCAGGGTGGTGGTTGAAATAAGAGGGAGAGTACGGTTCGACCCCTCTTGCCTTCAGGAACTGTTGCACTTTGAGGTCTTGTCCCGTTTTGGTGGACAGCAATATTCGACACAATGGCAGGCGCGACGGCGCAGGTCTCGGGAAGGCGCGCCTCAGATATCTCGTAGGGCGAAGTTCCTCAGCGGGCGGTTTCGTCGTGATCCGAGGCCAAGGTAAGGCGAGTAGATGTGTATAGCAAAGCAACGAGCTCGAATAGGTGTGTCGCAGACGTCCGGCGTGGCGTATTGTTTTCTCCGGTATGCGGCCGAGGAGACCCTCGTCAAGTGGAAGCTGTGTATAGCGATGCGATGCTGGGAAGACTATCGGTGAAACTCGAGAGTGTATCCAAACAAGGTAGCAGTGTAGAAGAGATCTACTTCAGTTGGGTTGCTCTTTCCACAACTGAAGTGACGATCCGACATTCGGGACGGGGAAAACTTCGGCGACGGTGGTGAAAGTTCCGGGTTGGGCCAAATGAGAGAAGGTCGATTCTTGCAGGGGACGTGCGCCAAAGATTGGGGATAACGGCCAGAGTTAATGAAAAGGACCGCCCAAAAGGATGCTGGAAGATTGGAGCAATGGAAGAGCATACTGGAACACATTGGGGTGGGACGACGGGGGAGGTGTTTGCTAGTTGCCAGGCTAAGGCCGGAGCCGAGATGGTAGTGACTGGGGTGGCCCTGACGATTGGTGGGATGGGGATGCGTTAGTCCGAATATGGCTTGGTGCTTGGCTAGTAGCCATTCGACACGATACCCGTCTCGTTCTAGGTCCACTTGCAATGGCTTGGATGGCACCGGTGACAAGTGTTAAGTGGAGTCAAAATTGAAGCATTCATTCATCACAACTATTCGTCGCGCACCTTGAGAAGTTAAGAGTCGTGTCCCCTTTCGTATCCGGACCGCATGCAGAAGATTTCATGAACTCACGAGACCGTATTGTGCATGGCGTGTGTATGTGTGCGCATTCACCACAGACATGGATATATCAACCCAACAGGGAGAGACGCAACGAATAGAAGCCTACACTCTTTTCCTTACAATGCTGTTTCCTAGCAAACATCCAAAGTCTGAATATGAACTTAGCGCAAGACTCACAGATGGGAGGCAAAATTGGGGTGTAGATAGATGGCATGTTGAAGTCATGAAACCAGAGGAAGCTGGGTCCTGCGGCAGAGTCACCTTGCTTCCTTGGATTCAAAGAGCAAACCTACAAGGGCCCCCCCACGGTTTCTTCCGGATTCAATGAAGTAAACAACTCATAGTAGCTTGAGAGTCAGTTATATATGAAAGTTCATATCCACGTGCAAATAGACCACCTATGGTTGAAAGGCGTACGGGTTATATCTATTGATGTTTCTGTTTGCGTCCTGGAAAACTCCCTTCACACGCTCAAAGGTAGGTATGCAACTTGACGCCGGACCTCATGGCACACACCCCTTGCTTCCACATCGTTGATGTCTTGTCTCCCACCGTTGATAGTGGCTCAGGGGCGATGGGTATGACAAGAAGCGGTAGTTCTTTGTCTGCTTTGTCATTGTTGCTTCTTCCTGGTTTCCAGAAGACAAACTCTGTGTAACCAGTCTCGTCACAGCTATCGGGGTTTCTGAGGTATATAAGCCACCGATGCCTATGTGTAACGTTGCGATTATTCTCGTCACCAGCCGAGGGGCATCGACATGTCCATACTCGGGCTCCAGAGCCCTATCAGAAGGTTGCGCCATGATGAAAGCCGATACGAGCAGAACAAACTTGCAGGTCTGTATCCAAGCCATTCCCTCACATACGGTCAAGCTCATATTTACTTATTAGACAGGAACAGCCAGTGTCTGGGCGAAAAATACAGAAGGCAATTTCAGAATGGACACCTAGAACAACTGAAGAAGTGTCGTTACTTTGTACGCTTGTATCTGATGGCGGCCAGGCCGGGGGCGGCATCGCATGCGTAGTGTACGGATACTTGTCAACTTGTGGGAACAACTCCGACAGTCCATCTCGCTAGCTTCGATTATCGAATTGCTTATTCTGGGGGAATGAAAGCGCAGGCCTGGTATGCAGGTAGATTATGTAATGCAGAATCTTTCGTCCTGTTTCTTTGAACTTTGATTCCCCCAATTTCTCCCAGCCTGGATAGATAGCGGTGGGACATGTCCAGATGGGAAATGGTCGGCACTACTTACTTTTGTGCCGCCCCAGCTTGCCCTGGCTTGTCAATTTTGCCAGTTAGCCGTGATTCGAGGTGGACGCGCCCGAATGTTCAAAAGCAAGCAGATTAACTGCATTGGCGAAGCGGGCATCACCTTGCCACTACCACCACGACCGACACAGATAGCCAATGTGATTGGCGTGTCTGGGGCCAGCGGCTTGCACGCGGCTCCGGGTCATCCTTGCTGTGCCGGGGGGGAACCAGCCGCTGCACACTCGCTGCAAGATGCCCCTCCCGGTCCCCTCCCACCCCCAATCGTCTTGCTGGTGTCCACGAGGAAACGGGGAACGGGAATGCCCTGGTTGCTCCGGGCCTCGTGGCGCGTGTAAAGTCTGGTCTTTTGACGCATGGTGAAATGGCGAAACTTGGTGACGGGCACCGGACGGACCGCCGGTGTGCTGTTCCTTCGGGGTGGGTACCAAAAGATAGGGATGCGTGATCACAGCCGTGACTGTCCGTTCGGTTGGCCAGGTACGCAATGGGCGAGCTTGGAGCCAAGCATGTCCTAGCGACGGAAGAAACGGGAAACTCGTCAGCATGGCACGGCGACGGGCTATACTGGTCGGTGGTAGGTCGCATCACAGTGTTCTGGGCTGCATTTGCACATCGCAAAGGTGTCGAATGTGTTGTGGATTGCGGAGGTATGCGAGAGGAGACGAAAGGCAAAGGAAGCCAATGGAGCCGGAAGCCGAAACGAAACAAGACCCATCCGCTTTCCCGCTGTTGGTGGTTGGAATCTCATAGTGTATTCTGATGATGTGGCCGAGACAGGAATTCGGGATGGTGTCAGATCGTGAAGAACGTGTTCTTCGTGTCGGTGACTTCATTCGCCATCTGCTACTCGCAGCAGTGAACTCTAATCACGTTTCCCACGGGTCCGGATGGTAGGTAAGGTAGGTAGTAAAGATGGTACGGATAGTGTGTACTGTGTATGATGCGTGTCCATCTGCATTGCAAGATCCAATATCGCGTTTCTTAAGGGACCTGCCCTACTAGGATAGATCTACCTTAGTACCTAGGTCCCGTCTGGTTGAGGTGAGATTTGCCATTGTGGGAAGAGCGGATAGGTGGGAAAGAGGGAAAGAGGGAAGGAGGGAAGGAGCCCCCGGCCTGGGCCTGCCTTTCCATTCCAATTCTTTGCCCTCCATATTGATCACTCGCAGCATTCGCATCATTCGCGCCGTTCAGCGGCAATCATCTTTTGCCTTCTGTCAGGTATTTTTTCGCACTTTACTTTTTTTTTAGCTTCTCAAGGAAGGCACTCGCTAGATGCACTTTGAAGACGGGAGAGATCAACTGGGAGTTCTTCTGTGCCTCCTCATAGGTACTTTAGCTTGAAGTCGCCTCTCTCTTCCCGGCCTTTGTGTGTTTCGCTGTAGACCGAGAAGCAGTTCTTTATCCTCCATTACCCGTCCCTTTTGAACTGCGCCTCATTGAGCAAAGATATCTGGCCCTTCTCCAGCCTTAGCTACTACCTACCTGACCTACGAATGCAAAACTCTTGTATAATCAAATTCTTCGCTCCTGATTGACTTCTGCATTGGACCACCTTACCTAGATCGTCACCGTCCATCATCCATTGCTTTTCGTATTGTTTTCCGGTGTAGAGAGCAGCAGCAGCAGCAGCAGCGGGTCCTAAATCAAATCCCGCCCGGCCGGATCCAACGAGTACGCAACTACCTTACCTTGGGCGCGCTCTGAGCCTTGGTCTGATCATCATCTCCAAGGTGCCGCACCTTGCCTTGAGCACAGAAAGCCACGGCACGGCGACATCAACCAACAGGAACAGGAACGGGTTCACGGACGCTGCCGTCCCTTGCATTGGGCGTTCCGCATCGTCAGCTTCGCTTTCGTCACACGGTCCCCGTATCAGCAAGCCCCCTTCCTTATTTGGGCTTTCTTCCATTCCTTCCAACTACTTGACCTCACCTTATTGCCAGGTCTCCTAGGACACAGGTCTCACGGCTTCAGCTCCAGCCAGTAATCGCCTGCTGTCACCTTCACCTCACCTCACCTCACCTCACTCATCCGGGCACTCATCCCATCCATCCCATCAGTTGCACCTCGACCAGACCACCACCATCTGGCGGTCCCTTCCTTCCGTCCCAACTCGAAACCCGAGCTTGCGACCCCTTCCTGCCACCTTCTAGTTCCGTGCACCTTCACGGTTCACCTTTGCTTCTTCTCTTTTTTTTTTTTCTTGTTGTTCATCCCTGCGGATCGCACACTGCTCGACTCTGCCTCAGGAAGAAACAACACCAAGACAGGTCTCTCGTTGCCTCGTACTGCGTATTTGCTCGACTGACGACGACGACAATTCGACGTCAATTGGATTAGACATTAGACTTTCGGCCTTCACATTACGGACTTCTCCTCCTCTCCCCCTTACAACCACATCAAACACCCGTCAGCAACTTACCACCAGCCCATGACTGCCCAGTCGGCCTCACATCGACCAAACCCACCAAACTAACCTCGAGGTCTGCATCTCATTAGGTAGCTTCTCGGGCCAGACCACAATCCAGCTACTGCGAAGAGGTCTGCGCATACCGACACAGCGTAGCGCAGGTGCAGGTGCAGCGGTACAGCGGACGGCAGAAGGCAGAAGGCAGAAGGCTTCCAGTTGGGATCGCCTCACCACCACCGACTCCAGCTTCGTCTGACCCGTCCTACTCCATCATCCGTCCACTAAAGTCCCCAGCGTCGTCTATGCGCCCTACCTCTACGTCGCAATGACCCAATAGCGGCCCTTTACGCCAATTCTGTGTCCCCCAATCACATCCCACAACAACGCCTTGAGCAACTCCAACCTCGCACCTCAGCTTCCGTTGCTTCCCCCGAACCAGCAACGACCCTTTTTCAATAACTCGCCACTTTTTTTTTTTTTTTTTTTTTTCATACGCTGTCGGCAGTCAGCTCTTCAGCCCGACGACACCAGTAACCACACCGAGTGGCCGGCCCAGGAGAGTCCGACACGGGAACGACTAGGAGACCTCATCCTGCTGGGAAAGAAACGTCAACCACAACTTTCTGCCCTCGACACATTGACAGGAAAAACAACCTTTTGGGGGCCATCGTCAACACGTCCAACTTTTGCTCCTTCCTGTCTTTCCACCCCGGTCCGCAATCATCTCCCATTCACCACCCTCGCCCTACTCTCCTCCAATCCGACTTCTCCTCACCATCTTATCCGCCCACCGCGGTCACCACCTAATACCTACCTGGTCCCAGCTGCCGAACAACTGACAATCCCTGGCTACTGCCACTCTTTTTTTCGCTTCGCCAGCAGCACGTCTCCACCCCCCTTGTCATCGTCGCACCCAAGTCAAGCCCAGCCCAGACCAGGCTGCCCAGCCAGCGAACTCATCTCCTATGTATTGATCCCGTTACAACTCATTCTCTTCAGCAAACGCCACCCGCATCTGTCGCGGCGCCTGGCATCGTCGACATCATGGCTCTCCAGAAGCCAGAAGTTGGCGATACCCTCTTGGTCATACGTAAGTCCATTCCACTCATCCGCTAACAACGCCTGAGCCCACCCGCCCGCCTTGTCCCGCTGCTCGTCACTCGTATTCGCTCGCGTCATGCAGCATCTTCGTCTCCCCGCCCTTGACAGTACCGGGCCGGGTCTCTCCGCTGTGGAAATCCATCTGACCTCTTTCTCTTCTTGCAGATGACTTCATTGCTCGTAGCTCCGACGAATTGAGCCTAACCAAGGGCGACCGAGTTGAGTTAATAGAACGAGATGACGAGTTTGGAGATGGATGGTTTCTGGGCAAGCACCTTGTGAACGGAAACAGCGGCTTATTTCCCGAAGGTTCGTCTATATGGCACTCAACCTTTGCACATAACAAGAAGCTCATCATCCATGGTTCAGTCTACACCAGGCCAGCTCCGAAGATAGCACCCGCGAATAACTTCTCGAAACCACTAGCAACGTTACCCGAGGTGGTGAACGAATCCAAACAAACAAACCCTCCCGACCCGACCGACGACAAGATTACCACCCCCGCCGCTCCACCCACTCCCACGCCACCGCCCGAGTCTCCGGCTCCCGTTACGCTGCCTCTCAACAACATCAAGCAAGAGACCGCTGCAATCGAGAATGCGCCGCCAGCCGTGAGTGCGCCGCCCTCGGCGGCTCTCGGCCGTATCAACACGAACCAGGATCATGTACTCAGCGAAACCCTCAACGTTATCGATGAGCATATTACCGATTTGCGCTCTACACCTAGCACCGGCGCAATGCGTGCTCCTCCCACCGACTCCGGCAGCGAATACAGTGCCCAGCTCGATCATCGAATGTCTTACATTCATGGCGAAGAAACGGACGAAGAAGAGGAGGGCATGCATAGTCGATCCGAGGTGGAGGCATGGACGCCGGACCAAGTTGCCGAGTACCTTTTCACAGTCGGCGTTGAGAAATCGCACTGCGAAGTATTCCGTGACCAAGAGATTACCGGTGAAGTATTGCTGGGCATGGACCAGAGTTCCCTCTTCATCAAGGCATTCGAATTGGGTTCTGTTGGTAGGAGACTCAAGACGTGGCAGAAGATCAAGTCTCTGCAAGACGAGTGTAACAACCTAGGTATCGCGACAAGAAGGACGACGCAGACATACGGCAGTGACGTGGGCTCGGAAGATGCGAAGCGGTCTAGAAGCCGGGCCGACACCTTGACCAGCTCAATGCCCAGGATGACACCGGTTGACGACAGAGCTATGTCGTTTTCAAGCAAGCGCCTTTCATTTTCGCAAACGCCAAAGTTGGATACAGCATCAATTGTGTCGCCAGTCTCCCCGATTGTCGACAGTCCCACCCGTCCATCTCACATGAAACGGCCTTCGGCTGCGTCCGTCAGAGATTTGCACCACTCTCGCAGACACTCGTCGTCCACCGACTTCCGTTTGACGGGACAACCCATGGCCAGCACCGTGACACCGAAACTGGCCACGAGTGGAACGTTTCCCCAGACCGATGGCGCTCATAAGAAGCAACCATCATTCGACAGGAACTGGACCCTTGGCAGCGCTTCAAGCCGACCACTTTCTTCTACTGGGCTCCAAGACGTCATGCAACAGTCTGGTCTACACGCTCCAGAGTCCGCCATCGATACCGACCGTGGTTACTTTAGCGGCACTGAAGTCGACGGCCGACGCCGCAACGTGCTTAGGAAGCGCGATAGCACCGCCAGCCACGGCCGAAAGAATAGTTACGCCGAGGAGCAACGGGTGCGCAGTGCTACCGCCATTTCGAGGCACTCAAGATTCGGAAGCGTCGACTCAAACCGTGACAGCGTGGCCTCTCCTGCCGCGCAAAAATACTACGGCATGCAGTCCACCGCCCACAGAAGAACTGCCTCAACAAGTACCACTCAGTCTGCGCGGCCCGTGCCTCCCGTCAAGGACGTTGGAGCACCCAGCGTCACGAAGCTCGAAGGCAAGACTCGTGCCTCTCCGGTGCCCGAGTCTCCTGCGGCCCGCCAGGGAATCCACGCTGAGTGGCTTTCTGCTGTTGTTAAGCCCTCGATGAAGGTGGCCGGCTTGCGCGCAATTTCGGATTCAGTCTCGAGCGATCGCAACAAGGTGGCTTCGCCAATCGACCCATCTTTGAAGGACTCGCCTTTGCCCTCGCCCGCTAGAACCGGATCGAGTACTCCCTCTGCCGGGCCCAGCTTCGAGCTCGATTCTCCTGATACCGCAAAGAGCCCTAGTACTGCCACCACCGTGGCGAGTAAGGGCAGTAGGAAGAAGGGCAAGAAGGAGACGAGTGCTTACCAACGGGGACTTCTGAAGATCAGCCCCGCTGAAGCCGTCAAAGATGCCGACTACAGCGGGTGGATGAGAAAGAAGAGCTCCAACCTCATGACGACATGGAAGCCCCGATTGTTTGTGCTCAAAGGACGCCGACTTTCATACTACTATTCGGAGAATGACGATCAAGAAAAGGGACTCATTGATATTTCCTTCCACCGTGTTCTTCCAGCCGACAATGAACAGCTGACCGGACTTCACGCCAAGCTTACTGGCGCAGGTGCTACCACCGGACACGACGCCAACACTGGAGAAAAGGGGGATGATACCATGTTTATCTTTAAGCTTGTTCCACCACGCGCAGGCCTGTCCCGCGCCGTGAACTTCACCAAGCCGACTGTTCACTACTTTGCAGTCCCCAATCTCAAGTCAGGAAGATTGTGGATGGCAGCCCTCATGAAGGCCACCATTGACCGAGATGATACCCAGGCGATAACAACGACGTATCAACAAAAGACCATTTCCCTTGCCAAGGCAAGACAGCAGCGACACCGCCCTCCTGCGTTGATGAACCTCGAAGAAGCTCAAGAAGATGAGAGAAGACGAGCACTCGAGGCGAAGAAGAACGCAGACTCCCTCGGCATTACCTTTGGTGAGACCGACAGCGGGGTATCCGGCATGGAGAAGCCAAACTTCCCCAAGGTGGAGAGTGCCGACCCTCGGAAGTTGGCTTTTGAATCGGAGAACAATGGTACGGCCGGAGCACCGCCACAGAGTGCTTAGAGGTGGAACCCTTTTGAGCGTGTTTGTGGCACCTAATAAGTTCCCCTTTCTTCCTTCCTTTCTTGTACGATGGGACCTTTCTATATATACCTTTGTCATGTATGAGGGACACGAATTCCGCATAGGGGCGGCGTATCTGGGATTGCTTGAGGAGAGCCAGAAGATCCAGCAAGGAAGGGCGATGGACCTGGACATACGAGCGAATAATTTTCACAAGAGTGATTCCCTTTGTTTCCTTTTTCACCTTTTTTACTCTCTTTCTTCCTCTGGCTGTCGAGTCGCCTTGTAGAGAGGGCATAGACTCAGTTGGCAGCACAGCAACCGATGCTGTACATACACAGGAGAAGAAGGAGGTCCTTTAACGCGCACTAGAGGCTACGTTGATGAATGGAGTTGGCACAATGGCTTTTCTCCCCCGACAGGGGTTGATGTGCCATGGATAGGGGATGATACCTAATCAAAACAATTTTCTGATCTGATGCTTCCATGTTTGTGTGTATATGTCTACGGGATGTCTGTCTGACAGTATCAACGGAAGAGCGCGATTCGTCGCCGTAGGCTGCTTGCACTGAAGTTGGAATAGGAGACAATTTTGGGCCTGATTTGGTATCTCGGGGATTGCTGGAAGAATGAGGACGGACGGGTGGACATAACGAGCCACAAAGACAGAGGAAGGAGGGAATGAAGCAAGAATATGAGGACCTGGCAGAAGAAAAGGGCCTGCAGAAAGGAAGGAAGCAGGGCGGGAAACTTTGAGTGGAAGGTCTTTGGGTATCGGTAGCCTGACATACGGGAAAGGAAGGTTCTACCGGATCTATCGCAGCAAATCAATACAATTAATCGTAGTCATAGGTTCATTGCCAGTCATACGTCACGCGAGGAAGGAAATGAGCTACGAGCTCCAGTGATTCGATCCAAATTTGGTCGATTCTGTTGACTATCTACTTTGGTCGGCTTGGCTCAAACCTCTGACTCAAGAGGGGACCGGTCAAGAATGAAAGTGTTCACGAGAATATCTTTCCCCGTTTCCTACCATGTTCCCATCCTGTCCGATTCCTCCTTTCCTCAAACTCATCTCGCCACGGCCGTGTGCCCTGAAAAATCCAGGGTATTCTCAAACATGCAAAAAGACTGTTGCGAGATGCGAACTGCCAATTGCAAAAAAAGGGGGGTTTGACTTTGGGGGGTTATGCTTTTCTCAGGGAAGAGGAAAGGATATTTCCTAGAGTCAGATTCTGAACAAGAACGAGTGAAAGTTGTGTGTAAAATCATGGAAGGAGTTCAGAGCAAGCCAACTTCTTCTGTCAAAAGCAAGAGAAAATTTTGCCTGTCTTGATCTCTTTTTCCCAAATAGTACCTCCTCACTCGGGGGGAAGAATGGAAAGTCGAAGAAACGAGAATCCAGTTCCTGTAATTCAACACGTCGTTTTTTCTCTGGGGTTTGTTTGATTTTGTAACTTTTTTGGGTGCTTGTGTACTGAAGCTATGCCGCGACGAGGAATCTAGGCGGGTTGATCTCAAGAACAGTTCTAAGAGAACGAAACGCCGAGAGATACTGTGCCAAGTTTTCGTTCCACGACGATGCCCCCATGATGGGTACTCTGAGCATATTGTCTTTTTTGGGTTTTTTTTCGTATTGTTTTCTCAGCTTTTCATAATTATCGCAAGCAAAACAAATTAAACCATTCCGCAAGGCAGCAAAGAATAAGACGTCTCGGACCATTTCGTAAATCGTTCATCCGTGCGTCTCTTCGTATCGGCATGCTTCGTTATCATTCATTCGTTCAGAACCAGTCAGCATCATAGCCGGGAGCAGGACTGTCGGGAGCAGGCGCGGGGGGCGCGGTAGCGGCGCGACGGAAGCGACGAGGGGTACGGAGGCTCTCAACGGTAGCAGAAGCCTGAGCCTGAACCTGTGTATAGGTCCGAGCAGGAGCAAAAGCGTCGCTGTAGCCGTCGTGAATGCTAGAGACGCTACTTTCTCCTCCGCCAATGCTGCCAGCCGGAGTGACCTCGCCGGGAACAGATGGAGCAGGGCGGGAGGGGCAGGGGGGAGAGACGGTGCCAGGCTCGGGGCCGGGAGGGTTGGGGTAGCCGGCGGGAGGAGCAGGGTAGTCTTCCTCAGCCATGCCGTAGTGCCCGAGAACCTCACGGCGCTGGCCGCGGGTGAGAGGGACGGGGTCCATATCGTCGGGAAGATTGTTGTAGCCCGTCTTCTTGAAGGCGTAGCCGTGAGAAAGGGCCTCCTCGTGGTAGTTGGGATCGTTCCAGGGCTCGTCCTTGTTCTGGTTCTCCTCCTCCTTCTGGTTCTTCTGGCCAGTGGAGGCGGTGGAGTTGTAGCTCGAGGCATAGCTGGAGCCCGCGGCGGCAAGGCCGGAGGTGGTGTAATGGTTGTCATTTTCCTCCGCGAGGAA
Source organism: Colletotrichum acutatum (assembly GCF_030867785.1). Lineage (NCBI taxonomy): Eukaryota > Fungi > Ascomycota > Sordariomycetes > Glomerellales > Glomerellaceae > Colletotrichum > Colletotrichum acutatum. Next base: position 454,491 of record NW_026849009.1, read on the forward strand.
GTCATCTATATCTGCCATCTGCTGGGACGTGGTCGCGGGAACAACAGAGGTCGCAGGCGTGGGCGGGAGGGCCGTGGCGCCGGCGAGGCGGACAGCAGGACGCTGCTGGAACAGGTTGACGGTCACGGTCTGACGGGTGATGTTGTCCGAGGCAGCAGCGGGCGCCGGGGAAGTCAGGGCGCGGCTGGAGGACGAGGACGCAGAGGGGACACCGCTGAGAATGGCAAGAGCCGTCTCGAGATCGCGCGCCTTCTTCTTGGGAGACTGCTGAACGAAACGGTTGTATTCGTCCTGGATGACGGTCTTGATTTCCTCTACCGTGTAGCTTCGGGGGTCGCCAGTCTCTTCGTCGACCGGGGGCTTGGGGAGCGGGGCCATCTTGCGAGTGAAGCTGGTAAGGCAATCGGTGTTGTTCAGAAGGTTCGTAGGGGAGCTACTGCCGCCAGACGTGGTGGTCTGAGTTTGAGCTGGAGTTTTGTCCGACTTCTTCTTCTTGGTGGCCTCCTCATCATCACTGTCGACGAAGTCGTATTTGCTGTTCTTCGGTCTCTTAGGCCAGCTGAAGTTGCGAGCGCTACCGCTACTTCTCGGACCGCCGCTCTGAGTAGAAGAGCTACTGGTGGTTCTGTTCAGGAACGGGTTGTTGCCGTTGTAGGCCTGGATGAAGGAGGTGGACTCTCCAGCAACCATGCGGTACCTGCTGGAGGTCGACGAGCGTGAAGTATCGGAGATGGTAGGCGTCTTGCTTTGGGCCTGAGATACATCCATGGCGCTGACCTTGTCGTTGTCGACGGTAGGCTGCTTGGCGCGAGAGGGAATGCGAAGAGGAGCGGGCTTCATGGTGTGAGACGCAATTGAGCGGTCCGCGTAGGCCTCCTCGTCGAAGGCGGCAGGTGCCTGCTTGTTCTTGCCCTTTCCGAAACCGGGGACAATGTCCTTCTTCTCGATATCAGTCGAGAAAGTGTCGCGGATGGACTTTGTGTTTTCGAGATGAACAATCTCACCACGAGCATGAGCGGCGTTGACGCGCTCGTACGCACGACGGTTGATCTCGTCTCGCTCCCGCTGAGCAGCGGAGACCTTGGCGGCCTTGACGTCGTCGGTATCGGACAGTTCATCGTCGGAAACGTGAAGTGAGGTTCGTACGTTGCTCTAGAACGCATGCACTTCCTTCGGGTCTCTCTGGATGAAGGTGTAAGACTCGTCGCTCTCCGCAGTCTTCTGAGAGCGGTTATCCGTGGCAGTCGGCTTGGCGGCGATGGTCTTTCCTCCGGACTGGGTCCAGAAAGGGGGAGGGGCAGGCCCGTAGACGGGCTTGTCGGTAGCTTGAGCTTGAGCTTGAGCTTGAGCCTCGTCGAAGGCCTTGAGATAATCCTGGGCCTTGGCCTGGTACTCCGGCGTGAGATACTTGTTCAAGTGGAACGGGTCGCCGTTGGACGAGCCAGTGCTCGAGTCATCATCGTTGGAAGAAGAATCGTCGGTAGAGGCCTCCTTCATCTGGCTTTTGCTCTCCGCAGCTTGACCACAGGCGGTGGGCGTCTGGGTCTCTTGGGCCACGCGCTGAGAAGGAGCTGCAAGAAGCGAGTCGTCGTCAGAGTGGGCGTCGTCGGTGTACTCGCTACCAGAATCGGGAGGATCGAGAAGGTCGGCGGGCTTCTTGGCACCACCAAGAGCGCGCCAGTAGTCGATCTTTGCGTAGATCTCTGGATACTTCTCGCGAAGCGAAGCCTCCTTGGTGGTGTGCTCCTCGAGGGTCGGCGAAGTGACAGCCTGAGGGGCAGTAGCGACGGGGACCTCACCATTGCGAGCCTTTTGGACTTTCTTTTTGGCTTTCTTCTGGGCCTTTTGCTCGGCTCTGCGCTCGGCACGAGTGGTCTTCTTGGCCTCTTCCTTGAGAGCGCCCTGCTTGGATGACTCTCCGAAAAGTTCATCGAGACGAGCGTTGGTCGCAGCGAAAGCAGCTTCCTGAGCGAGACGCTCTTCCTTGGCGGACGGGTGGCGCTTCTCGAAGGCTTCGTTGAGCGAAGCCAACTTGTTCCACAATTCAATCTTGGCAGCCTTCACCATGGAGACGCCCTCGTCTTCCTCAAGAGGAAGAACCTTGACCTTGGTATGGATATGCTTCGGAGCAACATAATTGTCGAGAGAGCGCGCCAGGGACTCGTCATTGAAGTAATCCTCCATCTTGAGAAGCTCCAGGTCGGCAATGTCTCGAGCGGATTTTTCCTTCTCGGGCTGAGAAGCATCGCCAGCCGCGACAGAAGCAGCGATGGTATCAGTAGACTCATCAAACGACGCCTTGCTCTTGCCCTTGTCAGCAACGGGCGATGAGGAGGGGGTGAGATCGAAATCTCCGTGGTCAGACATCTTGTCGGATTTCTTGGGTGTAGCAGTTGCTCCTTCGAATTTCGCGACCATCGCCTTGACCGAAGACGCGACGGATGTTTGACGATCGCGAGTAGTCGATGGAGAAGGTAAGCCAGGTAAAATGTCTCGTTTTCGATGGATGATGCTTTGGCTTTCGGGAAGGGGAGGAGGGGATGACGAGGACTTTTGGTCGAATCCAAGAGCAAAATCGTCTTGACGAAAGAAGGAGGAAGCCTTGCGACCGAGATTGGCAGAAAAGCTGTCTGGGAATCGAGCCACTGGCCTCTTCCGGTCGAGCACACTGGGCTCAAGGGGCCCTCTAGGCTTCTGAGGGCCTGCCTCTCTTAGTTCAAGCGGGTCAAAGTGATCCATCGTGAGATGAGCGGCAAGACGAGACGGGCAGGTCAGGTGATTCTAGTCCGGACGGAGTGATGTGCTTCAAATTTCAGTCGAAGGAGAGGCGAAAGGCGAGATGGAAGCGAAATTTGACGTGAGCGGTTCGGAAGAACAAGCCGTTAAGCAGAACAAGGAGAAAATCGTCGTCAACAAAAGGGGCCAGTACGACGTAAAGGAGGGTCATCGGAGCCAAGCTGTATACCAAGCCCACAAGCTGGAAAATCAGGGGCGGAGTGAAGATGACTTCCATGAAAGAGGAGTTGGTGAGTGACTGGGGATTTGACATGTGTGATACTTGTGTGAATGCCGAGAGTGATGAGCTGTGATGAGAGAAGATGCGTGGAATTGGGTATAGCAGTTGTCCAATAATTGAAGGAAGGAGCACCTGCGCCTAGGTGGCAGGAAGCGAGAGATTGAACGCCACTCTGCCACGGTTGTCTTTGGTATATTCATCTTCATATTCCAGACGATATTCCAGATGAACTTTGACCCATCTTTCAGGCTGGACACTTGACTTGGTAAGAGAGCACCCCCTTTATAGATGCAATGGCAACTCTCAGAGCATGTCTTGTGGCCTCGAATCATTGAGAGGTATGTAATATGCGTAGAGGAGTACATCCAGAGTCCCTCAGAAAACATTTCGATGGTGTGTGATATGTTCTATGCTCATAGAATCAAAGCTAGTAGTCACTAAGACTGACTGTGGTCTCTTTCGGAAGACTTTTCTCGTATATTTCCCCCACAGCCTTCACTAGAAGCTGATTGTCCTATTTGCCTCGTTATATGCTCGAAGTTGCTGCTTTCCGTAGCCTATGCTAGAGATAATGATATGTAAGACTCACTACCACAAGCGTTATGGAGATTGTTGATTGGCGTTAAGGAAATACAACCGCAATAAGATAAAGCTAGAAATTGTATGCATTGGGAATTTACGGCCACTTGGCTGAAGGTGTTGTGTTTTGAGCGTTACCTTGCGTTGTCAGACAGCCGACATGAATGCCAGTGGGAGAGACGTTCAACTTGAAATACCTTATCTCAGGGACACCATATTTTAGACTGTGCAAGATGCGACAGCCTCATTTATCTCTCCATACTACACGTATCATGGGTTTCATAGTCCTACACCAATATTTCGTGTCCTTAGAAGGTGGGCTGTTGGATAATGATCAAAAGTCAAGCCTAGACGGTGGTGCTGTTGGTCGTCCACGGTGCACAGACCACCCGGCAAATCCACCTTCCCGGCCACGGCTTCCTCCGTGTCTTCTCAGGGTTCCACGTTGCTTGAAAGGCCCCCACATCAGTTAAGTGGTCAAGGGGAACACATCGCAGCTGCCCGTCATTTGGCATCAATCATCAACGACAACCTCCCTCCGAACGAACGAAACCGCCAAAATGGACCCCTACTCTGCCGAAGGCGAATTGATCAACATCCACAACTATTTCCACCAGGGCCAGTACCAGGAGGTCATTGATTACGATACCTCTGCCCTTTCCTCCGAGAATGAGCTTCCCGCCCGCGTCCTAGTCCTGCGAGCCCGCATCGCCCTTGGTCATGCCGAAGATGTTATCGCCGACGTACAGGGAGAGAAGGAATCCGAACTGGTCGCCCTTGGAGCGCTCGCTGAGAGCGCACTTGGCAAGACGGATTCTGCCGTGAAGACGATTGAGAAGCTCGCCGCATCCGAGGGGGAAAACGCTACAGTTCAGATTGTTGGAGGCACAGTCCTGCAGGCGGCGGGCAAGCCAGAGGAGGCTCTTGCCTTACTTTCACAGCACCAGGGAAGCTGTACGTTTGACTCCCATGAGTAGTTGAAGGAATTGGCGCTGACCCGGGACTCCCAGTGGACGCTGTTGCCCTGATTGTTCAGATCCATCTCCAACAGAACCGCAACGACCTCGCTCTCAAGGAGGTCACCGCCGCGAGACGATGGGCACAGGACAGCTTGTTGGTCAACTTGGCCGAGTCATGGGTTGGTCTGAGACAGGTACGATAACTACACCACGAATGAAAGAACGAGACTAAGAAAGAACAGGGCGGAGACAAGTATCAGCAGGCTTTCTACGTGTTCGAGGAGCTTGCGCAGGCGCCAGCAACGTCGTCAATTGCAACTCTCGTCTCTCAGGCCGTTGCTGAGCTGCACCTTGGACGTACAGAGGAGGCACAGGCCGCGCTGGACCAGGCTCTGGCCAAGGACGCAGGCTATGCTGAAGCCATTGCTAACCTTCTGGTGTTGACGGTGATTTCGGGCCAAGATCCCAAGGAGTTCACGGAGTAAGTTCCGATGCCTTGGTTGTAGAGGCGTCGAGTCGACATGCTGACCACGTGGACACAGTAAATTGAAGGCGGCGGACCCCCAGCATCAGTTCTTGGTGGACCTGGAGGAGAAGAGTGCGCTATTCGACAAGGCGGCGACAAAGTACAGCCCCAAGGTGTCTGCATAAGGTAGACAGCGGGGCGGTGTGTACTGCTGATGAGGCATAATGTTAGGCGTACGGTTTAGAGGAACTCAAATGGAGATACAACGGCTCGGAAAGGCGCAACGAGACCACTCGAATTACTACTTTCCGCTTGAAGATACCCATCCGCTCGCCCTCGCTTGATCCGAAAGTCGGTTCTTTCTTTGCCAAATGCGCGCGACCCGCCAGTGATCGGCAGGGCTCGAAGGGTCTATGGTTTCGCCGAGACCGTCTGGCCAGCTGTTCATTTCGGGCATGCATGAGTAAACCCCCGGGCCATGGTAAGACGGGACTGGACAGCCGGAACTGAGAGGACCGGTTGACCGAAGCCGCCCGAGGTGACGGATCGGTGGCTTTTCACATCGGCAGATTGACATCATGGCTTCCGATTCTTGATTAGCACCAAGCGCCAACTAGACGGCCGGGGCCCCCTTGCGCCTGACTCAGGGCTTTTTCCCAACTTTCTCAAGTCAAAGAAGTAGGAGAATCACAGGCAAGCAGTTCTTGTTAGGGCTTACTGCCGGGACAGGCCAATCGAACTTGCGCTCTGAACAGTTTTGGCTGACGGAGCAGACTTTCCGGCAAGGATTGAGTTTGGGCAATGATGGACAGGACATCCGAAGTACAGAAAATGTTGCCACTATCTTTCGCATCGCACAGCATCGAATTTTGTCTCGCTTGTCTCGCCGGTCTAGCATTGTGGATCGAGCCCGGACGTGGAGGGGTAAATTGAGCACTCAGGGTCTTGCACGGACGCGCGGGGCTCAGAGAAAGTCGAGATTACAGATTGCGCGATGCATATGCTCAGTCACTACATCTCACTTCATTCGCAGGCACATGCAAAGATCGCCTTCAACGTCATCGGTTGCTGTAGGTTGACGATATCAGCAGTGCCCTACCGATAAAGGTCTGCTACCTTATGACGGCTTGCAAGGGGTTTGGCGCCATGAAAGTTGTCGATAAGGACTCTTTGTGAAGGATTGCAGGTTTCTGCTGGTCTGGCTCAACTTGATACGTATACGTACAGCGCAGGCCTCGTTGTGTTCACCGCCAAAACGGACATGGGTCCTGATCGGCTAGAAAATGCTCCTCGCACAACTGCATGGCGAGGACTCGTCGAGACCTCAGTCAGCCGGGGACCAGACGAATGAGAAGACCGGGCCGCTACAGATGGGATGGAATCATTGGAGGACAGCGAAAATGGAGGGCACGTCTAGGCTCGAGCATGGAGACTGGAGAAGGATGGAGGCTCCGCTCATTTGCCCCAGCATCCCCGACCTCGATTGTTTCGATCTCGTCCTCAAGGCTCAAGGCTCAAGCCCCTTTCACAATGCATATGCACGTCTCCACGGGCCTTGGGCTAGACGAGCTGGAGTGTAGCAGCGAGTTAGCAACGACTCTGGGGCCAAACGACCAAGGCACGTACACCGTGGCCAAGCCTGCCCGCATCGCGTTGCATCGCGTTACGACAAAAGTCACTTGGCTAGCGCACCTTGTTGAAGGTTAAGCGCAGTTAAACTGCATGTTGGACGCGGACCAGGACATATTAGAGCCTTTTTGGTGCTCTTCTCAGCAACTACGGAGCAGAGTACTCATTTACGCCTCAAGCAACACGATAAAGAGCCCCACTGAGGGACGGAATGACATCACCGCGCAGGTAGCTCGAATTTGGCCATTTTCCCATCAATTCCTCCATGTTTTCCCCATCCGCCAACCAAATGCCACATGCCTCTGGTGTTGGCAAAGGAACAACAACTGTGGGCTTGTCACCCTTTATCCTTGCACGCATCATGGAAGGACGCAAGGCCGTCTACCGCACCCTCAATGCAGCACATTCATCCCCTCTGGCATCAGGTCTTCACGTCCCGACTTTCCTTACGTTTTCTGCTTTGCTTGGATCAGCTCGGCGCAGTGAATGTGGGGACGGGCTTCAGACTCCGCTCTCGGTGGCATATTTCCCATTTCCCCCATGTCGATGTACCGATGCGGCCAGGCTTTTGACTGTGGTCCTTGGGGGCTGGAATGTTCTGTTTGGTGGCACCTTTCTCTGTTTATTTTATTTTTTTCACATACGCAGTACTCTCTCGCTCTTCGGACGGATGTATCATGTCGCCTCCCGACCCTTCCCCCCTGCTCAAGTGAACCGATGGGGCACGCTGACCGAAGCATCGGATTCTGCAGCCATCATCGGCCATTGTGGTGGCTGTCTCGAACAGTCGGAAACGGTTTTATCTGTCCACTTTGTTTCTAACCTTTTCGAATGCCGGCTTTGGGAGGGCTGAATGCCAACAAGTTACGAACCAAGGACTGCCATTCCACTGGACTCGTTCCGGGTTCGTTGGAGAAATCTTTCTCCTGGCGATCACTAGAGGCTCTGCTAGACTCTGAGACCTGGTCGGAGCCTCCAAGTGGCTGTCTGCCACATCGCTCACAGCCATTTGTCAGATTGCACAGCCCGCCGCCTTCCGTCTCTCGTGTGAGGGTGTGGGAGCGTGGCAATACAGCCAGCCCATCCCGCAACTCTGAAAAAAGCTCGAGAGTCGGAGAGAGAGGGGGGTAAAGGAAACAACCAGTCATACTCCGTACACTGGTCGAATCTGGCCCTGCCCCTCGTTCGCGCTAGAACATCCCAAGTGGGCATGGTTCGGAAAAGCCAAATGCCTTTGCCCTTTGGGGCCCTGTGAGACGCCGTCATCGTATGTGGTGTCCATTGGCGACTGGCAGTCTGCGGTGCGCCCGTTGACGCCGTCCGAGTCGGCGTCTCGGCCGCTTGCCATTGTGCAGTAGCATCCCGGAAGCGGCTTTGAGAATCCCCAACGAGAGCGGAGTCCTTCTCGCTCAAAGGCTGGCTGGCCTTGGCTAGGGTTCTTCTTGTTCGGCCATGATCCATGACCCCCTCGTTTTGGTATGGTTTCTCTTCCATGTAAGCCCTTTGCTCATGCAGGTTGGCGCGCCCTGACGCCCCGTATTTGGCGGAGGACTCGGGAGAGGGACGGGGGTGGCGGGGAGGGGTGTGAAGAAAAAGCTAACTACCTTTCGGAATTCAGGCCGTCATCGTGAAGAGGATGCTTTGGCTGGCCGGCTGGCTTTGCGCCTTTTTTCTTTTCTTTGCCGTTACCGGTTCGGTCAAGAGTTCGGCAGTATCGCATGTGGGCATTGACTTCTATTAAAGCTGGACACCTCCCCGGTGAAACTTAGGCGTGACAACTTTAATTCCTAAATATCTAACCTTTGTTTGTGTATCTGTTCGAGTCTACAAATACGTCTCCTAGTGCCAGTGTATCCCCATATCTTGACACAACCAAAGCATACACAATCCTCCAACCGTCACGATGCCCATCGCCATCTCTCCCTCAACAGTCAAGGCTGCCGCCGAGTCTGGCCTGCCTGCTTCGCAGAACAAGAAGCGCAAGATCATCTGCTTCTCAGGTAAGATCACCTCTATTCACCCCTGAATCTCACAACTTGCTAACACCGAGTCCTCCAGACTTTGACGGAACGATCTTCATGCAGGACACCGGCCACATCCTCTTTGACGCCCACGGCTGCGGCTCGCAGCAGCGCGAGATCCTCGACGAGCAAATCAAGTCCGGCGAGCGCTCCTTCCGCGACGTATCCGAGGAGATGTGGGGCTCCCTCAACGTCCCCTTTGACGACGGCTTTGAGGTGATGGAGAAGAAGCTCGAGATCGACCCGGCCTTCCAGGAGTTCCACAAGTACTGCATCGCCAACGAGATTCCCTTCAACGTCATCTCCGCCGGCCTCAAGCCCATCCTCCGCCGCGTCCTCGACACCTTCCTCGGCGAGGACGCCTCCGCGCACATTGACATCGTTGCCAACGAGGCCGAGATCACCGACGACGGGTCCGCGTGGAAGCCCATCTGGCGCCACGACAACGAGCTCGGCCACGACAAGGCCCTCTCCATGGGTGAGGCCCGCGAGCAGGCCGAGATGGCGTGCGAGGACGGCACCATTCCCCTCATCGTCTTCATCGGCGACGGTGTGTCCGACCTGCCCGCCGCGCGCCAGGCCGACGTGCTCTTTGCGCGCCGCGGCCTGCGTCTGGAGGAGTACTGCGTCGAGAACTCGATTGGTTACATCCCCTTTGATACCTTTGCCGACATCCAGACCGAGATCCAGCGCATCCGCGACGAGGACGACAAGAAGACGGGTGGAAAGGGTATGCCTGCCGCCTTCAACCCGCGCGCCAACATGTGGAGACGCATGTCGAGCAAGACGGCGATCCCCAAGCTCGTTGCCATCACGCCTGCCGAAGAGAAGATGTTTTTGTGGCCCGAGGTGTTCAGCGTTGCTACGCCCAGTATCGAGAAGGCCAACATTGCTCCCGTCTTCGCTTAGGCGTCATGCCAAGGGGTAATCCTCTTCTCATTTGTTTATCGTCAAGTCGTTTCTGTGTTTGAAGACGACTGCTGCATAGCGTGCGAATTTGCTTTCAGAGAATAATGGTTCGGATACTCTGGCGTTGGCTTCGGTTACAAGGTTTGGCTTGGATTAGAGATTCAATGGTGTAAAGAGAAGTTGATAAACTATCTTCCACATCATTAGATATAGATACAGTCACAGATCAAGAATACAATGTCTTGCCATTTTAAATGATTGCTTCCGTTGCGAGTAACTGCTTTGACACTTGATGTGGCCGGTCCCAGATAGCGTCTTACGACCAGTTGGTATACTTCAGCCGTTATCAAAGCTATCTGACAACACAGAGCATTCGTCTTTGAGAGGAACGCCGACAGACAACTTTCCATACACAGGGAGACAGAATTACAGATCAACATGGCGACACGGCCCAATTGTGTTCCAGAACTTCTTTTAATTCAACTCAAGTCTCATCCAGAGGCTTTCTTCTGTATATTCTCGAGTCCCTGGTTTCCCTGACCAGCCAAAGCAAAACACTAGGGTATAAACGTACTACAATAACCGTTCCCCTACGATTGTCCAATCCAGTCCCGTACCTGTCCCATCCATCCATTTGGTCGAGATAATGATATCAGTCGTCACCCGTTTCGTTTCCCATCTCTATACATCAACCCTGTTCTCCATTTCCACCATAAAAACAATAATACACACACTGACTTCCCTAATTAACACCATTACAATGCCTTTCCTAGATGCAGAACTTTTTTTCGAAACAAGAAAACAGCAAGAGCACTCGTGAACCCAACTCATGACAAGGGGTACTGTAGAGCCCGAAAGAGAAATATGTACAGCTGAACGGGAAATGAATAAAACAATGTGCAGACAAACGTAACCGAAGCAAGGAAGCAAATCAAGAATCAAGCATACCCCTTGGCAGGATCCAAGACGCTCACACCCTGGCTCGAAAACGTAGCATGCCCAAACGTAGTCTCGGGATCCTGGTCAACGACACCCCACGCGACGTTGCTATACGCGGCGCCGACGTCGCTCGGCGGGCGGTGACACCGCGAGGTAATCACGGCGGAACACCCGCCGCCCTGCAGCACGAGCGGGTTCCCCGCCTTCTCCCCGTCGACGCTCGTGGGCGACGGGTCCGCGCGCCGGAGACCCAAGCCCAGCACCAGCGCCGCGACGACGACGAGGAGCGCCAGGAACGCGAGCAGGCCCACGCCGCTGAAGCCGACGCCGTTGATGGGCATGGGGAACTTGTCGTCGCGCGTGGCGGGCCGCATGTCGACGGAAACCATGGGCACGGCGTTGCTCAGGACGAGGCTGAGCGCCGCGAAAAGGGCGAGGAGGAGCCAGGATAGGGGGCGGGGGAGGGTGAGGTAGAGACTTGTTGTCTGGGTGCCGCGGGGCCGGCCGGAGCTGACGCGGAGGGGGAGGGAGATGCCCGGGAGGGCGTACTGGCTTAGCTCGTGGGAGAGGTAGTAGGAGGAGAGGAGGGCGTTTGTGGAGAGGTAGAGGGCGGCGAGGAGGAGGTGAGGGAGGGCGGCGACGATGGCTACTCCGGCGCGGGCGCCGCCGTTAGGAAGGGGGTAGAGCTCGTGGGGGAGGGCGCTGCCGAAGGCGCCGAGGGAGGAGGACGAGTCTTTTCCGAGGGAGATGGCGAGCGCGGCGGCGGCGAGCGCCGCTGGCGTGGCCCAGGTGATGAGCCAAAAGGTCCAGAGGGTCAGGCCGGGGGTCTGGAACCAGAAGTGGTCGCGCGAGGTCCAGTATTTTGCCTCGCGGTAGCCCCAGCGGCCCTGTTTGACGTCCGTCTTGTCGAGGAGGCAGATGCCGCGGGTGGTGTGGTCGGGCTGGGAGATGAAGGAGGCCAGGGCGTCGCCGAGGGTGACGAGGGGCTCGAAGCCGGTGAAGAAGTAGACGGCGCCTATGGCGGAGACGGAGACGAGGTTGAGGATGGCGATGACGCCGAGGAGGGAGCCGTTGAGGACGACAGTGCAGGGGTTGCGGTCCTCGGGGCGGGCGAGGCAGTAGTCGACCGAGGAGCTGTTGATCTTGATCTTTGTTGGGTTGGACGGGTTAACGATGAAGGGGGCGAGGGAGGACCCAGACTTTTGGGTCTGGACGAGGGCGTTGCTGGGAGCGATGACGTCCGTCACCAGGACGACGGCGGTGAAGTCGCTTTGGTAGACGCCGCTAAATTCCCTTGCGCACTCGGCGTTTGTGAAGTTGGTAAGCTGGTTCCGGGACGCCCGGTCTTGGAGGTCGAGGATGTCGCCTCTGGAGAGACCGCCGGCGTTCGTTTCTGAGGCGTTGCTGAACTGGCCCGAGGCGAGAAACTCTTGTGTGACGAAAACCACCTGGTGCGCGTAGCCAGGTTGCGTTGAAAAGATTACAGCATTATAACTAGTGAAAAAGTCAACGCCTGTCAGATCTGGTGAAGGGAATCATGCTCTCAGCAACAACAGCAGCAGCGCGCGCATACATTACTTGGGTACTGACGGCCGCCAGCATAATGATGGCCGTCATGACAACCCGCGGTTTCGATACGAAACACAGGTTTCTAAAAGAAGGGATCCCGAGGTCGAGCCACCGCCTCCCGTCGTGCGCCATCTCAATCTCGATGCGCGTGGGACTGCTCAGGACCTGGAAGACGTAATTGGCCGCCGACAGCAGCACAATGGTGATGACGTTGATGGCGACAAAGAGGCCAATCTTGAGCTGTTCGGCCGTCGCGCAGGAGCCTTTGAAGATTATGCTCTCGCCCCTGATCATGCCGACGACGACGAGCGCGAGGACGAGACACACGATGGCGACGATGAGAATGGCGAAGCCGATGATGATGTTCAACGCGATGCCGGCCCTCCAGCCCGACTTCATCCTGCTAAAGGTACCTCCGCCTCCGCGCTTCTCGTCCGGCGGCGGCAGCATCCGCTCGAGATCCCCAATCTCGTTCTCGCCCGTCGACGGTCGATCCGTGGTCGCCTCATCGTAAAATCCTTGCGCGGCCGCGTGATTCGCCGCGGCGGCCTGTGCCTCCAACGTGTCTGGGCTCTCCGTCTGCCTCTTGCGTTCCTCTCTCCGCTGCGCCATGGTCTCGGGCGTCTCTCCCCTGATGTAGTTGATGATGTAGTCCGGGACGATATTTTCCAGAATCGTGGCCGTCGAGTTGCGCTTCCCCGGCGCCCACGTCGCTCTTCGAGTCGGTTCTTTTGGTTCTTTTGGTGGAAAACTTTGCGGGTCCGGGTAGCTCCCCGTGAAGCCAGTAAAAGGCCTCGACGAGGCGACATCGGAAGCGGAGCTCTGGTGACGGAGAAAAGGCCATTGCACCGTTTGCCTGCTCACTGTACTGTCTCTCTGTTCATTGTTTTCTTGGAAGCGAACTCTGAGGTGAGAGAGTTGCGTTAGTTGACCGTACAAACTTAACTCTCAAGATTCTGTAAAGAGGGTGTGCTGGAATGGTCCAACCTTTCTATCCTCTCGACCTGTCCTTCGTCGTCCCATACATATCTGTAGGACGGCCCATGATCTCTGGGTGGAATTACAACTTCCATGACCTCGTGGAGGACAGCAGCGCAGATTCGTTCGCGCGGCACATGGACATGAAGAGATTAATGAAGAAGAAAAAGAAGAAGAAGAAGAATATTGAAGGAATTGCCAATATGGATAAGGTGTAGTATGGTATAGTTAGTAGAAGCCGGTCAGTGCGGGATGAGGCAGAGGCGTCAGCAGCAGCAGAAGGAAGACCGAAGGAGTGTAGGCCTGGTTCTTTTGCAGCAGATTCTTTTTCGTCTCGTCTAGAACAGTAAAGACAAAACAGAATAGAGTTTTAGAGTGACGTGCAACTGACACGTTTGGTGAAGGGGGCGGAAGGAGGAAGGGAAAAAGGCATCCATGGCAGAGCGCCAGGGCTTGCGATCGTCTTGTATATGTCAGAGGACTCTCTTAGCCTCTCTGTACTCTCCTTCTCTTGCCCGTCCGACCTCTCAGACTCGGACGGCGGGCCTCTTGCGGGAGAGGCGGCCCTAACAAGCAAGGGCACAGAAGCGTAGGTGGAGGAAGCAGGGTGACCGATTATTGGACTAAGGGCATGGGCAGATCATGAGCAGGGGAGGGACCCTGTTTCCCTTCGGCGTAGGAAGGGATTTGAGACTTCTCAGGCCTCTATTCTGATGCGGAAGGATGAGCCACAGCGCAAATCGAGGACGACTAGCGGGATGGGTCACGGTGTGTGGATGGAGGAGGAGGGGGAGACTTGAGGGAGATGTGACATGGGGCTGTATAATGCCCGAAGATGGAGGGGTGACGACGTCGGAGCATGACGAGAGCAACCAGGGATGTTGGATGCAGATGCTTTGAGATGCAAGATGAGATGGCAGCCCTCGCGCGTGGTGAGCGACTCAGCCATATTCCCTCTTCTGCGGACAGTTCGTGGATTAGATGACAAGAGAGGGAAAAGCAGAGAAAGCAAAGCCCGCAGAGCCATATCGTTGACCGTGCTGGGTAATTGGCAATAGGGGTGGCTGAGCTTTGATGAGCTCACGGGTCATAGTGTGAGTCGAGGGCAAAGCTAGAGGATCCGATAATCTGGGACCAAGAGGAGAGTGGGTAGAACAGACGAAGAAGGGACAGAGAAGAAAGCATTGATATCTTTGACGTGTCTTGTCTAGTGCCGGCCGTGTCTGACAATGTCTTTGTTTCTCGACGTTTGAGGGACGTGGAAAATCCGAATCTCGGTCAATGCTGGCTTGGCCTGCCAAACGATTGCAACTCATCGACGGGACTTTGACGAATACGCCTGAGTATGTTTCTTCCCCTCGGAAAGGGAAATCAAGAGGCGTCGGCGGCGGCAGCGAACTAAGACTTGCAGCCCATGGAAGAGAGAGGGACGATGTACGTCGATCCGGGAGCTACGGCGGCGGCGGCGGCGGCGTTGGTGAGAGTATCCGCAAGATGTAATTAGGTGGAATTAGTTCAGGCCGAGTTGGGACGGACACGATTGGATGCCAACAGTTCCCATTGCCGTTTCAGACGTAAAGCCCTCGTGACTACTGTCATGAAGGGCATAGAAGCACATCCAACTACCGGCATGTCTCTTGGAGGAAACGGCGGCCGAGAAGGGGGCGGACAAGGGGGGGAAGGACGGTTTCTGCGCATGTTCGCCAGGGCTGCATACCTTACAGTCAAACTCAACACTAAAGGTGCAGGGGGGAGGAAGACTTGAAGCACCTCAAAATCCACAATAAAAAGGAACCAGGAAGGGGGGAAGCATTGCCGGTGGACGGCTGGTCTTGTTACAGACGAGACCAATCAGAGGCCGCCATGGCACTCTGCATTTTCCATCTTCAGAAATCGGCTTGTTCTCTTCTGGCTTTGGCTTTGGCTTTGGCTCTGGCTCTTCTAGACACCTGCAAACCGATGGGCTTTCGACCACGGCACGCGTGGCTGGAACTCTCTTATCTATGCCTCTCACGGATGAGTCTTTTGCGGATTATTGCCCTAAGATTGAAACATTTTCAAAAGGGACTGGCATCCCTTCATGAAGCATCCTCCAGTCCATCACGGCGTCACCAAGCTGCGATTGTCTCGATCCCTTATGCAGAGGAGCCCTCACTCAACCCACAGGAAAAGAACCATTCAAGGCCTGGAACGGTCAACCCGGGCTTCTCATCCACCCAAGATCCAACCATCCCTACCGCGTATCCCCCTCGCCCCCATCCTATCTGGTCCTCTCCATTCAACCCAAAGTCCCAAAAGACCCATCGAGGCCGTGAAATGTGAAGGCGAGCCAGGCACCACTCACACTTTCATGCGTCCGACGTAGCCCCATGCCACCGCATCTGGGGTCTGCCTGTTTCAACAACGTCCCTCTCTCAAGGGGGCTGAGAACTCGAGAAGCATTAAGTGTGCAGCGCTAGAAAAAGTCTGGCGAAAAATGCCCGTCGAACCATATGTCGGGCACCTATAAGTTACAAGCCAACAGCTTTTCTTCCTCTTCAACACAAGTTGCCTCATCCTGGCCCTCATCCCAGGAGTAGTAGGCTTTTGCCCATTCCTCCTCCCCACCCTCACCTCGTGCTTCCCTCACAGCCTCACTCTGCGCATTGAGTCCACGAGCAGAGGTCATTAAAGTCGATTAAAGATGAACCCCCTTCCCCCCTTCACTTTCGATCGGAAAGGTTGGGATGCTGGGAGACTCCCATTCGTACCGTTCGGGCTTGCTTCAGCTCCAACTAGGGCCCCAGATTCAATTAAACGCCAAGTGCGCGTGCGACTTTTGCGCGACGCCCCAATGTCGTAATGGCATAGACTCGGCCGGCTTTCCTTTCAACCCTCAAATCTCCTACTGTCTCCGCCGCCCACTGCGGCCGTCGCCATCACTGCCCCCCGAACGTTTGGCTCCTCTCCGAGTCTCCCCTTCAAAGCGACCCCAGTTGGAAAGGAGAGTGATGAATGAACGAATCAGTGAATCTAGAACGAAACGTCTCTGATCATTGGGAATCATTGCAAATGGAACGTTGGCATTCGCTATGCTTGCGCATGTTTGGGGCAACTGCTTGCGAGTTTGCGACCGAAGCTAACCAACACCACCACACTCACAGACTCTGGGCTTTTGTCTACCCCAGGTTCGTCTGTGGACGGACGGTGAGCCGGAAGTAAATCCTTCCCCTCCGCTGACGACTCACCGACGCAATCTCGCAATAAGATGGTCGAGTTATACACAACCACCACATCCAAAAGTAGAGATAGAAAGACCATCTTCCCCGAATGAGGTGTGAGATGGCGCCCAGCCATCATCTTTTGAAACGACGGAAGTGCGCCATCGTTGGCGCCCCGCGGGATCTGTTAGGCTGTTAAGCTATGACATTTCATATTATATCTACCAACGATCGCCTCGGCAGACCTGAGGATTGCGGTGACAAGTGAGGCTAACTCTGTGACGGCGCTGCTAGGAAAGGTAACCACTGACGGGCGGCTGCTTAACTTTGACAAGTAAGTGCTAGCAGAGAGCTGTGCGTAAATTGCATCTTGTTGTTGTATGTCATCAAAGATGTCTATCTGTCAAGAGCGCACGTACCCAGCGTTGTAGGACAATGCGAGGGCATCGCACAATGGCAGTGCAGCACCGACAAAAAAAAAAACGCTCATTCGGGCGAATAATAGCAAAATAATGTCAAGTTGACAACATGAAGATGAAAAATAAGTCAAGATCACGCTCAACAACAACATAGTACGTGAAAATGGCAAAAGAATTCCGAAACCGAGAATCGAACTCGGGGCTATGCCTAACCTCTCACTGAGATGAGAGGGCATCATGTTGGCCACTACACCATATCGGATGTTCATGTCTTTCCTGGCCTAAACTCAAAATAAGTAGGGCAAGATTCACCCCACCAAGCTAAGTAGTCACCAGAGCAGGTATTCGCACCACAACTGGCAGACGAACTTCTTCCTCGAAACTGGTCAATTGTTCAGCCATCTCAAACAAATGACATTCGTCGCCCTCCCCAAAGCTTCTGCATCAAACAAACAATTTTGCGAGCCAGCGGGTGGACTCGAAGTTTTCTTCTCGACCAGTCATGCAGCTCGCCTTACCACTACAACAGTCAGCCTGTCTGGCACATTACAAATGTCCACATGCTGACCATTCTGCGATTCCACACAGAATGGCGTGCCGCGTTCTGCCCTTTTGTGATTTACAATCAACGTTTCAGCCAACACGAAGCTGGTCAGCATTTCTCAGCCGCCAGAGCCCAGAGGAATGAGAGAGAGAGTGTGTGCATCTAGAGCCATCGGAAAACCCACACCTCACCAAGGTACCTCACCCATGTCGCATCCTCAGTCCCGGCTCCTCAGACTGGGACGAACGTCGTCCCATCCGGAGAGGGTGCAGACGTAGTGTAAACACGCGGGAAATAATTGCCGGAAGTACGGACATACGGTACATCTTACAGTTTCGAATGTTCCGCGTACCGAGAGCCACAAGACAGAAGAAGATGGTTTCCGGCAGCTCCAATCGGCACAGCAGGAGGAGTTACAGCTTGCCTAGCTGGAGCTTGGTCGTGTGAGTACCGCACCGCTGGAGCGTTAAGGTTTTGAAGAAGGCCTGCAGTGCAGGCTGCTGGTCAGTCTCGCTGTCGCGGGGCAGCAGCAGCAGAAGCTTCGGACCCCCACGGTTCGGAACGTGGAGCTCCAGCCAGTGAGGCCGGGCGGGTTTCTCTGTCCTTCACGAAACCTACACACGACTGTTGGTCCTTGGATACCTACTTCCAAAGTAGGCATACCGGTCCACAATCAGGCAGCCTTGGAGCTCACCTGCCGCAACCTTCACGTAGCTTCTCGCGCGGTGCCAGGCTAGGAAAGCCCAAAGACCAATCCTGAGACCTCAAACTTGGCAGATGGTTGCTTCCTTTGGGCATCCCGTCGGGAAAGGAAGTCGGAGCAGAAGTCGGGAGGAGCTCCGACCCGAAGCGGCCGATCCACAGTGCTATTGCCTGCCTCTCTTGGGCCTGATGGAGTACCTAGCATGGCAGCAGAGGGCATATTGCCCGTAGTAATGTACCGTACGGTAAACGGATAGTTAGCCAAGTCCCGGCAACCACTTCGGGATCTCTTGCCTCTGCCCTGCGAGGGTCGGTTCGGCCACGGGTGGACCGTTATTGACCGTGGATCGTGTTTTGCAAACTTGGAGCTGCCTTGGTCGTGAACCCCGGCCAATCATGAAAGATCCTGGCATACTGCGTAGGTATCCGTACCTGTTGTGGGTTGTGGCTGGTGTCACTCTTGCTTGCTCATTCCCCATCTCTAGCACGCAAGCAGTGACGTATCTTGGTAAGAGTCAAAGGAATCTGCCCCTCTCCCCGTCGTCACTCTTGCTAGATTATCATCTTGAAGCAAAATGTCGTCGTGTCTCTTGCGAGGGCCGAAATGGCAATGCCCCAAAGTGAGCAGTTTGACAATGGACAGGACCTCACTCTGGCGAGATCCCAACGCTCTGCAATATCCATCAACAGCTAACAAACAGATCATTATCCCACACATGCTCCGTACTTCGTACCCAACGGCGACTACGTACCAAATCCACGCCAAAAGGATCAGCAACGGCATCCAGCCATATCCAGTCACACTTTCTTTCCGTTGGCAAGCTCTTCTGGATCTAGATGGAGGGGCCTTTCAAAGTTCAAGGGCCAGGCCGACGAACCAGATGATGCGCCGTGGCTAAAAATGGTCAGCCCAGCCTACCTTACGGGATACATGTCTACTGTGTATGTATGTACTTCGTCCGTCCACAGGGACCCGTCCGCCCTTTCAGGTTCCGGACCACCAACGCCCACCCGTCCGTATGATGATTTAGCACAGCCACAGGCCTCGAATCGTACGTTTTCACTCCCACCTTCCTCCCGTCAGATTGCACCAGATTCACCCGTCTGCTTACTTTGTCTCGGCGTCCATTGGTCAGAAGCCATCAATCTCACTCTTCTGGGCTCTTGATTGGTGAATCTCGACTGTGGCGGCTATCCTCTTGGGCAGTGGGGGTTGAAGGTGCTGCCAGCCTGCGTTGCCTGCTCATCCCACCAGGGAGGGGTGTGAAGGGAGCTCGCCGGGCCTTGTTAGTGGGCGGTTCCCTCTGCGCAACGAGTCACACTCAATCTCCTCATGCCCGCCCTCGTCCGTTTTCTGCCTCTTTTGACGCCAAATCGCATGTTTCGTGCCCCCCCGTCCGCCGATTTGGGTCCAAGTTGACAGGTGGGAGCGCGCGCGCCGTGAGGACACATCACAAATGTACGCAGTACCTACCTGTGGCATTCGTACAATTCATCCTACTGTGGTACAAGTCAGAAAGAGAAAGTGGAGGAAAGTGAGAAGCGAAAAAAGGGTCCCCCTCTCCTGGTGCCTGGTCTGGTGCCACGCCCACGCCTACCGCGCAGTTCATCTCTTTGCCCACGACTTCCAGCCCAAATATAATGCAGCCCGTCTGCTCCCCCTCATAACTTGCCTTCTATCATCTTGTTTCCCATTCTCCCTTTCAAGGATTCTAATAATAACCGACCAAGCCCTATTACCACCATCCTGCTCTTTCCCTCTGCCACCAGAGCCGCGTGTCGATAACTCCACATCCAACTTGACCTCAGCCTCACTCAACCTCTTATACAAAGCACGCGACCACCACCCTGCAACTATCTGAGACTTCTTCCGTCTCTTCATAACCTACAACTTACAAATAAGTCTTCTCACACGACAACCACACACACCCACTCCAAAATGTCGCCCACATACACCATGTCCGCACACCTGTGCAAGTCCATCTACGCCTCATGGCGCGAAACCCGCCGTTCGCCTTCCGATCTGCCCTCCCCCGGCGTCCAGGCTCCTAGCATGACCTCCTACTTCCCTCGCAGCCCTTCTCCAGAGAAGCGCTCCATGGACAGCGACCGCAGCGAGACCACCGTGCCCATGTCTCGATCGCCCTCGGCCTCGTCGTGGCGTGGACCCAAATAGGGGAGCGACTGTATGCATCTCGGTCAGCTCTTATACCCTTGAGCTTGAAGCTTTGAGCTTCAGCTTGGGGTGTTGAAAGAGCTCTCCACAACCACTCTTACCCAGTTGGACCAAGCAACACATCATCGGAACTTGGGACACTGGGCTACCTGCATGTACGCATTTACGATAGTCACGGAAACCGGAAAGGCGTCAAGGACATTGGAATTCAAAAACAGCAACATCAATCTTTCGAAGCTAGACTTGCAGCACGCGAGCTCAAGGGCCCCCCACTACGCCGACGTTACCTCCAAGCTCTGCTCCAGCCGGCGCTGACTCGGTCGCTTTCGCGTTCGGGTGTCTTATCAACGGCAGGACTTTTACAGGAGAACCACAGCCAAACGCTCAATCCTTTCTTCGTTCGATTGAGGGTTTTCCGGATTTACAGTATCGGGGAGTTTACGGCGCATACAACACAATCAATCAGACATTCACATCACATTCCGGCAGTCTTTGGTGGGGTGTCAGGGAAAGGACGTAAATCCGAAAAGGTTTCCTCGTCACGCCATCAGGGTCGGGCATCACATCAAGCCCACTTTTCTTGTCTCTTTTGTACTCCGTACTTTGTACCCTTTCCTCTTTGCAAGTTGCTGCTCGTACCATCAGCAGGCAGGGGAAGGAGTCAAGAGCACCCCTCCACGATTGTATCGCCGGCGGGGCACGCGGAGGAAGGTGGGATGTGAAGGGGAAGGGGGAAGAATATCGTTCGACAGACATGCAAAGCTACGACATTCGTCTCCATCTTTGCTTTCCTACCCCTTCCACCCCTCCTACTTCTCGGCCTGCTTCTGCTTGCCTTGCATTTCGCATTTTGCATTCTGCATCTTTTTTTTCTTGTTCTTCATTAGCAGAGCCTCCAACACTGGCTCCCGTGTATGGAATAGATACCCCCAAATAAATTGTTCACATCAACTTCTTCTATGCCGCTGCAGCAATTCTTGGCAACTGTGATTGAAACATTGTAATCTACAACTTGACCAACAGAGTCGATTCAGTGTCATCATAACCTGTCTGCAATGCCCCGTCTAAAGCCGAATGACCCTCTTCACGTGCCAAGTTGCCTCCTAGCCAACTTCAGTCTCCCCTTCCATGGACCATACTCCATACATACACGTGTAGGTCCACATCCGACTTCCGACACCGACTCTTCTCGAGCCCCCCTCCCCCCCTTCCGAACCGGCACTTCTCTGTTATCAATCAGTGATCGTCGGGCGGAGCCCCCTCCCCTTCCCCTTACTGCCTGCGTACATTATTATCGCGTACCATCAGTACGGAGTATGTATGTGGCTATGAGCGATTTGGGGGGGGATAACCTACCCCACATGAGCCACAAACTGAGTGCATCTCCAACCATTGGCAAACCTTCTCAAGAGTCCAGAGTCCGGACTCCGAAACCAGGAACAATCGTTAGGTCAAGAGTTGTACCCGTAGACCGCTGTTGACCGGACCCCACCATGACGCAAAAGAGGGGTGGAAAACTTGGGAAGAGCTCACGGGAAATTCCATCACCCTAGTTCACGCAAGACCAACGCCAGAATGAAGGACTGGGTGAGAAGAAGAGTCAAGAGAGAGACTGAGAGAGACGGGAGCCCACTTTGGGTACCTTGGTGGAGGACCGGACCTGCATTGGAATTGAGACTGAACATCAGACACCAGGGGGCAACTCGGGAGAGGGGCCTCCACTGATGAGCATGATGATGATTGATGTCCGTCTCTGCTTGACTTGCCTCACAGTACACCACGTACCGCGTCGTGCGCGTCAAGCTGTTCACCGTGGTCTTGCCGGAGGACGTTCGTCATAATGAAACGGGCGTTTCCTCTCTCTCGGTTTAACAATCATCCAGCATCCTGCTTTCCCTCCTTTCGTTCCTACGGCCGTCACCGTCGCCGTTCCCGATGGGGTAGTGCTCCGTAGACGGGGTCCTCGCGTCCGACTCGGTTCATCCGTGACCTCGCCATCGCTCTGTCCGGTCCGGGGGGGCCAGCCGTCAATCATGTACCGATGGATGGCCAATTTTAAAAGTCTTTGGTCATCGTCCAGTGTCCAAAGCAAACCAAAGTCTCACCGTACATCAACACCATTGGGGCACATCCTCCACTTCTTTCTCCCAAGGACGTTCTTACCACACTCTTATCCTGTCTATCTTCTCACATGCGCATATTTGCGAGACTTCATCTCTCAAGATAGAGATCATACATAAAAGTTGGGAAAACCCCGCGCTCACGAGATTTTGGGAATTGCCCCTTCTCTTGATCATTCTGCAATCCTCCTCCTCGACCATCATTGAAGAGGAGAACCGTTCCAGTGGCATCGCACCCTCTCTCAAAGCCCCTACAGAGTTACGCAAAAGATGAATGAAAAGAAGGGAAAGAATGAGGCTAGAAAGTCGAATTAACCCGAATGGGCTTGAGTTTCCCTCAAGGTCATGAACAAGTTTCCTCATCAAATGAAAAAGTAAACCGCCATAAAACCGTCGACGATGCTGCTCTGCTGCTCCCCACCCTCCGACTCAGTCCCTCCTCCACCTGCACCACACTCCCGTCCCCTCCTCACCGACTCACTCACTCGGTGGTGCCCCACCCTCTCACGTCATTTCTCCCAGCTTCATCAACATCCTCACTTCTACCGTTACGACCTCATTCCCTCTCACACAACGGTCCAACCATCACCCATCACCACCACCGTCATCACGCACTCTACCCCACTTCACTCCACCACTTCACCTACACACTCTCTCATGACCAATCTGCCGTTCTCAAGAAAAGGGGTCAACTCAGCCCAACCTCTCCATGTAAACCAGGCATCCCCATGTCGGCACACGGCAACATCGTAACCTCCCCTAACGAATGTGGCCAGTATCATCCTTGGACAAAAAGACCAGAAAGGAAAAAGGAATGAGGGCTACACTACTCGCGAATGACGAGGGCAAAAAATATCAATTAAACCCCCAGTCAAAACTCTCAACCTCGTCAATGCCTAATAATAGGACCCCTCTCCACATTCTCCATCCAGACTTCATCAATGCCATGAAAAACTGACTCCCCTTATTTAGACTCTAGTCCGGTCCTTCTAGAAAAGCTCACGGAACGACGATGTCCCATTCTTCAATCATTCTTTACGCGACTCGTCCGGTCCATCATCTTCAGCGTGACATCCTCTCACAAAGTCTCAATCTACTACACTGTTGCACCCCTCCATGACCTACATCGTGGGGACATGCACTCATCTGGAGACTCACTACAGATGGGAAACTTTCCCTTTTAGACCCCGACGCATCAAACTATTGGTCATCACATCACATTTGGCTTCATCAGGAACCAGGGGGGTCCGTTTTACAGAAAACTGACATGTTGCCGCATTCATTCAAAGCGAGCGAGCGACATTGCTGATCCCCCACCTCGCCAAGCAAGGCCCTCCCCGCACCCTGGACTCTCCCCTACTCTCGTTTTCTGTGCTCTGTATTTCGTAAAAAAATGTGTTGCCTCTGATCCAACAATGTGTGTGCTCCCACATCCCGTGCCCTTATGCTCGGTGCCGTTATCGCTGCACTACTGTCGCATTCAACCATATTGTGAGTCTGTTGAAAGCCACCAATATCGTAGAAGCGAAACGACAAGAACCAAGCTCGACGCGGCTCGTGCGAAGAGCGAGAAAATCACCCAGTTCTTCCCCAACACCGTTTTGTTGTCTACCTGTTCTTGTTCCTCTATCTTCCAGCCACTGATGGGTACTCGTATTCGGAGCCAATGGCAAAACGCACATGGCGCTCGAAGCGCTCACACGCAACGCGAAGACGGCGACTCTACATGGCTGACGCAGCGTGCGTGGTGATGCCAGCGCTTGCATTCGGAGTCTCTTCACCGCTGGATGACTCTTCACTTCCGAGACTGCCTCCAATACGGCGTTTGGCGTCCTTCTTCTCGGCATCGGTGACGTCCTTTGCGTCCTTCCGCATGTCGGGACCCCACTGAGGCTGGTCAGGAGCGTGTCCGACAGACATACCTACGCGAACCTATAAATAATGTCAGCAGCTACTCTCAACGGGGGGCCCTTGAATATAACTTACCAAAGTCTCGAGAGCTCCGTTGGAGTTGTCAGTCAGGTCGTCGTCGAACTTCATCTTGCCCGGCTCGAATAGCAATACGATAGTGCTGCCACCAAATTTGAAGTAGCCAAGTTCGTCGGCACGATTGACTTGCGCACCCTCTTTTTGGGTAATCACGGTACTGCCAACCATCATGGCACCAACACAGATGACCATGACGCGGCCGTGGGTTGGGCTATCGATGGGGCAGAGGACTCGGACGTTCTCGCCGTAGACATCGAGAGCGGAGCGGATGGCCATGGGGTTCACCGTATAGTACTCTCCCGCAATCGTCTTCGGCTTGCCCAAAACACCGTCAACAGGGATGTGGAAACGATGGTAGTCCTGGGGCGCCAAACGGAAGATACCAAGAGCACCATTCTCAAACCGCTTCACATCTTCGGGATAAGCATCACCAAGCAAGCGCTTGATGGAGAACTCGCGGCCCTTGATCCAAACCTGGGTCGCCTGGTTCACACTGTTGAAGACAACGCTGCGACAATCCGCGGGAGAGACGACAACGTCAGGACGATCAGGAGCGGAGCATGGGCGAGCTTCGGGTTTCAGAGCTCTGTAGAAAAACTCATTGAAGTTTTTGAACTCTTCCGTCGGAAGCAGCACCTCAGACATGTCAAGGCGGTGGAATTCGATGAACTTAGGAATCTCGGCCTTCGAAGCCGGGTCATCAAATTTCTTGCCCTGCTTGACACTCATGCTCTTCAGCATCTTGCGGACTAACATAGTATTGTCAGTTGGGTTTCTTGTGAACTGTATGCAGCAGAAACTTACTTCGCTTGGTCTCCATATTGCTTGACTTCAATCCCTTGTACAACAGGCGAATGCCCAGTCTAACGTAGACGCTCATTTTCTCCTCGTTAATTTGGCCAGTGATGCGATCTTGGACAAGGATATTTGCAGAGTTGGCTCCCAGCTTGTAACCACCGTATGAGATCTTTGTGATGACCTTGGAGTACCACTTGCGCTGGGCCTGGCTAGCAGTGACAAAGCCGCCCATGACAAGGTTGTTGACTTGTCTCCAGTCCTGGCTTGCGCATGTTGCAATGTGAGTGATGATGTCAGTATCCTTGCGCTTGTTCAAGCGCGGCTGGTGGCAGATGGGGCATTCTCTGATTTCGACCACATGCTCCTCGCCGGCACGATCCTCGGCCAGGTCGTCCCTGTCGAGCAGTTCGCCTTCCTCGCCAGGAGTGCTGAGCTCTGGAACGTCGAGAGTTCCTTCGGACGAGCTAGATCCTTCTGCTGGTGGACCACTGGGGACGTTGCTGGTGCCTTGAGTAGAAAGCAAATTCTTGACCTTATCAGCATCCGGCAGCATGCCCTTCATTCTGTCTGTGACGCTGAGCTGTGGGCGGCTCTTAGCTTCCAACTGATCTTCCAAGCATATCACAGCTTCGTCGAATGTCAGGTCCGAAATGTCATCGCCTTGGGCTCTGTGGGGGAATCGCTGGAAGAAGCTGTCGATGGTCGACTCGCGCAATGTCGATCCGAGAGTGTCGAGCATCGTAGTCAGCTCAATCTTGCTGATGCGGCCGCTCTCGTCGGTGTCATACTGCTTGAGCATCGATCTCCAGAATTGCTGTCGCAAAGCCGGGTAAGGGACGTATTTGGCGCGGATGTAGAGGACCGGGTTGTGCTTGGCCTCCCATTTCTTGGCATCCTTCATCTTCAGGGCGACGCTGAAGTCGTGGAATTCCGCATCGTCTGCTTCAAGTTCGGCAGTCTGCGCACCGGCGCCTGCAAGAGCTTGCTCGGGAGACAGAAACTCTGGGTTCAGCGTCGAGCCCTGGGCAGGAGGCGTAGGGGTAGTCGTTCCGGTCTGGGTTGTTGTGGATGCACTGCTTGCATTCTTCGACAACCCAGGTCGCACCTTGCTCAAGCTTTGGGAAGATGACGTACGGGACATTCCCAGCTTCTTGAAGCGGCGCTGCTGAGGGGCGACATACTCATGGGGCTCGGGTACGTCGTACAGACCAGTTTCGGGATCTGCCTTGGGGGCCTTGTCGATGAGGTCCCTGATAGACAATGAGCAGTCGGCGATGAAATCGTTTCCTGAGTACTTGTCATGGTCCATCACGGTAAAGGAGAACGAGTATGTCTGCTCGTGGCCCTGTACTTGGAAAATCATCTTTTCATTGAAGACCGGGTTGAGGTTGTGCCGCACTCGCTTGGTCCGGTACGTCTTCTTGCCGAGTGACGCAACGACGAAAGGATCCATGTCAAATGTGGTCCGGGTTGAGTTGGGCTCGGGAGGCAGGTCCGTAATGTTCAGGACTTCAAGATAGATGACTCCCACAACGTCGCTTCCACTATTATTGAACTCGTATGTTTGATCTCTTCTCTTCTTCTTGAGGCCCTTAATCCTCAGGCGGCGCTTGCGTTTCTCGGCGACTTCGGGCTTGCTGGGATCATCGTCTTCGGGGGTATCATCTTCGATATCGAGATCATCGTCGTCGTCATCTTCTTGATAGGCATCGGTTTGATTGCGCGACAATGGAGGTGACGGGTTGGTTCCGCTGACCCTTATATTCTGGACGGGCTGGATGAGGGGGGTCATGGTCGGTGTGATCTGTCGGGAGCCCGCAGGCAACTGATTGAGCAAGGTATTGAGCTTCTCGAATATTTGTTCGTGGGAGGCGGCTGTGTTAGACTGGTCGAAGAGGGTGAACTGAAGCATGACCTCGCCAGAGACCACGCTGGTCTTCTTGCCGGGTCTCTTGCTCTTGAGAGGGTACCATTTCGGGGCTTGCTCGATTTGCTCATTGGCGAAGATCTCCTCCAAAGCAAGGTCGAACTCGCCAAGGTAGTCCTTGCCGAAGCGGTCCTTGTCCCAACATATAACATCGAGAAGGAGGCTCTGGGTCGAATTGACCGGTAGTTCTTCGATGACGTTCCATTCTGGATTGAGAGTCTTGGGCACCTCGTGGGTGGTCACCTTGGCGTCACCGAGGGTCAAAACCAGGTACTAGAAGGGTTCATGTTAGACAATTGATAACGGAAGCAGGCGCGGGTTGGATTCGAATTCGTACTGGGTCGGACGTGCCGCGTCTGTCTTTTGCGGCAAGATTTCGAGCCTAATATGCATCAAGCGTCAGCAATCGTGTGTCTTGTCTTGGCTACCCAGCTTGGACCCGCGCATTGGCGCTGCAATGACATGGTATTTTTTTACCTTCATAACGACGACCTTCAAGGTCAAGCCATTCTCCTTTGGACTCAACTCCATCTTGCTGTTGGTGCTGCCGGTGCTGTTGTTTCTCGTAGGACTGCTGCTGCGGCTGTTACGGAGGGAGGAGCTGGACTTGAGTCGTCCAGGGATGATGCGGACCATAGTGGACGACGGCGGGTCGGGGAGCGGCCCCTAAAAAGAGTTGCGGCAAGCCAAGGAGAGGGTTTGGAGGGCGCAGGGCACACGACGTGTGTGCGTGAGGGCGACAGGCCAAGAGCAGACACCACTCACGGGCAGAGCGGCCAGATTGAGGGGGCGAGGTGACGTAGGAGACGCACTGCGGAGCGCTGGGAAGCCTTAGGTCGCGTCAGGTACTTGCGGTACCTTACGTATTTGGCTCCAGCGGCTATCCAATTGTCATGACCCGACAGGCGAAATGGCCGACTTGTTTCTGGGGTGGGCGTACACAGCAAGGCAACCCTTCCTTTTCGACCTCTCACACACCTCGGATTGTTGTTGCTGTTGCTTGTTGCCGCGCTCGAATTGTTGTTGGCAGGGCCCAAGGCGTAGGTGGTGAGTGGAGCGGTGGTGCTGCTGGTGTGGGCAGAGGCGCGCGCGCTCAGGAGATGAGGTAGCGCAGCTGCAAGTGGTGACAGGGTTTCGGTAGCAGTAGCTTGCTGGTTGCTGATCCGCGCTTCTCAGTGAGTGCGACGCTGTGTTTGTCCGTTGCGATATGTGCTTCCCTGCCAGCTGGACTGCTCGACGACGCAAGACAGCGAAAGGTGGCGTTTACTCGAGATAGCTCTGGACGAATTGGCGATGACTGGCGAGCCACACGTAACAATTGCTGTCGGATGTGGTTGGGGGAGGCCTTTTGGTAGCGTGTCGAGCAGGGGCCTTTGGTTGCCTCGACGTACAGCTGAAGAGCAAATCAGGTTCAGGTTTGACCTCGCAGGTTTGGAACCGTCAATGACCTTGAGATGAAGCCAATGTCAGTATTGGTTGGTGATGGATCTCACGGAGGGAAGAAATGTCTAGTAAGTAGGTGAGAAAAAGGGGAAGGGCTAGAAGCAGAGAGCAACGAAGAGAAGAAGAAGAAGAAGGGAGAAGAGAGATGAGGTAGGAGCTTGGGGCCCCTTGAGGGCTGATGTCTGAATAATAAGAGGCCCGGGGTCGAGAATGGAAAGTTGAGTGAACAAATGTACAGATTTAATTATGTGGCTTCGATGCACATCCAACCTGGCGCCACCGCCATGTGCAACTGGAACGAAGGAGTAAGCTAGGGAGAATGGCCAGACAGGAGGAAGCGAAAAAGGTAGGATATTAGGATGATTCAGACGGCTTTTTGGTTTCCTGCGAGCAAAATCTTGAGGGAAAACAGGAAGAAGGCAGAAGAGAGGGTAAGAGACGGGGGAAGAGAGAGAGAGAGAGAGAATGAGAAAGAGGCAGAAGCAGAGACGTCGCAGAACTCCACGGCTCAATGCAAGCGGAGGTCAAGGTCGGAGAGAGAGCGAGAGCAACTCTGGAGCCTGGCTAGGGAGACAGAGAGAGGAGCGGTTGCCCATCTTACCTAGGAAAAAGGATATGGATATGGACATGTACTTCTGGTTGAATTGCAAGAGACGTGGTGTTGGAGGTACCTTTTTTTTCTTGTTGTTTTTACGTCCGATGTGGCCGTGTATAGACACAAGACAAAACGTATAGCGAGGGTATTCAGGCCGGGCGGGTACTTTGAGATTTGGTGAGATTTTGGTGGTGGAGCAAAGTACCGTCTCGTCTTGTCGTATGTTCCAGCGTATTTCGTCCCAGATACGACGACTTCTGGTGGCCGTTGGCTGGAAAGGTCCGCGGGTGCTTCGGCTCGTGGTGCAGTCCCCTAGCGGGCAAAGTGGCCACTGTTTGGGGTGATGTGGGTGCGGTTGGGTGGGTTCACTTGAGGCGTTTGGCGTGGTTTGGGGTGGGAGGCGGGATCCTGAGCAGGGAATAGAGCTGGAGACGGACGGAGCTGGAGAGAGCTGGAGCTGGAGCTGAAGCTGAAGAGGCGTCCAAAGATGAGTGAAAACTCGACTTGAAAACAGCCAGAAATAGGAATCTCTGGGAGACGAACTCTAAAAGAGAAAACGCTTTGGGGCACCTTGCGCCTGGAAGGTAATGGAGGTAAGTTAAAACCTATGGAGGTATGTATTGCTTGGTACCTTGGTCGCTCGCAGCTACCTTAGGCGTTGAGCACGTCTTCGCAAGCACTGGCACGCTCATGGAAGTCCAAAGATTCAAAAGTGAAGAAGAAGGATACCTAGCTAGATCATAGAAGAGCCCAAGTAGAGTTCGGGAACGAGAACAGACGACACCAAGGGGGGGAGGTCTGGGCCATGTTTTTGTCTTTCGTCTTCTTCTCTTACCACTTCTCACAAGGCAAGGTTGTTTAATACTCCAAACGTCTGGTAAGGTAGGTAATGTATGGTATTTCCCTCACCCAAGTACACACCGACCGCACTGGTTGGAGAAGGTGGCCTGTCGTCTTCAAGTGATGCATAAGTACAAAAGCTAAGATATGGTAGGCGAAAGCGAGTTCTATCTGCTGTCTCTGCTTCATACTACCTAGGTACGCCCCCCAAGAGAGACATGCACCTCGAGTCCCCTAGCATTGAGGTCTTCTCTACAGTTCGCAACAATGCGTGAGCGCGGATGTGAGTGAGGGACTCCCAATCTGCGGCCCGCCAGAGTAGTACATTTCGAGGGTGGTTAATTTCTGCAGTACGTACCCGCCCAGTCTGACATTGGTGTCAGCTCGTGTACTTCCTTCTGGGGTCCATCTTCCGCAAAGCGAGTCCATAAAAGTACTTCAATAAGCAGAAAGGTAAGGTACCGCCGCACCAAAATGGAAACACCCAAGGAACGACATCCTCCCGTCTACGGAGTACAAAAGTAACAAAAGTATTTAATACCTGAGGTACCTGAGGCAAGACGAAATGTGTTTTTAGACGCTCCTTCCCAATCCTTCCTCAATTCCAATGGCAACTGCAACCACCTCGGTTTCCTTGAAGTTGAGACACGAACAATTCACTCGCAAGTTCAACATGAGATAGAGCAGGCACGCAAGTCCAATCATGCCCAAATTCATAGACAGCAAGATAAGGTAAGGCAGGCAGGAATGAGCCGGAACGCCAGAATGCTTGGCCCCCACGCTGTGGACAGACATCGACAAGACAGGCACGGAAAATGAAGGGCGAGTGCGAGCGCGAGCCTAGGTACGAGTGAGAAACAGCGCAAATTCAACTTGCTTTTCTGCACTTGCTTTTGTTGTATTTTTCATGTGCTTCGGGCTTGAGGTAACCGTAACCAACCTTCTCGCTGTTTCTCAACTTCGTCGCATCGCCTTTCCACCGCCTCTTCACCCGCTGCTTTCACCAAAGGTACCCATGGACGGGCGAGGTTTTCTCATCAATCTGTCTGTCCCATCACTCCCCTTCATTATCAGCAGCAGCTACCTCAGACACAGTATGTCGGACTCGCACAAGAACCCGTGCCTGACCATCACTGCCCACCTTATTTGTCCATCCTATCAGACTGTCTCCCCAATTAGATGCACCTCCCTGTTCTAACCCCATCTCGCCCCAATACCCCATCCACAGTGGTCATTATGCCATCCCGAATCCCGTCTGTCGCTTGTCCTTTTCCCTCATGTTCGTTCGCTTCCTTGTCAATCCTATCCCCTGCTGTCTTGCACTCCTCTTCCGCCCCGTCGGTCGCGTGCCTATCCCCTCGGTCGCTTGTCGCCGTATTAGCGACACCCGCGTCTCGTCAACATATCGCGCATCACGATAGACCTCCCAAGTCGAGTTAGCCGGTCCAACACTACCCCAAGCATTGCCCAACAGCCTGGATAGCCCCTCTTGAATATTCACCAATTCATCCTCATGTCCGGTTTCCCGCGTCAATCAGTTCCGAATCTCTACCCAGACGCAGCAGGCCACGAATCTTCAGCCGGGACTAAGACAGGCCCAAGTCCTTGTCCATGTCCATAGCCCCAGACGATGCCCCTCCCCTCCCCAGAATCTCCTCACCCTACGGATATATACACGCTTCACCCGACATCTGCCAAACCAAGCCGAATTCCATCTCGCCGAGCCGGACTGAGGACTCTCACTCCAGACCTTTCCCGTCCCCCTGAATTGCCGCTCGATCCCAACGGCTATCACCCGATGCTCCCTTGCTTCCAGCCAATGTAGCCCGACCTTCAAGTTTCACAAGGTGTGCAGATCTGTTAAATCACTCACTGTCACGACTGTGTTACTTTACTGCCATTAGATTTTCCATACATGCCATTCCAAGTTCTATCCTTTGAACCAGGCCTAGATGCCTCGTTGCCGACCTGTCTTTGGTCGTTCAATTCATCCTTCTCGCTACACAGAAACCCCCTCATCAAAAGTCCCGCCGCCTCCGGTAATTCATACGAACCCCATACGGTCTCTCGATGTGGTGTAGTTCGTCGATTGCGCGGCCCCCTCTTCCCCTCCACCTCCACGAATCCAGTCTGTCGGCTTGCGCCCCTCGTCGGTTGCAACAACACCTGCAGCACCGCACCGTGGCCCGTACAACATGGCTGCCCAGAACCCTACAGACGGGTTTCCCTTCTTTCTTTTCTGCCGCGCTTCCGTCGTTCCATCTTTTCTACCCTATCCGTACGACCCAAATCGGGCATGGGTTGCCGGACAGCAGACTTGAGAGTAAGAATTGATGAATAAAGGACTGGCCTCCCTTCGTCTTCATTCCCTCCAAGTGCAACACATCGAGAGGCTCTCCGCGCCAAGACTTGATGATGCGTATTTACTGCATAGAGAAGACTTCCAATGTGCCGCCCAAGAGTCTTGGAGAGTCTTGGTCGATCTGTCTCCAGCCAAGTGCCAGCGCGGGCCAAGAGAAGCGGCTCGTGCCATCTGAACGTCACCTCAACCTTACAAGAGTAGTGCACCTTAGGCTCAAGGTTGCATAGACACTAAGAAACGATGAACTGCCAACCGTTCCCATCTTGGCATGGGCAAGCCTCGTCATCAAAACACCCTCCATCTTTGCCCAGCTCTGGCTTGCTAGTTTCTGAGCTCCCAATCATACGCACCTGTGATGGAATTTTCCCCAGACTCAAGTTCAGCTTCAAGAGTCGGCAGTAGCAGATAAAGATGTTTGATGATCTTGGGATAGTCTGCCAGGAACAGAACATGCTCAATAATTCAAGGTTGGCGGCGCCTCCGATGCTGAGGTAATCAAGCAAGTCGCCAAGTACCTCGCCTAAGTACTAGGTACTCTAGACTTCCTTTGATGAGGAACTATCTTCACCTCTGCCTTCATAGCTGAACTTAGTACACTTGCTATACCTCACTCGTTATACATGCACAATTTGGATGATGGGCCTGAATGAAGAGCATACTGGTCCCGGTGTACAGATGAGTTTTCCTATTTCTTAGCCTCCTGTGTTCTGGGCCCTATACGGCAAAGACCTACTGCATACTCCGTAGGTACTACGTAGGTAGTGACCTAAAAATTGCATGGCGCTAGAACATGGTGAGCAAAAGTCTGGCGGGGCACGGGCCGTCTGGACGCCCCAGCGATCCAAGCTTCAGGCTCCAGCTCCTATGGCCTACCGTCGTCAATCCCACTTAGACGGGGCGGCCACGACCAAGTTTCTCGACACTCTTTTCTGAGCTCACTTCCGTCGGGCCCAACTCAATTCAGCCGAAATCACTCAGTCGAATCATACCAAGGCCAATAAACGACGATAGGGTGAGACAGGCAAGCTGACACTGAAGTAGCGGCTCACTCAAAAGGAACATGTGCGTAGACGGTTGAGGCCAGCAGGACACCCAACGATCGGCCGGTTTCTGCAATGCCGCTCGTCAGCTCACGCCCATCTTCGTCAGAATGACTCTCGCGTCTCTTTCACACCCTCTTCCTATTCGACTTGCTTCTACGGAGTAGTTTTCTACTCCGTATACCATGGCCCCCTTTTTGCAGTTCGCTGACGTCCAAGGCAAACGAGAAGCAAATAAAAGCCAAGTCAAATTTCGGCTTCGATCCGTCTGCAGCGCTGCACAACATCGGTTCCAAGACCCGGAGCCTGCAAGCCAAGCCCAAGCATTCGAGGCCTCCGTCAACGAGAAAGCAAATGATAATAGTCCGTCCTCACCTAATTAACGACCCCTTATGACCCCAATCCTTCCTGGATCTCCAAGACTTCTCAGCCATGCCAGCAAACGTAACCGCCCACCCATTCGTCAACTCTCCTTCAACTCAAGACCCGTCGTGGCCTTCATCTTTCGGTGGCTGCCCCCGGCTTAGCCCTGGGGCGGAGAGGGGCGGGGGGGCTCCAGTTATGACGCAGGGCTCAGCGCTCGCTCACCACCCACTGCGCCAGAGTGAAAGGAGCAACCACGGCCTCTTGTGCTTCGATCGAGGCGTGCCCCAGCGATGGCAGGGCCAAGCGGCAAGCCTCGAGCTTTTCATTTCGGCCGGATACCCGTCCGCGTGGAGCTAAACTGGGCGCTCCCGACTCCCGAGGGCCCCGAGTCGGACGACGTTGATTCCTTTTTTGAATACCTCCTTTGCTTCCATGTCCTTGGTGGCATCCTCCCCCATCGTTAGACTAGATACCTACCTAATTGGAGTTCCCACCCTATTTTGTCATCCCAAGTGTTTTTGACGTTTTCTACGGATACTTTGCAAGCTACGCACGTGCTCGGCTCGCAGTCGATACTAATCACCGATCGATGGCCCGTCTAGCCGCCTCCGGTGTGGCGCATCTTTTGCGCTCGAGTTGTGAGGTCAGGCTGCTTTAGTTCGCTCGCTGCGACTTGTGACGAGTGGCGCCGTAGACTTTGAGTTGAGGCTGATTGTCTGATTGTCACTACCTACTGAGCCAGGCGTTTCTCAGCTCCTACTGAAGCTGTCCCGATGTTGTTAACAATCATCCCTTTCTCATCTTGTCTTTTTAAGGCGTAGTATGCCGCGACATATAAAACAACTAGTTTTGTTTCTGTGCTTGAAGCACTTTGTATAATACTCCTCGGAACCTTTTCAGACCATTCGAATATACTGCTGGACACATTGCGTTGTTCGAGTCTGAACGACGTCATGCTCACTATGGTTATCACGTCGAGGTCAAAGTAGACAACGTTTTGATCAAGTATATCGATCATAGCCATGGGACATTGTCAGGTACATATCACGCCCATCTCCAAGAACAAGCATAGCCATTACGCAGAAACACAATGCGGTAAACTGCCAGCGCAGGATGGCTTGAACTTGAACCATTACTCCAACGACGTCCGTCTCCTCTGAACATCAATTCTTACTTCGTTTCTCAACTCAAGAGACCCTGTGGAGACAAGCGGAAGTTATAGAAGATTCACTACAATGTACAGAGGCATCCATGTGAAAGCAGGCCTTGAAGTCGATTCCCATGTGCTTATATATCAACTTTGGGGATGGATCTCGCATGAGAAAGACACTTCGATATTGACATTGACGGTTGGTCGGGTATTCGATACTGAGGACTGTCTTGGTACTCATTTTGCTATTCCGACGGCTGGCCGCTCCGGATAAAGCAACTCTGTCTTGATCTCGTAGCAACGCAACCCATTCCGGAGTTGCAACATATCCATCACCAGGAGCCCGGCCATTCGTTCATCTTCAGTCCAAGCACAACATGCTCTGGTCTTCATATCCAACCTTCACAATCCCATCCTCCTCACCGGACCACTCCTCCTCCTCCTCCTCCTCTTCCCAGCCCCCATCATCTTCACACTCTCCGCCCAATCCCCCGTCCCATTCCCCGGATCCGCGTCCGTCGCCTTCGTCTTACAAACGCTCCCCGCCCTAGCCTTCCCATTCGGCCCATCCACCGCCTCAAACTCCCTCTTACTCTTCAACCCGGTCACCATGGTCTTGGCCGCCTCCTCCAGCCACCCATTCACAAAGTCCCCGTGGAAACACCGGCTCCCGCCGCACGCGAGCTCGATCGGCGGGTCCCCGCCCTTCCATCCTTCGGGTATCGCTTTCTTGGTGTCGTAGCGTATACTAAACCGCAGCTGCGGCATCCTCTTCATCCCACCCGCACACGCTCCAGTCTTTTTAGCAGAGTAGGCAGATTTGAGTGTGGTTTCGTCAACGCAGTCCGGGAACCAGAGGACCGCCTGTAACGAAGTCGAGCACGTGCTCTGCGGGAACTGAGCGTGGTCTTTCCCGCCTGCGTCGAACGCCTGGTTCTGGCAGAGCCAGGTCACGTCGGAACCGGGAATCAGGTCCGCTTCCGTCGAGGCCTTTGAGTTGCCCGCCACGACGGAGAAGTTGGGCGGGATGGGCACCTCGGCCGGGTCCTTGTCAAAGTTGTAGTAGGCTACGAAGGAGACTGGTTCGATGGGCGTTCGGGTCTCGCCTTGGACATGGTAGAGCGTGGGGATCCCTGGCGGAAGGGTGTAAGTTGAGGTCTTTTCGCTGCAAGACCAGAGAAGATAGTCTTTTTCCACAGTCGTACCATGCCAGAAAGAAGAGGGGGAGAGGAAAAAAGAGCAACTTACAGTAAACAGAAAAATCATTCG
This sequence comes from Colletotrichum acutatum, assembly GCF_030867785.1. Classification (NCBI taxonomy): domain Eukaryota; kingdom Fungi; phylum Ascomycota; class Sordariomycetes; order Glomerellales; family Glomerellaceae; genus Colletotrichum; species Colletotrichum acutatum. Next base: position 490,496 of record NW_026849009.1, read on the forward strand.
GGTTCTGCGCCGTAGAACACCCCTTTTGCAACTCGGCCGTCGAGCTCATGTTCACCCTCACCGCGTCGCTGCCGAAGAAGCTGTGCATGTGGCTCTTGTACTGGCCCGGGATGACGATGGGATCGATGTTCTTGCGCATGAAGAAGTCGACTTTGGTGTTTGTAAAGGCTGCCGCCGGACCTGCTGCTGCTGCAAAGAGCAGCGCGAGTCTGTCTGATGACTTCATCTTTTCTTCCTCTCTGTGCGTTGTGATGCAAGCGAATGTGTATGTAAAGTGGAAAAGACAAGAGAGGGCCGAAAGAGACCGATCAAATGAGATGATGGAAAGCGAGTGTAAGTTTGAAGAATCGTCCCTCTCCAACTCCTTCTGGGTATAGAAAAGGTTCCTGGCCGAGTAAGAAGAGGAAGACCGGTGGGCGGAACTGCTAGTTGTCTTTCTTCTCTCGAAAAAATGAGCAGATTAGACGAACTGCGAAGGTCTACTCCTTTAAGCCTCGACCCTTAATCACTCATCTACCCGTTTAGCTTTGGGTTCCCATGTATGAGTTTAACAACAAAGGTTCTGACAAACCTAAGTGACTACGATAGCCATCCCGGTCCTGGCAGGAAACACACCGAGAAGCTGGATGGATGGATGGATGGATCGGTATATTACCGGCGGCCTTGGCATTGTTTGAACCATATCCCCGGGCCCCCTCCCCACGAAGTAAAGTTTAATGTACATCAGATGCGCTCCCGTCGCCGTTATAGTTAAATATTTCTTGGCCTTTATTCTGTGGGAACAAAGTCTGGCAGTGTGACCAACTTATTACGTGCGGACACTCAAAGCAGCGAGAGTCCGATCAAGACTCTATCCCATCCTACGGAAAAGCCCCTGAAACTCTGTTGTCGATCTGTCCCTTGGCGCATAGATCAGATGAAAGTCTAGAAATTCGCCGGATGGCAATGAGAATGTGGCATTTTCAGACTCGAACATACCAGCTAGAGAGAGACACATCGGATTCGGTTGCGCTAGTCCATCGACTCGAATAATGGTTCATGTTGTCGACGGTGGATCAACAGCGTTAGAGTCGATGGTATGTGTGTATGTTCTTGATCATCATGCGCTCGGAGTGCTCTCTTCCGTGCATATAAGGGTGTGGGTAGAGTTGGAATCCCATCAGCATATCAGCTAGATAGCTTTACCTTGTGGCCTTCACCATATTGTCCTCCAGATAATTCGAGGCCGTCTAGCTCTGGCGCCAAATACCCTGCCATTCGAAAAGCGCAAACACCACTTGAAGTGTACTGCAGTGGTGGCAGCCTTGAAGCTTCACTTGAACACGATTCATAGTATGCATTATACCGAACTGCAAAGACAATTTGACACGTCAGACCCAGCGGCCTTCTCGCCCTAAAGAGGGCGAGGAATGGGGTCAATTCTTTAGAATGCTGTTGTACACTAGTACAGGTTTCAGTAGCGACTGTTCGTTTTGACTGCTTCCCTCCACGACTTTGACGGACTCCTGTGTTCCAGTCGCTAGGGATGAATTCATCCACATCCCGAAATATGAACGTTTCAAGTGAACCCGAATGCCTTGGTGTCTTTGAAGACGCCCAAAGGAAAGTTTGTTTTTGTGAATGACGGACTCCCTCCTCGCGTTACGCCTTTGCTTGCTTCTCATCGTTTCAGAAAGTCCCCAATCCAACATTTCATGTCGAGCAAATTACGAGTACAAAAGGCGACGAATAAGCCGCCGTATTATGCAAATGTGGCCAGGCATGGGTGACCAAAGGCTCAGTCCTCAATGGCGTTCTCATCGACGGGCTTCGCTGGGCTGGTCATGCTTGCCTTGACATTGCCACGGGCCTTCTCCTGACTCTCGACGAACCGATCCCAGTGCATGGGATCAAGTGCTCGAAGTCCCTCACGGACCTGATCGCGGTCCTCGTTGAAAACGCGCATGATGCCCTTTTGTTCAACCTTTTGGATCAAATCAGGGTCATCAATCTCTTCAATCATCTGGTGAAGCATGGCTGTGTGCTTGGGGTCGAGGCCGACTTCAAGTACGCCGCTCAGCAGACCATAGTACTCGGGCTTGATGATTCCAGACCGAATCTTGTGACCGGCCCTATGCATTCTACCCTCCTCTTCGGCAAGTGCTTTCGAGGTATGCGACAACGTCGAATTCGTGCGCGGCAGACCAGGCCGGACCGATAAGCCGGTCTCGTCCTCGGCATCGGACGGAATGCTGTGCTGATCAGGATCCTCCGTTGAGGAAAGCGAAGTACCGAGTTGGTCACTCTGGCTGGGCAAGGTGGTCTCCGATGCCTCGTCTGTGGACACACGAGTTTCAGGAAACTCATCTTCGAACCGCTTGATGATGTTGGCAAGTGTGACGTCGAGGAACATCAGCTTGCGCAGGTTGTGTTCATCTTCCTGCGGGTTGACTCTAGCCTTAGACAGTGCTGGTTGCAGCCGCTGACGAATCTTGCGGGCGCTGGCCAGTAGATGCTTCGACATATCCTTGGCCTTTCCTGGAGGCAGCTTCGGTCGCGGGCTCGCAGGCACTGGTACGCCATCTTCGAAATCCCGGATGAACTCGCCAGATTGCCTTCTCGATTCATCTCCCCTGTTCTTGAGACAGCAAGTGAGAGCCTTGACAACACCAGTGCCTCCAATGACGTAGTCATCGTCTGGCGCGGACTCGTTGTCCGAGTCTTCTCTGAGAACGTCGTGGCCGACGAGATGTGCGAGTACATCGGGATATGGTGGGATTGGGCCGCCTGGCAACGAGTCCTGGGATTCGGCTAGGACTGTTGAAATGACCGCGCTTATGTCGCCAATGGGGAATCGCTCCATGTTCCGCAAGCAATAAGCGACCACTTGCTTGGCCAAAGCCTTCACAACCTCGCCGGAATTGTCGCTCGGGACATCAATGTCAACACACACAATCGTCTTGGAGACACGTGTAGCAGCCAGGAAGGATGCATAGAGCGCACAAGCTTCCTCCTGAGCATCCTCGGTCTTGGCATCTGCAAGTCTGACGAGTTCTGGATTCTCCAGGAAACTGATGTGGGCGAGCATTTTTGCCTCAGGGAGAATCTCAGCAAGCGCAATAGCTTGCTCAGATGTCATAGCGACGTCAGCAAGGTGAACACGCCGCAGTCCCTGCAGCTTTGGTAGATACCTAAATGTGGTCAGCTTCACAGTCTCATTGAGTGAATCGGTGTGACTTACTTGCGCAAGAGACCAATGGCACTGGGGTCTGACTTGCACAGATCCCGGTTGTGAGAAAGGTCGATGAAGCGGAAGTCTTTGAGCTGAGCAAGTGCAGGGAAAATTTTGCAGAGAGAGCCAGGCTTCAAGTTGCACTCAGCCAAACTCAGCGCCCACAAAGAGTCCTTTTCTGAAATTGCATTGGCAATAATGTCAGTTTGATCCCTCAGATCGTTGCCGCCCAAGTCTAGGCCTTCGCATCCGCTTGTAGAAAGGTATCTGGCAACATGCCTGAGTCCCTTTTCATCAATATTGTTGTGAGCAAGACCAAGTCGCTTTACGCCACACTGAATGATACCGTCTATTACCACACCGAGGTCATTCGAGTTGAGATTAGTCTCTCCGAGGTTGAGCAGTTCCAACGTAGCGCCGCCCAGTCGTTCGCCAATGGCCTTGGCAAACAGGGTTGCGCATATGTTTTGAGGTTGCTCGTCATTGGAATTGTGTCTGAGCAAGTGGTGGCCGTGCCCATTTCCGTTTTGTGCAGTTTGAGGAGGTCGGGGGAAGGATATCGTCGAAACGTCGAGGAATTTGAGCGTTCGGCAGAGGTAGATAAAGAGGAACATGTGCTTCCAACCCTCAGGCCCAATCTTGTTGTTCTTGAGGACGAGTCGTTCGACGAAGCCGCCCTGTGTAGTGAGACCGTCTGCCTTGGCTTGCTTGCGCCTCTTTGAATCAGGCTTCTTTGCAGCCAGCAGACCGGCCAATATCACCCTGACGCCCTCATCTGTGAGGCCGCAATTCTCCAAGATAACCTCCTTAACCGGCACAACCGCCAAGTAATCGCCTAGAGTGACCAAGTCAGGGAGCTGCATCCAGTAGCCCGTCAAATCCAGCTTCTGCACCATTCCTATGTCGGAAGAGCAATTTGAAGGGCTGTTCAGTTGTTCGGTGATCTTCTTGAGAATGGGTGTCTCTCTCAACTGGCAACAACGGCGGTATATCCTGACTGGGTTTGTTGTGGGAGACGCTGTCGTCTTGGGCGTCGCGGCTGGGGTGCCGTCGCTAGAAGAGTCGCTGTCGTCGACGTGGATTTCCATGGGAATCGTGCCGTTAGCCTCAGCTTGTTTCCGCTTCTTCTCCTTCCTAGCTTTCCTCTCCTCTTCGCTCTTCTTCTTCTTTTCCTTCTTCTTGGTGTCTTTCTCCTTATCCGCGGATGCAGCGCTTACGCCATTCGTGTCATCCTCCTTGGCCTTGGCCGAGTCCACTCCCTCTGTTTCTGGTTCCTTTGGCACGGTTTCACCAGTTGTGTGGATGATACCATCGCGCTCCTTTTGCTGTTCCAGACTTTTCGGGTTCTTAAGTGCCTCGCCCTCACCCTTCTCCGTCATCTTCTTCGTTTTTGACTTCTCGAGTGGCTTCTTAACGGGCAGGTCTGTGTCGACATACTTGGGCATTGGGGCAATTTCAACATCAACGCTGAATGCAACCCTCCGAAGTTTCGCCTGATGCAAGTCCGAGATCTTACAACGTTCGCGGTTGCGGTCAACGTTCAGAATCTTCCGCTCTACCAGCCCATGTGTTCCTCTTGTTCCTTGTCCTAGGACACCGCCAGACGAAGACAGTCGGCGGAAGACCCCCAGAAAGCCGGCCTGGCCGCGCCCGGGAGGTGCCGGGGTGTACGGCTGGTCGCCATCGTTTTTGGCGGCGTGTGCGAGAACGGCGTTCTTTGCAGGGGTTACTTTCGGTGCTACCGGGCCAGAGTCCTTTGGCGATGTGCTTTGAGCTTGCTGGTTTGCTTGGGCAGTCTTGCTGTCTGGTGAAGAGGAAAACTTGAAAGAGATGTTGGAAAACCACGAGTTCCGGCGGGTTGGCGGCGTACCGTTGGGCCCTGGTGATTTTTCGTTCGACGGACTTCTACCCAAAGGCGGTCTCGAGACTGGGATAGGTTTTGAACCTTCTGTTGTCGCTTTCGTAGTGTCTGTTGTGCCGTTGGTGTTCCCGTTGCCGGCGGTTTGGCCGGTGGTCGGAGTGGGGATCGGTGATGACTCTTTGGGTGCGGACGTTGAGGATCGCCGTATGGGTAATGATTTCGGTGGCCTGTCTGTGAGGCGCATCTTGGATTAGCAGGGGAAGGATTTGGGGACTTGAGTAATTGAAGATGATGCGTGATAGAGAGGCAGAAGAGGAGGTGAGGGAAGTGACGGGCTCTTGGATATATCCACAGGCCAGGCACGAGAGACCCAGAGATGCGGTCGACAGTGGCAAGCGCTCGTAGGTCGAACCCGAGCTGCTTATCTGGGTCGACTTGGCTTGGGATGCGGGTGCAGGCAGGGCAGCGTTGGCGAGCGCGATATGAGTGGTGAGTGGGTGACTGGGGGTCCAGCGCAATAGCCAACTAGCTGCCCTGGAGAATGAGGTCAGATGGGACGTTTTTGCATACCTTTCGGAGAGCCGCCGTGGGTCATCCAGCTAACATCAACTCCATGAACCTGCTCCATAACGATTGTCGCAGAGATGCTGTGTAAGGGTAGAATACAGGTCAAGGACCAAAGGAGCCGCAAAAGGGCCCCAAAAAAGAGGCACGAAGTCGTCCGGGCAGGTGAAGAGGGGGCGACGACGAGAGAAATGCTTGGCGGAGGAGAAGAAGAAAGTGGTGGCTGTCACTTCTTCTTTTTTGGCGCAACAGAAAGGAATGGAATTATTGCGCGCGCGCGCAGACCGGGGAGAGGGTGACTTTTGGGTTGATTTCTAAGAGGAGGCGGAAGCGGGAGGTGGAGGGTACTTCGTAGTGTACTCGGAGGTTCGTTGATTATTAGCCCCGGTTCCTTGGACACCACCTTGGATCCTTCCGGTAAGTCGATTCGGAGCAAGAGCGGACAGAAGCTGCCTCGCTTTCCAATCGATGGTCCAGCTCTGGAAAGGGTGTGGTAGGGCGAGCGTGGGATGTTGGTCGAGGACCGGAGAGAAGGTACGAATAATAAGTCGTGGGCTCGCGGTGGTCTTGGGCGAAGGCAGGGACCAAGTACTTGGGGGGGAACTCGCAGGTTCGGATACCTCACGTCAGGGTCCGGGTCCGGATGGGGAGGGGAGGAGGAGGAGGAGTAGGAGGGGGGACGGCAAGTATTCGTAGCTACTGCCGCTGCGGTAATGCCTTCCTAAGTTCCTACCCTTGGTACCTTACCTTCCTTCAGGTTAGCAATAAAAACAGTGAGCGCAATTAGGAAGCAGCCAGAGAGTCCGTACCTTGCCGTAAGGTTCCTTGAAGGAAAGGCCGGACGTGGCAGCTTTAGCGGGGGGTTCATTAACCTTTTTAGAGGCGAAGCATCTCGTCATTGGCAGGAGATGAGCGGCGCCATGGCCCAGGCTGGTTGGTTTCTGGAGACTTCACTCGACCCAAGGGCCACCCGGTCTTGGCTGGCCAGAGGTACCTACCTACCTACCTACCTACCTAAGCACCTGGGCTACATTGTAAAGTACAGGAAGTCACCAATGTCGTGCTTTCCTCCGCTGTTGCTGACTGTTGCCAACTTGTCACCAATTGTTCATCACCAATGGAACAAGATGCAATGATTTCCCGCCGTGGACTACCTATCTTCGCCATTCGTAGTATAGACCCACGGAAAGCAAGAAGGCAAAAAAAAACAAGAGAAAAAGGCTTTAACGGCATCCAAACGCAAATCCAACCATCCCTGGCGACATATACCGTTCCTCACCTGCCGTCCTCCAAGTATGTATCCTGGCCCGATGGGAAGTCCCGCGTCTACAACCTTCAGACGGACGGACATCTTATGCCGCAATCTTCCCCGGTATGTTTTTTTCATGCAGCACTGACGGCCCTTGTTTTTTCTGTTTTGTGTCTTTAACCACCAATGTTCCTAAGGTAGACTTCTTGCGTACCTTACTTAGTAGTCCCGTCTTCCGCGGCTCGCTCCATCTCGGCCACAAACTCCCCTCTCGTGGGCACTGCCAACCTGGGAGATCAGATCCTCGGGTAAGGACCTCGGCCCGCCATGTTGAGACGACCAGCACCGCAGCTGGGCTTGAGATAGGACATCTGTGGTGGAAACATCACACACGCACACTCAACTGTTACTGCGTACGGATACTGCGCCTGTCCGTGCCTCCTCACCGCACGCAGCAGGACCTGACACGGCCAGCCGCCAGAGGCACCGGTATCGCGGTTTTCGTCCTCCGTGGATGGCACATAGCTTGGCTTCAGGACCCATGTACTTTACTACTGACTCCGTACTTGTAGGGGACCTCCGCCGCCCTACAGTCAGCAGGTGGCCAGTGGATTGCTTCAACTCTCCTCTGGTTGGATGCCACTGCCGGCCCTCTCCACTCGTCGGCGGGGATCATGAACGTCAGGAAAGCGAGAGAGCAACCTGGAACTCTCTCAGACTCTCACTCAGTCTCTCGAGACTCGCCGGTCCCCCCTCCGTGTGCTGCTAACCCGCCCCAGCTGAGTTGCCTTCATTTCGGCGCCAATAGCCTGGCATCCACGACATGGCGACACTGACACGACTGGTCACCACTCACAGTCACACACAGCCTTCGCTCTCCATTCGCAAGCGGACGAACAGCCCTGCATCTTTCTGCAACCCGCCACTAGAACCGCACACTACTGCAGAGTCACAGAAGACGTGGGCTGGACGCAGATGGGTGCTCTTATTAATCGCGCGCCTCTCTAGCACCGCCAGACTGACCACACAGCTCACCCTTGGGGCGGCGGGCCCTGCCAAGTCGTCGACATTTGGACACTGGACTCTGCGACTGGGCTCGCTCAAGCATCCTGCAGGCTGTCAAGACAAGCCGTCAAACGCCCGTGGACAAGTCAGACAAAGTTTACACTTGCCATTTGCAGCCATAACCTTCACATCTGGGTGCACTACCTACCCATTGTACACCACCACGTACGGCGGTGTCTTTTCAGGGTCCAGATACTCTCCTTGATCTTGCATTGATTCGGAAGAAAATGGGCCACCAGTCCACGGGCACAATTACGGATACACAAGACGGGCCACTGTCGACCATGGAGTGACCGGCTGACCGCCCCATGAGCATCGCGAGATCACGGGGCCCTCACTTAACGGAGCTGCCGTTGGGGGACTCCCCTGCCTTAACATTCAGCGGTGTCCCCTCGCCTAAAAGGGGCAGACAAACGGACACCGCTACAATACCAGGGACTCTCACTCATCCACTCTCGAACGGAACCTTGCGTGGCGGCACATCAGAGCGGTTGTGGGCTCTTATCTCCTTCTGCAGCAGTGTGCTGTGTTCCCCAGCGTACCATTCCTTTTTTTTTCAACTGGATGAAATGATGTGCTTCGGGTCTGGGACTCGGGGTGGGATTTCCGCCTCTCGCGACCCTCCCATTCCGCCGCTATGCCCTCCGTTCATCCCGTAATTCCCGCGCGCGACGTGACGAAATGCGACTCTCGGCTCATGTCTCTCTCATCGACGGCTCCCGAACCCAGGTCGACTTCCTCGAATTGATACACACCTGCAGTATCTCCTGCGCTGCTCTCAAGCCCCTTATTATTACCGTAGAGATCTAAATTGGAGCTCATGGTGTCTCCTCAATTTTACCTATGTCGCCATACAAAGTTTTCGGACGCTTTGTGGGACCAAACGGGAATCGACCCATCTCTGCCTTGCAGCAGTAGCGGCATGATTACCTGGTCAAGGGGGAAAGCGAGGAGGCTGTAATCCATCTCAGATTCAACATCTCTCACGATACTCTGTGCAGAGACCCATGCCGACATCATCGCCAGATGCATGAAGCCAATGGCTCTTTGCGCTATTTCGGAACCCTCCGGGACTCCAAAAGTTTTGCAGGTGCCATCATCTCTTGATTCTCGTAAGAGATCATCACATTTCCCCAATGCCGTCTCGCATGATCTGATATCATTGGGGCTCCTATGCGGGGTCTCGAGCCCTCCTGTTTTTGTTTTTGCCTCACCACCACAGTGACCATACACGATCTGCCAATCTGCGTCACCTTGCGGCCGACAGGTCCATCGCCTGTCGCGGAGCGCATCGAGTCCGACTAGCGAGCGATCGAGCATTTTCAATCGTACCGCCGAGACGCGAGACGGCACCGCGTTACAGTAGCGCCTTCCCTCACACACGTCTTCGTTTTGACGTAGACCTGTATCACTGTTATTGCAAGGAGACGTACAGTTACCTACGCTTAGTAGAGGATAGCCCCTGCTGTCACTTCTCACGCTCCCTTCACTTAGATGAAACATTTCAATGGATGGTCAATAGCTTTTGACGTCTGGCATTTGGGATATTCTTATTGAATTCTCGAGGAGTCGTTTTTTGACTCCTCCCGTGACCATCATAATCCTCCTTCCGGATTTTTGTTTGCCTGATTAACGCCCGAAGAAGACTGAAGAAAAGTTGTCATGCCATAACGTCAAATGCCTTGCCCAGATGCCAAACCCCACCACGAATGAATTAAACCGCTGTGCTACTACAGAAGAGGAAGAATTTACTCGGCACGGTAAGCAGCGATGCGCTCCTTGACCTTCTGCTCCTTCTCCTCCTTTGTGAGGCGCTTGGTCTTGTACTTCTTGGACTCGGCCTTCCACTCCTCCTTGGTCTTCTTGTTCTCAGACTCCTCCTTCTTCCAGGGGTCCTCGCGGATAGCGGCGTGGGCCTCGGTGTAGAGCTCCTCGAGGCCGTCAGCCTCGACGTCGTCGTCAATGTACTGCTGGAACTGGGACTTGTAGCGCTCCTCGTCGTCGTCGGCGAGGGTCTCCATGTACTCGGCGACGTGCTGGCCGAAGATGTAGTTCTTGAGGGTCTCGGCGTCGAGCTCCTTGGACTCGATGTCGTAACCGGGGAAGCGCTTCTCGGAGTGGGGGACGAGGATGCCACCGTCAGAGGCACCCTTCATGGCGCCGAAGACACGGGCACCGGTGGAGGTGCGGTGAAGACCGACGTCGAGGTTGGCCTTGAAGGGGCGGCGCTCGCCGTCGTCGGTCTCTGCGGCCTCGGTGAGGGTGAACTCACCATCGGCCTCCTCGACACCGGTGAAGGTCTTGTCGAGGCCGAGCTTGGAGAGGGCACGGCGGGCGATCAGGAGACCGGTGGCGTAGGCGGCGGCCCAGTTGGTGAGGCCGTGGGTGATGCCGTAGGCGGGGAGCTCGTGAGCGTAGGCGGCGACGAAGACCTTGTCGCCGGTGAGCTCAGAGGTGACGATTTGCATGATGATGTCCCGGTTGGTGAAGCGGACCACAAGACGGTACTTGGGGGCACCGTACTTGTTCTTGGCCTGGGTGATCAGGCGCTTGCGGGCATAGTAGTCGGTCTTGCCGGATCTTCTACGCTTGTACTTGGTCTGGAAGCGACTGGAGTGAAAAGGTCAGCCAACTCTGATCTCGAATGGAGCCTGTCGATGGGGAATCTCGAAAGTGATTTAGACTTACCTGTAGTACGCGCTGTTCTTCACCAACTTGTGGAAAGCCTGTATGCGAAATATCCCGAGTCAGCAATTTGCGCTTCAGATTGGCCTGTTGACCCGAAGCATCTTGCGTTGACTCTCAATCCCATGAGACATTTCTGTCTGCTATTGGGGGCCATTTCTTTTTGTGCCATTGCTGGCTAAAAGAAGAGTGTTTTTTGTCGCAATTTGTCGTTCGGCCATTTTTCAGGCTTTTGACGAGCTGATGGTGATATATCAACTTACCATCTTGACGGTATATGAGCGGGCGGTTGGCTCAAATTTGTCGGTGTGGGTTGTTGTCAAAGGGGGTTGTCAAGAGAAAAAAAAGTTCCAAAGCACAACTTCGCGATAATATTCCTCTGTGGGTTTTGGGGCAGCCCTAGATTGTGTGGCCCCACCTCTCCCCTCTCGATTGTCACTCCCAAAGCAGGTCGGGGACGAGTCACGTGGAGATTGGACTTTGGCCGGGGACGACATGGTCTGTGCTGAGAGGCTTACCTCATCTCGAGTGACCTCTCAACTCCTTCAGTGTCATGGTGCTTTTGGGCCGAGGTCCACTGGTACAATCCGCACCGAGGTGGGGCTTTCCCCAGGTTTGGGCCCCCCAACCCATCGCTGCTCTCTACGACTTTCAACGCTGGCCCGAGTTGTGGATTTACTACAAGTACTCCTTAAGAATATAGATTTGCTGTTTCACAGAGCCATGCAGTCTTTGGAAGAGTCCGATAATTTTCTGATTGATCACGTTCTCGAGGCTGTAGACGATATGACAGACTCCAAGCAGCCCAAGGTGCTTTTATTCGACATTGGTGGTGTTTGTGTAAGTAGCTCCCGTTGATTCCTGTTACTATTTGCTGCTCATTGGCCTCCAATCCATCCATGTGTGATGATACATCATGCGTCCCATATCATATACCAATGCCGGCCATTGTTCTAACTTGACAAGGTCGTATCACCATTTCAATCCATCCTAGATTATGAGCTTAGTCTCGGTATCCCGCCAGGGTGGGTAAACTACTCCATCTCCAAGACAAGTCCTAAGGGCTTTTGGCATCGCCTTGAGACGGGCTCAATACCCATGAACCAGGCCTTCTTTGAGGGCTTCACCAAGGACCTTCACGACCAAGTCCGTTGGGAGGCATTCTACGCCGCCCAAACAGCAAAGAACCCATCTCTCCCCAAGGAAACGCCGCCCCTCCCCACCGTCGACGCCAAGTACCTCTTTAACACCATGATGGTCAACTCGATTCCCCCAGACCCGTGGATGTACCCAGCGCTGAAGAAGCTCAAGGCCAGTGGGAAGTATATCCTCGCCGCGCTGAGCAACACCGTCATATTCCCCGAGGGTCACAAGCTGCATAGGAAAGACTTCATGGACGACCCTGTTCGCAGCTTGTTCGACGTGTTTGTCTCTTCAGCACATGCTGGTCTAAGGAAGCCGGATCCGAGAATGTACCACCTCGCGCTGGAAAGGCTGAACGAGTACGCTGCCCAGAATGCGAGCTCTGAGAGAGGCCAGGCGCTCAAGTGGAGCGAGGGCATTAAACCACAGGATATCGTGTTCCTGGACGACATTGGCGAGAACCTAAAGGAGGCGAGGAAGCAAGGATTCAACACTATAAAAGTCCATCTAGGAAGGGCCTACGAGGCTGTAGAGGAACTAGAGAAGGTTACTGGACTGGTATTGGAGGGCGACCATCCAAAGGTCCCGGTGAAGCCGAACCTCAAGGGTAGTGGTAAAGCGAAATTGTAGAGTCAGGCGCACGAAGAAATGTTCTTATTAGAAGGTCGTTTCTAGGTTCTGCGAGCTACATAGATATAAAGAGCGTCCACATTGACGACTTGGCCGTCAACGGCAGCCTTTTCCCACTCCTCGTGAAATGGAGCCCTAGCCTGCTCCCTGAACTCATCCGTCGGGAGACTTGTGACCAACGACGTGCTCGTGACATGTTCAAATTGCTCGTCAATCTGGTCCATGCCGTAATATGTGTCTCCCTGTCCAGAAATATCATGCATTAGTTCGATCCTGTCCACCACGTACCCTGCGCTCTCGAGAATCTTTGTGAAGGAGTTCTTGTCTGTGATCCAGGACCTATTGCTGGGAAATCGTGACCGCAGGCGCTTGGCCGCCTTCTCCAGTATGAGTCCGATCTTGAAGTTATCCTCGTGCGTGATATCGATGACCACCCTGCCTCCCGGTCTTAGGAAGTTGCGCCACCTCGCAACGACACCTTCGGGATCGTCAAAGAGAACAAAAGCGCTGGAGCACAGGATGGCGTCAAAACTTTGGCCCTCTAGCTCCGGTAATGTCTCCAATTCGGTGGCATCGTGAAGGAAAAGACGAATGCTCGCACTCGGCTTGAGGCGCTCTTGCTTGTCCCTCGCCTTATTGAGCATAGCTTCGGTGACGTCGAGGCCGACGATCTCGCCCGTTTTGCCCACTTGGTCGGCAGCGGTGAAGATCTCGAGGCCGGTACCGCAAGCTAGGATCAATACGCGTTCACCGGCTTGGATGTCGGCTATGGCCATGAAGCGCTTGGTCCAGTCGGGGTGGAATGAGTTCTCATAGTTGTCTGCTCGCGCGGTGTACATGCGCTGAGACGAGGTTGCTTGTGTCTCAGAATCGAAGTCCATTTTATTTGATTGTGCTCATTCAATGTATTCGATGGTGCAGTAATACAAATTTCAAGAGTATCATGATGAGTGCAGGATTGAGGTCTTAGATGATATAACGTCGGTGGCCAATTGTCTAGAGTTAAGTCCTTAAAGTCCGGGCTTACCTACTCCGTCGGCAACACGATCCGAGGATCTGCAAGCGGCGCAAACGCTTGTATCCTCTACGATGCACGAATATGCTGATCAAGGTGAATCAGCAAAACCAACCTGCTCAACTACAACTGGTGCCCAAAGTCGGAAACTCTCAGTCGTATACCAACTTCCGACTAGCTTCTCATCAAACCCCAAGGAAGCAGATCTTACAGATTCCTGTATCCAACTCCAAGATATCACGATCCACTGATTGTCTAAGGTAGCAACCCGAGTAGAGAATCTGAAGCAGTGGGAGCACCAAGAGCACGGTTCATCGATCGTGTAAGGTGGCGGGTGATATCAATACGATGCACCGCATAATTGGGGATGTGGAAGAAGGTACTTGGGTCTCATCTTCTTTCTTCCTATCATAAAAGGCGTAACGGGTTAGGTGGTCGAGCGGGATATGGAGGGATTCCAGGGTGCGATTTCAGTCCTTCGGCCACCCCACACCGACGTTTTTTGTTCGACTCCCTGATGGTGACCCTGTTTTGAATTCACCTTCCCTTAAAACACCTTACTTACTCTTCAGCAAAGAAGGGAAAGAACAGCTCTAGAACACCATCGTTGTTACCTTATTGAACAAGCTCCCCCAGCTATAGTAGTCCTTCCAAAGCACAAGACCATCTAGTCTTTTCCGTTTCAAAGTACAGAGGACTGGCAATCCCATGATTTTTGTAAGCGACAAGAAGCCATATGCGCAAAAAACTTCCAGCTATTGGGAAGAGAGTGCACGAACTTGGTGGTGAGACGAACCATCTAACATCAAGCGTTTGCGCAAATTGGGTCTCTTGATGATGCAGCATGCCACTCCACATGAACAGCGTATAGCTGCACGAACAACCCTAGGATACCCCAGAGCATATGGAAGAGTTCAGGTTCCAGCCACGCTTGGAAATTCTCTTTTTTTCCGACTTACAGAAAGCAGATATCGCGATGTATGTCCAAAGAAGCACCGTCGATTTCATCACACACGTTGTCAGCATGCATGTTTCATCCTTTCTAGCTTGCAAGGCTATGGCGTGGGAGATAATTCCTCAAGTCGATTTAATCAGTCATAAAACCTTTTCTTAGGAGAAAATCCGTTTCCAAATCTGGCGGTGAGCATTCGGTAACAACGTAGCCACCCGAACCCCCCCCAGCTCGACTGCTACCGCTTGCTCGGTGGCTGCCAATACTAGGTAGTCTACCCAGATGTAGCATCTTGACACATTTAAAAGGGCATGTGCTCCTATACCCCTTGGCTGTGAGATTACTGAAAGTTCCAGTTCCATTCAAGTCGTCGGATGGAAGGCCGTCATCTGTTCGTCCCTCTCTTACACTCACATATCTTACCCGCAAGGTCTGAGGCTACATCAGACCGGACTTTTTGAGCTTGTCTCTACTCTGGCATGAAAGCCTTTCAATCCACATTCTTGTTCATTCCTTATTTTTCAGGCGCGCTTGTTCCAACAATTATCAAACGTGGCCGTTGGAGGATGAACTTCGAAACCGAGAGTGCAAAACACATGCGGCTGCGTGCTTGCGCCAAAACTCCAGTCTCGACCAATCAACAAGGTGTCCGCTCTTCATATCTTGTGTTCCGGTCAGAGAGTCTTCTCATCCACAAACATGCTGTAGGAAATAGAGACAATATAGGACTGAAGCTGTCTTACGTCTCGGAAAATAGTGTAAGTGATAGGGTTCATACCATGCTATGTTCTTTGTCGAAGCCACCTCACCGCCGTTGCGGATATTTGCCAAACTGCAGGAAAATGCTGCAGCAGCCTCTGAGGTCCGGATTCGAATCAACTCTAGACGGCTCCATTGGCCTTTGAACTCTTTCTCTGGCACTCTCCATGATCTTCTCCATCATGGCTTCCCATGCCCGAGAGGATTGCTATTAGTCTGACGTAGTCGCCGTGCAAACGGTCAGCACGATGTGTATTTCAGGGAGCCGTAACCCATCTCAATGAGAGACAAGAGCTTCTCTTCATATCCCTTCGTTAGTCAATCAAGACCATTATCAGTTCCCGTCTCACCTTCGTATAAGTATACCTCATCTCGCAAGCAACCATGGTCGTCGCCGTCAAAGCTAAATGGCTGAAAACCACAACCGAGCTCCAGACCTGCCTCGGGGTCAACATCAAATCCTGCTTCAACTGCCAGGGCCACTCCGCCACAAAGTCGTCTTGCGGCAACGCAATCAGCCAAGCCTCGCGATCCGAAATGGCGTTTGTCATGCTCGACATTATCAACTGCGGTAGTCTGGCGTCTGCATCTGCCCACCTCGAGCGACTCGCCAGTCTCACCTTGTGCAAGAGATCGCACCAGGCCCAGGCCGGTGAGAAGGCGACGCATTGGAAGGCTCGGATTCAGATATACCTTGAAGCCGGGACCGGCGATGGCGTCACTGACGAGAAGGAGGTAAAGGCTCCTCGTGTCAGACCACAGCGTACCACCATGATCACGCCCCCTTCCACTCCCGTCGCCAACAAAAGGGACGTGCGGCAGCCAGTATCTACGCGATCATCACAGCGCACTGCGGCGCCGCCTCCTCCAGTCACACCGAGACGAGCCACGCGAGCCCCGAGAGGCTCCGCCTCGTCCATCGCCGTCCTCATTGAAGAGGATCTTGGAGATAATTCCGAAGAAGACGATTCCGAAGGAGAATATTCTGAAGAGGACTCTGAAGAGGACTCTGAAGAGGGGGAGAAATATTATGAGCCCGAACCGGTCCGCAGCCAAACCAGACGTGCCCCGGCCCCGGCCCCATCGGTCAAGTGGGAACCCAACGGCAAGGCTGGCTTCCCTTACCCGTACCCAAGCCAGACAAAGGATCGAGAGAACCTCGAGTATAAGCTGGCCAAGGCCCAGGCGGAATTGGCGGTGTATGAAGCGTGGGTCAAACTTCGAAAGTTCGAGTAGGCAGGGAGGGGGTATTACATTACAGTAATTGAAAGTTGGATGAGTTGGATCGGAATTGGGATTTACTTCTTATTGTTTGGGGGCTATCTATTCACATGGGAACCAGATAATGAGCAAAGGTGTTGATAGATTTATGAGGGCATGTTACGTCTCCTTTCATGAGGTTCAGGGGGGAGGATTCGAACACAGCAGCGCAGATACAGACATGCCCACTAAACAGAAATTGTATCAATTTCCACGTTAACTACAATCACGGCCACATTATTCCCATTACTCCAGCGCCTGGTTCCAGGGCTCCCACGTCTGCTTATCGTAGCTGGCCATACACTTCACCTTCTCAGGCGGATCAGCCTTCCAATCCACCCTGAAATCCTGCACCTCATCCTCGCCTCCCACCCACTGACTGGTATACCCCTTTGCCGCCTTAATCTTCCTCCCGGCCTCGTCGCTGTACTCCAGATTGACGCTCGGCACCACCGCAATCTTGCCGAACCCGGCGCTCCACAGATCCTTGCAGAAAAGCTGCGGCTCGCCCTGGAAACACTCTCCCGGCCCGGGCGCCCGAAAAGTGACAAGCCGATCGAGCAACGGCCTCGCCGTCATCGCCACGGCCCCGTTCCAGCACGAGAAGACCTGCAGCGGCTTGTGGTCGAAGAAGCGCCGGCGCGAAGTATCCTCGTTCCAGAAGATGTTCCACGCGGAGTTCCAGTTGCCGTCGGCCGGGATCTCGAAGAAGGAGTCGCCCGCGATGGTGCGGCTAATCCACACGTCGTAAAAGGTCGGGTCGGGGCCGACGTAGGTCCAGTCGAAGCCGCACGTCATGTCGGCGCCCAGGTATAAACGTTGGTGCGCGAGTTCGAGAATGTCTTCTAGGCAAATGGCCACGTCGTTGAGGAAGAGGACGACGGCGTCGGCGGCGTACTTGCCTGGCCCGCCGGAGACGAGGGGCGCGATGGCCATGTTGCGCAGCTCGGCGAGTTTGGGGATGCGGTCTCCCACGCCGGGGTCGAGGTCGCTGCGGGAGAAGTGATATTCGGTGCCGAGCTTCTCGATTTCAGGGCGGAGGAGGTGGAGGATCTCGTAGGTGCCGTCGCCCGAGTTGCCTTCCACTATCGAGAGAACGCAGTTCTCTGGGCCCAAGAAGTGGAGGGCCTCGACGATGGAGCCTAGGAGTCGCGGGAGGAGGTCCGCCTTCTCTCGTATGTTGAGGGCGATGAAGAATTTGGGTTTCTTGAGCATGATACCGGGCTTGAGGTACTGGTAGCGTGAGATGTCGGGGCGGGGACAGTCCAGCCTAGGCAAAGATTTGTCGTCTGGGTCAAGGATCGAGGTGATGTAGCGCGGTGCGTGTTTGAGGTGCTCCGGGTTGGCGTCCGGCACTGTGGAGCTGGCTCCGCCGCCATCGTCTGGGGATGGCACCGGCGGTGGCGTCGGTATCGGGGGAAGTGGCGTCTGCGACGGCGCGATCGCCGGCGGTGTTACGGCGGTGTTCGTCTGATTAGCCTCATTGTGTGGGGATGTTCCGTGCGCTTTCTCTGTTGGTCCTGCCCCCCCTGAGTCAAGCGTATTAGTTTAGTTTTGGACCATTTTTCGACGTCCTGTTTGGATGAGGGGCAGGTGAGTTTTGTGTATGTGTGGTGACAAGAAACCTACGGAATGGCTTGTACGCGATGTCAAGGTATTCACGCCCCGAAAACAGGTCATATGCGACCATCAGGCTCAACAACAGTAAACATAGTACGCTTGCCCGAGCGATGACGGTGGTCTTCCGTTTCGCCGCCATGGTGTTGTTATGAGGGATCGAGCATCAGCATCGTGGTATCAAAAGAAGAGCAGAGGTTTGACGGCATACGATGTCGGGAGGGGGAAGGAAAGAGAAGGAAAAGGTGAAATTCAGCTTCGAGTAGGACAGTTACCAAGGAAGGCAAGCACGTCTTCTTGAATGCAGACGGGTGTGACCGGGGGTCTGGTGCTTTTGGGGGCCGGTGACCAACACGGCATGAGTGGATTTCATCATTTTTCTTTGATTGCTGTCTACTGGTTTTTTCCCTTTCCCTATCTTGGTCTCTGTTCTTTCTTCTTTGCTCGACTTGTCGGACCATCCCACCCTCATGAAGTCCGTCGGCTGGGGGCGAAGCAGAGCCGAGCGGCACAGAGAGAGATCCCATGCAAGCAGGCATCTCTCACCCGCCCGCAACCTCATGTCAGGAACAAGGGCTGCAGGCGCTTAAAGCACCCGATTCGTACGATTTTTGGCCGCCCGGTTGGCCCGCGGCACCAAGATGGGTCCTGCTCCCGCAATCAAGGCTGTTTTCCCATGCATCCTACTGTTCGTCGTGTTGGTTCTGAAATGTTCGTCTTGAACCCCCATCTCCTGACTCAGTGTAATGTCGCACCTGTTTGCCTCTTCTCTTCCTTGTCAATGGCAATTCACCGGCGCGGCGCGCAGAGGGGATCCGCCCCCTTACGCTGCATATTAGATCACTTGGGACTAGATCACCTGGTGCGTAGTTTGCTGTGAAGGATTAAGAAATTAGTAACAGGTAAGGAGGTTGCTAGGGTAGGGGGTGAAGGTGATAGTATTATCTGTAGATTGACATCACTTGTATGCTGCGGCATATCTTCACTGGGTCGCAACAGATCCAGGTAAAATCTTCGGAGGTCGAGCGCTCCCAACAACGACAATGACGACGCATCTACTTTGTAAACGATTTTTGTGTATTCTTAGGTGCTGGACGACAACACGTAGCCATGCTATGAGTAGACGAGGTTTTCGCTGATTCATGATCATATCCTTTTTGAGATCTCAACCAATCCATCCTCTCCTAGAGGAAGGGCCGAGTTCGCCGACACAGAAACGCCGAACATTGGTAACGCTTATTGTAACGCTTATTTGTTTCCTTCCTTCCATATCCTTTCGACCATACATATATGTCCTGCACCCTGGCTCCTCTTTCTATGTTCCGTGCAGCTTCTGGTTGAGGCCCAGCAGGAGCTGCTTCACCGAGTTCATCAAGTGCGACTCGATCCCGTCAAAGCCCGCTGCGGGCGACCCCGAAGCGCTGGCTTCCGCAGGCGGGGGTACTATGCTCGCGTCTGCCAAGCCCAGCACTCGATCAATGGCGGATAGCGTGACTGCCTCGGCCTTGGCCTCGCCAATCCTGCTCTTAAGGGCATTCGACGAAACGTTCTTGAACCCAAGGAGAGAGTTGAAGACCTTGGAATCAAAGACGTTTGTCGGCCCAGTGGGAGTGGGCGTGCCCCCTGATCCGGGGGTGTTGCTTCGGGTCGAGAAACCGTCTAGGAGCTTCTGTATTCCCTTCATACAGATATCTTCCATGGTCTGATTTTCTGTGGCGGCACTCTTGAGTCCCAGACAGCGGTTGAGGGCAGACATGACGATGGCCTCTGCCTTTGGATTCTTGGCTTTCTTCAGGTTCTCAATGAGACCGTTCTTGAGGCCATTAACAGCTGAGAGTAACCTGGGCTGAATGACGGGACGTGGTTCGGCTTGCGCTGGTGGTGTAGGTGTAGGTCGAGCTTGCTGCGGCGGGGCAGCAGCGGGTATCTGTGGCGGGGGTGGTTGCGCTCCAGGGATGGCGGCTGGAGCAGGTTGTGTGATGGGCGGTGCTGAGGTTGCGGCGGCGCCTTCTTCGGTCTTGACGGCGGGATGAGCTGGAGGTGGTCTTGAAGCATACGGTGAACTGTATGTAGAAGGCTGCCCCGCGACACCTTGAGGTCGTGCAATCGCAGCAGCGGCCCCGTATCCAGGGAGTGTCACTGGCGCCACTGGTTGAGACGTCACTGGCGGTGCAGGCTGGCCAGGGTTCGGCGCCACGCCCGGGGGGGAGTATTGTGGAGTCCTGGCTGCTGTCTGCGCTTGCTGCCCAGCATAGGCTTGCGCGTGGTAGTTATGAGGAAGATGCTGGTAGCCAGGAGGCATATGACTCTGCTGCTGCTGGGCGTACTGAGTGTACATTGGGTGGTTGTAGTGACCATAGCCCGCACTCATAGAACGGTCCGGTGACGTAGCTTTGCGCTTCTTGCCGGCATCGAGTTCGACACCGGGCACCCTGGACCACAAGCCTGTGGTATCGTCCTTCTTAAAAGCTTCGTTCCCGATAAGGTTATGTCGTACACTGGACTCCCAGCCCTTTGTCTCCGTGTGGAAGTAGAACCACGGGTATCTCTGGGTAATTCGCTTGTAAATCTGTTTGAGGGTGAGACCGTCAGGCCCTGCCGCAGTGAGGGTCTCGTCGATAAGCACTCCGTAGTTCTTGTTCGGCTTCTGCAGCTGCTCCTCCGTGTAGTCCTCGATCTTGAGTTCGAGCGGGGGCGACTTGGGACGAGCCTTCTTTTCCTTCTTCTCTCTGGCGCGTCTTTCGGCATCTGATCCTTCAAGGCCGTCTTCGCCCTTTGGTTTCCGGGGTTTGTACTTGCGCTTTTCTGGTCGATCTCCTCCTTCGTCTGGTAGTGGGTGTTTCCTAGGACGGCCGACCTTCCGCTTGATAGGGGGCTCTCCAGGAGGAGGTTGTGGTATCGTTTTCTTAGCCATCTCCTGCTGAGCCTTCTTAAGAAGCCGCTGCTCTCGCTTGGACATGATTCCGTTCTTCGGTGGCCGGCCAGGTCCTCTCTTCTTGTTCAGATAGCCTAATGGAGCACCTCCCATAAGAAGATGCACCATTTCTTGGTCCTCTGGCTTGACCTCTGTGGTAGGTTGGATATCGTCTGCTTCCTCTCCATAATCCAGTGACATCTCTCCCTCGGCATCAGCCTCGGCATCGGCATCAGCGTCAACATCGACTTCTGCATCAGCTTCAGCATCGGCCTCATCGTCTGCCTCTGTTTGTGTTTGCGCTGCTTCTGCAACGTCGGCTGCTGCCTCTGCTGTGGCCTTTTCTGCGGCGGCCACTGCTTCTGCTTTTGCTTCCGCTTCCGCCTCTGCCTTGGAGCTACTTTCGGCCTCGACTTCTTCCTCCTCTTCTGGTTCGACATCGGACATTTCTACGTCTGATGGCGCTGGTGAGCTAAGGGAAGAATCGCTTGTGTCGTCAAGACCGTTGCCATGAGAGGCTTCAAACTCGAAGCTCATCTCCTTTCCACCGGTCGCCTTCTTCTTGAGTTTCTCCTCCTCTTCTGCATACTCCTCAGCACCTGTCCGGCCTTCTGGGACACCGTTGATGACGAAGCGAAAATCAACGTCCTTGATTTGTAGGTGATCACCACTCCGGAGCACGGCGACGCCTTCCTTGTGGTGCACTTCATCGATGAAGAAACCATTCTTGTGGAGTGGGATAGCCTCAAAGACCCCTTCTCTCTTATTGAACTGGATCTTGAGATGCTCTCTTGAAATGGCCTTGGTCTTGCTTGCGATATCAGGTCCGGGCGAGTGAATGCCGACAAAAGGAACGTGGTGAGGAGAGGGTCGTAATGAAGCTAGATCCACGGCTGCAGCACCCGGTGTATGTGAGACATACTGCCGATTTGAGATGAGCTTCTCCTGTGACTCGTCCTCTTCCTGCTTCTGTGATGATCCGGTGCTGGTCGTCTTGCGCCGCTTGGCTGGCCGCCCCTCCCCTTCGCTGTCGGACTCAGGTCCCAGCATGCCTCCCTCTTCACTGACGTATGACTTGCTGAATTTCCCCGGCCCATGTCTGACAGGAGAAGGAGGCGGAAGGCCCTCGCGTTCATACTCTTCCGCTTTCTTGCGATAGGCATCATCGCGCTTCTGGTCTCTCCGCGCCTGGTTCAGAGCCTTCTGGTCGCGACCGATAATGACGGCGTACGTGGTCATCTGGAAGACACTGTCGGCGAATTCTATACGCGCAAATGATTCGAGACCCTGTGTCGCCGCGGCGAGGTTATGTGTGCTTGCGACGAGCGGATCGTTGCCGTTGCCCATTGTGCTCGGGAGGGTGACCTGGGCTGGCGTGACGGTCGGAGGCGGTGATATTTGATTGGACATTTGGTTGCCGGCCATATGCGCCAGAGCCATCATCATGTAGGCATGGTCCATGTTCGGCATCGGGGTGTGTGGGAAGGACGAGGCGAAAGGGTCGGCGTCAACCTGCACGGCTGAAGCCGGCTGCGACATTGTCGCGGGTGGAGCGCTGCCGGCGTCGGCATCGACCATGAATGTGTCGACGGCTAATGAGGTGCTCTGCTCTTTGGTCGACGCGTCTTCGATAGATGGATGTACGGTTGTAGATGCGTCGGTGCGCGATGGTTGCTGCTGGTCGGCAGCGTTCGTGGCGATGTGATTGTTGTTGTCGTTGTCGTCGGGGTGGTCAGTTCGGCCTGGTGTCGTCGACTTGTGCTTGGGCGGCGGCGTGGTCGGAAGGGGCGCCAGGCCATTTTGGCCGGCGTTGGACGAAGTCATCGCTGCTCTGTAGTCGGACAGATCAGCTCCTTCGCCGTCGGCAAGCCAAGAGAGGCGATTTGGTCAGGCGCGACGAGGTATTGACCTGAGAAAGGCTGCGATCGAGACGGGCGAATGCCAAAAAAATCGGCGTTGAACAATTCAGTCCTGGCTGCGATTGACAGGGTCGACGGAAGCGTCTCTGATTGGCTGTCGGTGAGATTCACCGTGGACACTGAACACACCAGCCTTCTTCCCCGCGCTGTTCAAGTACCCAAGTACCTTTTTTTCTTCCAATAGGAGGAAAGAGCCTCCAGTTCAGCCCGTCCCTGCCCAGCCAGGTCCTTTCCTTTCCAGCGTCTCCGTCGCCGCCTTCCTTTCCGTCGCACGCTCCTTCCATCCCTGTCATATTCGTGGACTGCAGCTTCTTACCACAATTCAATGGAAGGAACAACTGCACCCCAATCCCATTGAAGGTCCGGGTAACCGTGACTCATCCTGCTACCTCACCATGAACCTTTAATGCGGGCAATTGCATTTATGTACGTGCTTCAATGCCTTAGCCTTCCATTGGACCCAGCGCTTTGGTTCGGCCCAGGTCTTGCGGTGAGCAGCAAGGCTGTTCACGATGCATCTCTTCGGTCAGGGTCCGAGAAAAAGCCTCACCCGATTCCTTGCAGTCTTGCAGAGGCAAGGCCGCAAAGGCAGCACCACCCTGCGTAGATCGCCCACTTCTTCCGACCTCGGTGCCCACTTTGTCTCGGTCAAGCCCCAATAGCAGATCGTCTCGGTGAAGGAGACTGGATTCTTCTTGGTATTCGTGATCCTTGGAAGTACTCTGCGAATATCAAGTCTGAGGTGCGAAATACAGACCACATATCGTATATGCCAGTATACAGTACCAAAAGGTAATTATGTACAGAGACATTCGCAAAGGGTGAGATTTTCTACGTACTTAGGTACTTAGAATAAGAAGAACAACAAAACAGACTATATATCAAGCCAGTGTGATTGAGGAGCATGTCTGTTTCGGATATCGGATTTCATTCCTTCTTGCTCTTTCAGGGACCTTCTGTCAATCACCAGGCGTCTGCAGGCTACAGTAAGATCAATGAACTGTCGATACCCAATATTATATGCAGAACTTGACCAAGGCCAACATTATCACTCCTGAAAATGAGATTCCAGTGCATAAGGAGCCGTTATAAATGGGCCAAACGGACGAAATTCACCTAGATCCTATTCACATTTATACATGCCGGCAGACGTCAAAAGAACGCCCATATTACAGTCATACAAGAAGCCACACAGCGCTTCAAACAACTAACTCAGAAGCGGCGCTCGCTCGCCAAACAGAGACCGCCCACGTCTGGACTCCCACCACTTCTGCGTCCTCTCCGAGACCCGATACGCCCAAAAGCACAGCATCCCCGCAATGAAACCAATAGCATCGTTCCTAAACGCAAGGAGCCCAGCCGTGGTCATGAGCATGACAGTCCACCTCTCAGCCCTCTCATCATCAGAAAGCGAGCGATGCTGCCTGACAAGCCCGCCAACGCCGCCGCCCTCGTTGCCAGCAGAACTCTCCCACAGATCAGAAGCCCCGTGATTCAAGCTGTGCCCGACCTTGGCGAGCTCGAGTCCCGCGGCGATGACCATGACGCCCAGCAGGCTCTTTGGGTAGTGCGTGAGCAGGCCGATGAGGGAGTTGCCGAACACGAGGCCCAGCACGATCTTGAAGAGACCCAGCACGATGACGCTCGCGCCGCTGCGCGCTCCGAAGCGGTACTGCGCCGCGAGCCCGCCAGCTCCGTGGCACACGGGCATGGCGCCCCACCACGTGCCGACTAGGTTCATCACGCCGACGCTGATGCCCATGGCGGTCACAGACGGCGTGGGCATGTCCGGCAGCAGGTCCGCTGCAAGGGCGCTCACTGCGATGACAGAGTTCAAAGTTGTGAGCGGGAGCTGGCCGATGGCCATCGACAGCGGCTTGTACTTGAACCAGTTGAACTCCCAGTGCACAAAGTGCGGGGTCCAGAGGCTGGGCTCCGGCAGGTAGGTGTGCGGGTTCTCGTGCGAGGTCATGATGGAGATGAAGGCGAAGACGAGCGACAGAAGAAAAATGTGCAGCGCGTAGGGGAAACGCGGCAGGCCCTGGGTGAAGATGAGCACCAGAAAGGCGGCCAGGGCCCATAGCCTGTTGTCGAGGACGGGATGGGTCCAGTGAAGGTCTCGGAGGAGGCCGGAGCCGGCGGCCATGACGAGCGAGAGACCGGCGCCAAGCTGGATGCCCTTGACGACGGGGACGGGTACGTTCCGCGTGACCCAGCGCAGCAGGCCGGTGAGGCTCATGACTAGGACGGCCAGACTGACCCACTGGCCCGCGGCCATGACGGTTCTGATGCCGCCATATTCGGACCGGGAGATGGCTGTCGCGGCGATTGCCTAGACGCAGTGGTCAGTAATGAATTCACCATCACAATCTCTTGTCTACATCTGAACACTCACCTTCATCGGCTGGACTGGAAGCGGGATGCCAAAAACTGCGCCAGTGACAACGTTGAAGATGCCTGAAAACACTAGCGTGCTATCGAGATAAATGGAGTGCTGGACCGCAAGGGCGATCATCAAAGGAAGAAGAGTCCCCAAGTCACCGAGGGCGCCAGAGACCTCTGCGGCGGGAGAGCCGCGCAGAGTTGCGACATTGTGTCGATGGACTCGTTTTAGATGACTGAGAACCGTCATGATGCGGGGAACTAGGCAGGTTTCCTGCTTGTGAAATAAACGGGGAGTGTCAAGATGTGATTCAAAGAGATGCTGGCGAAATACAATAGCAGCAGAGCGTCAAAGAGTTTTGACTCTGATCTTTGAAAAGATGGCCGAAATGTAACTGATTCACCGTTCTGCTGGCCTCGTTGGTGGCTGACGACGCCTTCAACTCTCAGGATGATTGATACTGAACGCAATTCATCTCAGCGTACGTACCCGCACCCCGGCTGCGACGCGGCAGCTTCCGACTGTGCTGTTCGGAGCAAGCAACTCCTCGGCCGGACGTTGTAGTTGACGGTGATTGGTCACTTGACCACCGATGCTAGGCGTCTCCGCCCATGGCCTGTTGTAATCTGCAGCGCGCATGACCTCCTCAGCTCCTCGCTTCAGTTCTCCATTCCCTTACCTAAGGTAAGATAGACACCTTCAGTCTTCAGACGCTGAGGACGCGACCTGCTTGGGTAAATATTTCGTCATGGGCCGAATGAGCGGGTCAGCATATGATCTGACCCGTTGTCGCTGGACTGGACGAGATTACATAAGATAACCCAAGCCAGCCCAACAGCGGGAGTGACGGCAGTGGAGAGAAATGTAAATGGATGACTGAGCTGGCTGGCGACCGAACAAGGAGCCGACGGGAGTTACCATCTAGCGGCCAGGGACGGGCGCATGCCGAACATAAATGCTAGTCCCTGAACGAGAGCCTGCTCTTTCTCGATAAGCAGCAAGCGTCGGATTGGATCCATCCGTTAAAAAGAAATAAACGAAAGAATGAGGGAAGAAACTCGTGCTGGGGCGGCGGAAGGGGCGGCGGGTGAGATTCGGGCTGGACGGATGCTAAGGTTACCCATGTGTCTCATTGCGCGCAGAGACCCGGCCGGTGAATGAATGAATGAATGAATGGGGCCTTGTCACCTTGGAGCTCCGTGGCAAAAGATTGTTAACCTGCCCGAGCTTCGCTTTGATTATCTTACGATGGAGATGCAGTCTGGCAGTACGCTGCGGGCTTGCTATGAGGTTTTTGTTATCAAATCAGGATATTGACAGTGGGCTCGCTGTGACGCTGCAAGGAAACGGTCGCTTCATCTTCGAACGGAATCAAAGGGATTGAGAAGGTCCCAAGACGGGAAAGATGGGTGCTGGATGACTGATCAGGTGAGTGTTTTTCGACGGGACGATGCAGCGGCGGATCGAGAGGTGGCTGGGCCGCGGAACGAGCAGCCATCGGCCCTGACTAGGCGCGACGCCCGATCCGATGGTGGTGGTGGATTGGTGCTACTTTTGCCGTGTAAGGATTGAGATGTGATGTTACGGACAGAGGGACAATGGGGGTCCATCATCTGCAACCCTCTGCTTGCCTCCTGCTGATGAGTGATGAGTGATGGATCATGTTTGTTGTTGTTTCTCGGTGCTGGATTAAGGTGCCGTCCCACTCCAGCGGTCCAGCCTATATTGAACCATCCCCGCATGGGCGCTCAGTGCTGTGATGATCGTCTTTGCTTGGCCGAGGCTCAGCCAAATGACCGATTCGGGCAATCTCTTGGCCCAACTCAAAAAGTGTCATGGACTTCCATTGGGCCAAGTCGCCAACACCTTTGCCAACTTGTCCGCAGCAGCTTGGCCGGGCGCAGTCTGGTAAGCCTGAGAAAGGAAGCCCCGTCTAGCGGATATGCCTCACCCATTCAAGAGTCTTGGAGTTGAAGCCATTCTCAGGTGCCGATACTGCCAAGGCTTGTCATTGTCGAGGCGAGGTGATTTGCCAAGGTGTGCGCAAATTTCGAGCTTTTAGTACTCCGTATTGCAGTCGACACTACTCTGTAGCCGTACTCTCTATCCGTAAGGCAGACAATAACAAGAAAGAAAAATGGGACGTGCTAGCGGTTACTAAGTGCTTGAGCGGTCGACAGAAGCGAGCATGACAAGGGAATCCTTTGGTCGGTCAGGTACGGCGGTTCATCTGCTGTGGCATTCCCGAGAAATCTCCCAGTTGCCCCAATGGAACCTGGAAACGTCGGTGAGGGCGGAAGACCAGTGCCAAACCAACACTACAGTATGGATGAAATTGCCTTAGTACGCAACTGATATGAACGTCATGAAGGGACGGCGGCGGCGGCGACTAACCTAAGCAGCAGAGCCAGATGGGCCCAGGTGGTGATGACGGAGAGCCATGAGCTCGAAAGAGTCAAGAGTCTGCCTGGCTGATGTTGCTGCCACAAGGTATGCCAATAGCGTAAGGGTGCGGAATCGGTGGGAAAACAGACGCAGCCCACAACCCGGCGGAGGTCGGCGAACCGGTGGCCCTGCGAACCCACCGGAACTTGAAAGTTGAAGGGTGTGCTAGGGCCTCATCCCGGCTCCGGCCCCATGAGATGATCCATGTCATCCAATTGTCCGCCCAGTCTGGCAGACTCTGTGCGCAACAGCACTAGGCTCGGGACTATTGTTTAGTCGTGAATCTCTGGAATAGTGTTGTGACTTGTGAATGCCTTAGCATATTTCAGAGGTGAATGGTAAGCAGCAAGAGTGCTTGATGCTGGTGAGAGAGGGGGGAATTCCCGCAGCAACAGAGACAGACGTACAACAGAAAGGGGCCAACAGATTCAGAGACGGGCTGCAAGTGTTGCGCGACGGAAACACACAACACAAACTTCCCTGTGTCGGGCGAGGAGTGTAAGTGGTGATGACAGGGGACCTCGAGCGATCAGGCGTGGATTCCCCACACCGGATGCCTGTGATGACCCTGCCGTGTTCCCGGCATCCATGGAGACAAGCTTTTTCTGTTGCTCGCTTGGCGCCGTTCTCTCTGCCACTAGCAGAGCAACCGCGACCGCCGATGCCACCTCACGAGTACTCCTTACACACTAAGCCGCTACACAGTGATGTACGGATCGCGACATGCCAATGGTGGCAGTTCACCACCAGAGAGTGCCCAGACGCGATGACACCGCCAAGTACCATGACCTGTGAAGATACTTTCTCCTCGCCTTTCATCGTCGAGCTCCTAGCTGTAATTACCTCAAGTACTTACCGTACCACCTTGCGTTGATGAGGTACGCACACCTGACTAAGATCCAATGGGAAATACCTTCCCATCACCATTGGATCTTCCTTCTTATTGCTTGCTCGCCTTGCCAATCAGCCGACTATTTGAGCAGCTATTTCCTTCCTCGCCCGCCCTCCTCGATAACCCCTCCCTTCCTGACTTACCTTGCCTTACCTTCCTCTTCACCCTCTTGCTTCTCTCATCCCTCCTCCTCCAACAACTCAATCACTCGACGATCCCACAATCAGTCAATTCCTCCCCCAATTGATTCCCCCCTCATAAAGGTAAACACTCTCGTGCTTCTTGACCTCTTCATGAGCTCCAGCTTCATAAATCAAGCTTCGTTCTGTTGACGCTGACAAACTGCGCTTCTAGCCGGCCTCCCCTAGTCGCTGCGATCGAGCCACCAGGTCCTTTTTCCCCACCTCACTCTCATCGTCCAACGTTGAGCTGTCTCTCATCTTCGCCAAAGGTAAAGTAACCTTCTCTCAATGCGCAATCTTCCCAAGTCTCCATTCTGCCGCAAAAAAACTGCTCTGGAATGCCAATTGGTCTTTTGCGACAAATTGTCCGAGCTTCGCGCTCGCGCCCAGGATGCGACAACCACATCATGAAGAAAAACAACATGTGGATATCTTCCCTTGACGCCAACGCCGGATACCCCGGGAATGACGATGGGCACATCCAAGTTCACAGGGCTCTAAAAAAGAAAGACAGACGGCCGTCTCCATAAAATGCCTCAATTGGGCAAGCTTCCTCACCTCTAGCTCTGGTGTTTTTTCTACGGATCCCGACCGCATTGGGCGAGCATCACTCATCGCAAACAGTCGCCACGAGCTTTACTCTCACACTTATTAACTCACTCACCCGTCATCATTGCTTTCTGTTTGACTTTGCAATTCTTGTCACTCTTCTTCGCCTTTTCAATCCTCTTACTCTCATCCGCTGACAAAGTTTTTCTTCTTCACACAGCCGACTCTCCAATTACCTCACCTCATCTCATCTCCCGTCAAAATGCCTGCCATCAACACCCTCGTCGCCCGCGACGCTGTCCACCAGCTCGCCAAGCGCCAGAACTGGGCCCAGAAGGAAGCTGGCGTCGTCGTCGTCTTCTGCATCATTTTTATCGTCGCCCTTGGTGTCTCTGGTCTCATGATCTCCAAGTGCCTCGCCAGGCGCAAGGCAGAGAGACAAGCCAAGGAGTCTCAGGCCGCATAAGCAAGACCTCGTCACCTCTCATAGAGGCCAGAAGAAGGGAGCGGAGTTGGGATAGTAATGAGTCAAGCTTCAAGTTGGACGCGCTTTGAAGCCGGTAGCAGGACGACTCTCTTAGTCACTCACACACAAACCATATGGTTACGTTCGAGGAGACAGTTGCGCCTAGCTATATACGAAGGAGCCAGCACCATCTGTCGACAGCAATTATGTTCACATTCCATACACCACACGGATCACTCACTACCAACCGATCGTCGGTTTCGATTCTCGACACTTCGTCATAGTCTGCAGGATTGGGGTCTCACGAAAGGCGTGTACTGAAGGAAAGACATCCGGGCTGTACATGGCAGTATCACGACTACACGGGAGTTAATGCGCCAGGAGGCGGCTGTATGTCAATCGCGACGCCGCAGATACCTATTTCACACAAATTTTAATGATACCTATTTCACGTTGCGCAAAGCGATTCAATCGTCTCTCGATCATTGTTGACAATTCGTATGTTTACCGGATTGTGTATTACAAGTCTTACCTTCACTAACACAAGCCTTCCTTGCCTTCTGTTAGTAAGTGCCACAGAAAATCGAGTCTGGTTGCTATCCACCCTTCTCTTTATCTCCATTTTTTGTTTGGAAAAAACGGTCCCAACTCCGTTTATTTCAGCTTTACTGGCGCAAGGTAGCGATGAATTTGGGCATCAGATGGCATGATTTTAGCAGGCGACTGGCTAACCTTTTTTCTCAATTCAGGGAACAGGCACCCCCGTCGCAAGAAATCAGACCGAAAAAGGACTTGGCATCGATCGCGCCACGTCCCTGATGCATGCAGCCGCACGTGGGACTTTTGAGACAGGACGCCTCTTTGCGCCTTGGTGCTCATTGCTTACCTACTAGGAAGTATGGAGACATTCCAGAGGCGCATTCATGGTAAGGCAGTATTAGGTATTAGGTGCTATATCTTTGGGACTTGCGTCGCGCTTACACGCCCTCCCACCCGAAAGGATCGCTTACCTGGGCCAGGTCGCCGGGTTTTAATCTGCTAGTGCTGAGGCGTAGGCATCCACCATTTGCCTAGCACCCACAAACCCGAGATACCAAATCCTTATCCCGGACCGGGTTAACGAACCTGGAGTTCATCCGTGATGACGACCTCACTTTGTAGTCGAAGCCTCAGCTCTGTTGCTATCGGACACATGTTCGAGTCGTATATAGGGTCATGCGCTGTGCTCTTATCTGACCCGGGCCGTCTACTGTTTAATGAATTTACAATCACTTATTGCGTGGTTTCGAGTAGAAGTGCAGTCTGCAAACGTCCGCAAAATATTCATCAAATAAGGCGAGCCAAGGGGTTTAGACCGCAACCTCAAGTTATCTTATATACAGAACTCGAAAACTGAAACGCACGACACTCTCGCAATGAATCCACAATCACCACCCCCGAGACCCGACAGCCCCCCGCGCCGCCTCCGCGCCTGCGCGCCGTGTACGCGGGCCAAGGCCCGCTGTAACTTCCGCGAGGAGAATGCCCGTCGGCACCTCTGCGACCGGTACGTGCTTCAACTGGCTGGAGAAGGCGTGGCTACACCATAGAGCTTCCTTCTTTGTGCTATTGAAAACTCATGAACATTGGGACTGACGTGATGTGACGGGGGTTTAGATGTGAGCGGCTCAAGATTGACTGCTCGGCCAAGACGAGGGGTATCAGGAGGACGCGGCAGATCAAACCTCTGGTCAAGTAAGTGTTGTTCCTCATGGGTCACTCGTCTCGTTCGCCAAACCTTTTGATGATGTGTTGGGTGTGAACGCACCTTTGGGAATAGTGGCATCTCGAGACAACAACGGCCCTAGCTTCAGAACTCCACTAACATGAACACGACAGTCGCGTCGCAACACTAGAGCAACAAATAGCCCATCTCGTAACACCAGAAAAGTCCCCAGCAGCCTCGACACCCTCGGCAGAGACCTCAACCTCAACCCCCTCAACCTCCTCGCCTCCCTCTCACTCACACTCACACCCAGCACCCCTAATCCAAGGACACCAACAAGGCCCCGTAAACGTAACCCACAGCGTCGTCCCCTCCTACTACCACCACTCCTCCTCTTCCTCCTCCCCCTCCTCCTCATCCTTAATTGTAACAACGTCAACGACAACAAAGCCGCCCCTAGGCCTAACCTGGTCCCAAGCATCCAACGTCCTCGCCGACTTCCGCGCAAACTTTATCCCCAACTTCCCCTTCATCCAGGTCGACGGGCCCTCGGTCGAACCGGGATCGGGGTCTCCGCAGCGGCTCGCGCGCGAGAAACCGTTCCTATTCCGCGCCGTCATGCTCGCCGCCGCGCCGGCGGGGAAGACGAGGGCCGAGGCGATGCACCGCGAGTTGTTGGCTGAGATGGGGGCGCGGATGATGCTCGAGGAGGAAGGCGGGTTGGATTTGTTACAGGGGATGTTGGTTATCATCTTGTGGTCAGTACACGGCCCCCTTACCTTTACCGACTTATGTGACGTTCCTCACCGGCGTCTACTGGGGTCTTTTGAAGATAAACCCCTAAAAGAAGAAATCCCACTGACATTGTACGTCATAAAAACAGGGCAGAATGTAGATACTGGTTCGACAAGCAAATCACCCGCCTAGTCTACACGGCTCTAGGCTACGCCCACAGTCTAGGCATCACCAAACCCCCGCGCTCCCTCCTCCAGCCCTCCCCCTGCCGCCCCGGAGGTTCTCAACAACAACACCCATACCAGCAGCAACAGCGGCAGCAGTGGCGGCAGCAGCAGCAACAGCGACAAGAACCAGAAGACTGCTTCACCAACAAGGCAGCCCTCAGCGCGACGGAACACCACACCCTCGAGGAACAGCGCACCTTTCTCGGCCTCTTCTGCATCGTCACGTCCAACTGCGCGCAGTTTGCCCGCAAGCAGAATCCGCTCCTGCACTGCCTTGGTACGAATGGAAGCAAGTCGTCTCAGGGGCTCGGGTACCTAGATATCTGCTACGAGAACCTGGCCGCGTCAGGGAGCCTGGAGGACCGGATGGCGGCGAGGATGTTCAAGATGGCTGCCGTCTCTGCGCGCCTCGTCGACGGGTTCGGTCCCGTGTTCGATTGCGAGGGAGGGAGGGGCATGGGGATGGGAGATGGGTTCGAGGAGGAGGTGGGGAGGATCAGGGCAGATGTGGACGATGTCTTGGAGGGACTTGATCCACGGGATCCGTATTATGGTAAGCCACTCCCTCCCCCCCCCCCTTCCCCTTTTCTTCCAAAGTTCATGATGATTTCTTTGGAGCTCCTCCCACAAATGGAAGAAATCAGAGCTGACATGCAATCTCAGCATACCTCAACCTCCAGCACAAAGCCCTCCTAGTCCAACTCTACGAACCAGCAACAAAACACCCCTTTCCCTCATCACCACTATCTCCACACCTCGCAGCCTTCCAAAACACCGCCGCCGCCACCACCGTCAACCGTACAACCTACTTTCAAGCAGCCCTCTCCGAAGCCAAAGCCTACTTCGCCGCAACCCTCGCCCTCCCACCAGAAGCCTACATCTACCGCACCTCCGTCGGCATGGGCCTAGCCCAAGGCGTCCTCGCCGTCACCACGCGCCTGCTGATCCTCCACGGCGTCCCGGGGTGGGACCTCCCCCGCGCCCGCGCAGACGTCAAGTTTGCCGAAATCTGCGAGAAATTGGTCGCGTTTCTGGGACGGGTGCTGCAGGTGGGTAGGGAGCGGATGGGCCGGCTGAGGGAGGAGACGTGGGTTCGCGGTGTAGGCGGCGGTGGTAGTGGTTGTGGCAGGGCGTACAATACCCTCGAATTCGACTGGGATGATATCAATGGAGGGAGCGAGATCGATGCGAGGGGCTCCATGTGCGAGGACTTGATTGGGAAGATGAAGTGGATCAAGGATTGGTATGAGAGTCGCGTTCGAGCGGGGGACGGCGGCTTGACTACTACTACTTCTCCTGCTGCTGCTGGCGGCGGCGTCGGGAGTGCAGAAGCGGCAAATAAAGAGTTGATGGAGGAGATTGCGAGGATCTGGCACTGGCCTGCGGACGCGACGAGTATGCCCATGTTTGGGGGGTTGATTAATCCCTTTGACATCTGTTACGATAGTATCTGACGAGACATGATGTTCTTTCACGATTCCCAGCTAGAAGAATAATGTTTTTCGAGCACAGATGTGTATTCACTGCGCTATGTCGATGCAGAGAAATGTAGAAATACAAAATCTGGGTATGCCCCGGGTTTCATCCGTTCGCTTGTCGTTGCACCATGGTATAAACAAAGTCAGTCGGTACAGTCTATCGTAACATACGGTCTACCACCCCCGTTACTTGAATCCAGGCCGTCTTTGCGGGCCCTCTTGAGGTCATCTGTCGCAGACGCACACACAACCAAGCGTGCGTCGATTATTTCCTCATTTGAATACACAACCACTCGCTCAGAGGAAATCCCATGCAATTAGCATGGGTAGTGCCACCAACAGGAATAAGCAAGCAATGAGCGCCGGAATGACGGGCGGTACAGACTCAGCTGCTTCCTCGAGGAACCAGAATAAGTCGGCCAGCGGAACGAGAACGACTCTACGGAGCAGATCGATGGCGCTCCGTGAACGACGGCAGCAGCGGCAGCGGGTCCAGAAGCTGTGGCGGTAGTTGACGTCGTCGTGCTTTGGTGCTGAGAGAGCATTCCGCACATCGGCACTAAGGTCTGGTAATGAACGGGAAGATGGCCGGCCTTTGGTCCCTTGTCAGCATGGTAGTTCGCGAGAGCCCTAGAGAGATAAAAGAGATACATGCTGGTGCATGCAAGAAAGGTTGTGTGGTGAACTGATTCAGTGAGTGAGATATGGTGGGTACACCAACGGGAGCGGTGGGTGCAGGTGGACGAAATAAGTGGAGGGCCGGGATGAAGAGAATATGCCAAAAAGATAGGATTAGGCAAGTGGGTAGGGTTGAACGCCGGAGACTCACCGAGAGGTGTCCGGGGTGGCAGCGGCGACCGGGCGCCGGACGCCGGAAGGGGAGACCGGCTGCCGTCGGGTGGGATTTCCTGGGTCCGGCCCTTGGTTCTGGCGTAATAAGCTAGCCGGCTGTTAGAATAGGTACTGGGAGAAGCGCGTGATAGAGAACCCCAAAAAGAGATGGCGGTGAAGATACGTACGCATTTCTCTGAAACAAGCGGTATTGGAGCTTGTCCTACTCTCTCGGGCTCGGAAATACTGGAGGGCGAGCGAAGCTCTTCGGGTATCGATGTTGGACACTCTTGGTGGCCCCGGTCGGCTTGTTTTCTCAATCGCAAGAGCCGGGACGCAGATGTTGATGATGCCAAAGCTGAAGGGCTGGCATTCCTCAATAAAGGGAGAGAGATTGGGCGGGGAAAGGAATGTTGCAAGCGGAATTGCTTTGGTGGCGGTCCGGTTTAGCTTGGCCCCCCTTTGCCTCCCCCTCGTTGTTCTGTTTCTCGTAGGTATCCGTACAAGATGGGGTCAGGGAATCGCGTTGTACAGGTGATTCAATTGAACAGGGCTCTTGGACCTCCTTTGTTGTTTGGGCGTGGGCGAGATGCCGTGCCGACTGGTATAAATCTGAAATGAAAAGACTGCAACGTCGGGCTGATTGAGTGTGATGGGATGCCAATGTCGCTTTGCGGGTGCCAAGGCCAAGGGCCTGGGTGTTGTGACTGATGGGAAGATGCGGTGGGCGGTGCATGAGATGCAACCAAGTCTCCTCTGTGTGTGTGTGAAGTAAGGACGAATATTCGCAGATAGCAGAAAGAACGGATGAGGTAGGTGATGCAACTGATGCAGGAGAGATCTACAGCCAGCTGCAGGGTGAGATATCCGTACTTGGCGGCGACGAAATAATTGTGGATAGGGAAGGGAAGCGAGGCGAGGCGAGGCGTGGAGGCAAATTGGTGGATAACCTCAGATACCTTTAATATCCGTACATGTATCCGTACATGTATCCGTACCTTACTCCGTACTTGCTGACCACGTAAATGCCAAGGTGAAGATTGAAAAGAGAGAAGCCACGGGCGATGCTTGATGCCAAGAAATCAAAACAAAAGGCAACTCAACCCCACGTGGTGACTGCTGCTGCTGCTGCTGCTCGATTCGCACAGATGCCGCTGCAAGCGTCGAAGGATTATTTGTTCGATATGTTCCTTCTTCGTTGCCCTGGGTTTCTCTGTACGAAGTACCGTGCCCTGTGTGCTCAGTGCTGTGCTTGCTGTACAATCCTTTTTAGAGTTTGGCGCGTCCCCCAGGCATTGCTGTGTACTTCGTTAGCTTCCTCCTCCCCCGTTGATGTCCGTGGTTTTGATTGATCGAGAATGCTTGGCGTGGAGATGAAGAGGTGAGGATAAGCCACAGTCACTAGTCCCGCGTGAGCAACAGGATGGGCGGCGAGGCTGCTAGTGATCATCACAGAACCAAGGAATCTCTGAGAGTTTTCTACGCTAACTATCCGTACTCCGTAGACTCTGCATAGCAAACGAAAAAGGGGGGGGGGGAAGGACGGGTGGTAAGGCATTTCTTCTTGGCTGAGAAATGCCAGTTGGCCAACTCATGACTGGTGGAGGGAAACCTTCACTTCGAGTTTGGGAGGACGTTTTGCACAGCCTCCTTTTTCTCGAACGCCGTCGATTGCCGGGAACCACCTTGTCGGCCCCGGCGGGCGCGTGCGATTAATGCCGCCCAAATTTGCGCTTCATGCCGGGAGGTGACAGCTCTAGTCCAAGACTCCAACAACTGAGACTCTAAAACTCCAAAGTGAGTACGGAGTATTATGTGGAGGGGCGATGAGCACAGACCCTGAAGGTAAATACTAAACAACCGCCAAGACTGACTGAACATAACAAGTTGTGACGACTGAGTTGCAGAGTACTATTTCGGTACAGAGTATACACCTCGATGGATGAGAGATGATATTGCCGTACGGATACTCAGGTGGCGATTATCTGAAGCAGAGCTGCTCCTCTCAATCATTTGAAACTCCCATAGCAAAAAAAGAATTGCCCGTCTAGGCTGCCACTCTCCAAACTAAGGTATCCTACATGAAAACACATTACCTCCAGCCCTTTACTTTACTCGTATTTAAGAGACCATATGCCAAGACAAATCATTAGAGCCAGCACAGCCAGCAAACCTCCGCTCAGAACCATGTATTCCTTGTGCTCAGCCTCTTGTAACTACTCCGCTCTTGTCCATTGTACCCCGTGTCAGCAGACAAGTCCTGCTTGGAATACTTGCCGCGCCACGGCCTGTGGTTAGCCTCTTCGAAAAAGTAGTGATTCGCACCACTTGTATACCCAACACGCCACGGCACAACCAGATCCCTCTTCACCGGCCCGCCACCGCAGCTGCCCTTGAGCTGCTCGCTCGGCGGCGAGTTGACGGCCAGCGCAAACAGGTTCTGCGGCTCAGTAAAGTCCGTCACCAGGCCGGACCGGGAGAGGAGGTAGGCGAGGCAGACAACGTTGATGACGAAGACGAGGGCGAGAACGAGGTAGAAGCACTTTTGCCACTCGGCGCTGTGGCCCGACGTGTACTCCTGCGTGCGGATCGAGGCGTTGAAGGGGTCTAGGCTGCCCGGCGCGCCGAGCTGCATCTTCTCGTGGCGCCAGTAGTGTTCAAAGGGGGTGTTGAGTCCGCCGATGATGAGGGTTGACGAGGCGTAGACGGCGAGGGCTTCGGCTATCGAGGGGAGGAGGGGGTTGAGCTGCGGCTCTTGGAGGACGAATTGGGTAAGGATGCGGGCGTTGGAGGCGTTGTTGTTTTGGGCTCCGCCGTTGATGTCCATTGACAGACGCCATTGATCCGCAATATTCTACACAGAGACAAACGTAAGTAAATGACGATGGAAAGGGGGTCTTGGTGGTTCCTTACCCTCCAGTCCGTCACGGGTGTGGATTCCGTGACTTCGGTGTGGACGTTGGTGTAGCTGTCTGTATCATCGGGGTCATCGCAGTGTGCTTGCATATGCGCTCCTGCTGTGCCCGAGATGTTGAAGTGGGTTGAGCAATTGGGTGACACCCACGATCTCATCTCACAAAGAGTATAATCTGTGATGGACGCCGACTTTGTGAGGATGTAAATGGCGTCGCTCTCTACCGACGTGTTGGTTATCATGTTGTAGTCCGCAGGGTACTGTCGGTTGCTGTCAGCCCTTTCTTCTTTTATATGCTCACCAGGATCACTTACCAGCGGGAACACCGGCGGCCGTCGCCCATAGTCTTGGCCCCAGCGAAAGATCTCATCCACCGACGTTCGATTTAGCCACTCCGTTTCCGAAGCGCCGGGAACATATTTCTCCCAGTCCGATTTCCCGGTTCTCTGTCCTGGAACTGTCGTGTCGTCGTACAAAACCTTCCCTATGGGCCACTCTGTATAGACCAATGGCTCCAGTTCCTCTGGAGACATGTTGACACACATGACGTTCAGTGCGGGCGAGACCACACTCGCTCTGATGCCGTACTCTCCTACACCCGACAAGTCATTCGGCTGAAGAATCTTGTTGACTGGATTTGTTGCTGCATCGTAGACACTCGGATGGGGAATTGCGAGCGTCACATTGTTGATTATCCTATTGAAGCGCATGTGTTGCTCAGTCGTGTTGCTATAGGTGGTCTCAATCCAAGCAGAGGTGAGCGTTGTGTTGTCGTACAACAAAGCCGTTCCTACAGGGCGGTGTTGAACATCAACGGCATCACTTGTTCCGTTGCGATTGATGGATTCCCAATCACCTAGGAACGAGACCAAGTTGCGATATGCTTCACACAGGCTGTCAGCATCACTCGAACAAAAAACTTTCTTTGGAAAGACCTGTACGTACATTGGCCGGCATATTGCACTTCCAGGCAAGCATTTCCAGCAACATCAACACCCAATGGGTCACTATCTCGTAGTGGTGTCGGGCAGGCTTCACGCGCAAAGGGCGGGTTCATGTAGGACGCCAGAACATAGCCGCTCAATGTCTTCGTCTCCCAGTCGCCAAATTTAAGCTTTGGAGTGATCATGGCGTCTGACGCAGTCGTATAAAACGTCGAAGCAACGGTTGCAACGAGAGACACTACTCCGAGAATGGTCATACCGGCGTACGGCAGCGTCTCCCAATGGGTGATCAGGAATCCAGGTTGCTACGAAATATTAGACTCATCCGGCAACACAACACAACCTCAACTCACAATAACCCAGTTTCTCATCGTCATCTCAGCCAAGGTCATGCCCTCTGACCTCCTCACAAATGCGCGACGTGTCAATACCTGGCCGATAAAGGTGACAAATACGGTCACGAAAGATATTTCAATCGTCTTGGCAAACATTGCGCATACCAAAGATGCTGTTGACGGGAGGATGCCACCGCTTGACGAGATTTGAGGACCCCAACGTGGCTGTACAATAGCCACAACGAGCCAGAGGCAGCTGAGTCCTGTGGAGTAGAATGACAGAATCAAGATAGACATCGAGAGCCAGTTATGCTGCTTCCTGTGCACATCGTTCCGCGAGTCACAGTAAGTTGGAGGACGGCCTCGAGTGCCTATTAGTAGTCACTCGACATGGGTCAGATGTACGGGGCTCGGCTTACTGAATCTCTTATATAAGGCCTCCTCGTCATCCACTGGATCAGTCTCCTCGAGAGAATTCTCATCCCGTCTGGTCGAACTTCGAACGGACGTCGGTTGAGGCGGCCTGACCTTTTGCTGACTCTCATCTTTGCCTGGAGTCGCTTGACCTAAGTCTCCCATTTCCTCCGCCTCTATGAGAGGCCATGGCTTCGAAGATTTTGGCGGATCGTCCCACGCCATTGATATTTTGCCCTTTGAAGTTGCTCTACGTTTCCCGTCTGGTGACGACCAAGGTGACTGCAGAGGCGAGATGGTGTCCTGTTCTGACTCGGGTGACAACGGTGCAGCGCGGTGTTCTGTTGTTCGTGGTGATGTAGGTTCAGGCTTTGGTGTGCCCAAAAGGCCTTTGTTGGAACGAAGTGTGGCGGGTGAGCTGCTTTTTGAACCGACAGGGACACGTGCGAAGGAGACTTGGTTGATAGATCCTTCCACTGAGATGCCAAAGGGGTCTCTTCCGTAGAAGCTTGACTTGTCAGGTTGAGATGGGGCGGTGCTCTGGTTATGTGCGGCACTGTTGAGGGTCGAAAGGTCCATGTCGACACTAGGTGTCATTGGCTCGTAGCTAT
The DNA here is from genome assembly GCF_030867785.1 of Colletotrichum acutatum. Taxonomy (NCBI): domain Eukaryota; kingdom Fungi; phylum Ascomycota; class Sordariomycetes; order Glomerellales; family Glomerellaceae; genus Colletotrichum; species Colletotrichum acutatum. The sequence continues at coordinate 530,451 of NW_026849009.1, forward strand.
TCTTTCGGGGAGTTGAGGATGAAAGAAAGTTGTCTGGAGATGAAGACGAAGAGCTGCCATCCTGCCTGTCCGAGCCGAGCAGGTGAGTCTCCTCCGCCTCTGGGATGGGGTCTATGGAGAGAGGGACGCGACTACGATCGGTCTCTCCCATGATGGGCGGGTACCAAGGAATATCAAGGGCTTGGTGTCACTACAGGGCAAACATTAAAGACTGATGATGACCCAATGAGACATGGAAAAAGGGCGGTGTTTCCGCCTCTGAAAAGATCGGCGGAGCCGTCTGATTTCTGATGACGAAATCTTTGAATAATACGGAGGAATAATACGGAGGATGGATTCTTGGCCCGTGTGGTAAAGGGCCGGTTCCAATTGAGTGTACTTCGTCTTTGCCGATAGTGAAGCGCGTAATTCTTCTCGAAAGCCAAGTGGTGAAGGTGATCGTCCGGGCGTCTGGAGGCGTGATGGACGCTGGCTTCCGTCGAAGCCGTAATTGTATCGCGTATGGTATCCGTGCTGGGTAGCACAAGACGTGGCACGACGCCAACAAATCAGAGTGTGCTATATGAGACTCGCAAGGAGGTGTATTGGAAATATCGTTGGCTAGGCGTTGGAACCGTTTGTCGTCTAGTTACGTTTCCTGCGACAGGAGCTCGGAGTAGTTCAAAGGGGGATCCTTCCGGGACGCGGACCGCAAACGGGTGCACAGGGAGACTAGAATTGGCACGCAAAAAAAGGAATAGAACGGTGCGTATGAGACCTTGTGGTGTATGTGAGACAGTAGGCGGAAACAGGGAGAGATATAAGGAAGCAGTTGAAACTTGAAACAAGATGTATTAGTTGGAAGGGGGAAGAGAGGCTCTCTGAAGTTGGTTCCTTGTGAGATTAAACCAACCTCAGTTTGCGGCCTCGGTAGGAGAGCCGGTTCCGTCGAGGAGGCAGAAGACTTCTTCATATGTGAGAGCCTCGACTGCTAATTGCTGTCAACTCCCCCAACCCCCCAACCCCGGCCCACCACGCCTGTCGTGTCGAAGATCACTGCTTCAGACTCGCAGGGAATCAAGATAGGAGATGCAAGAAGCCGGCGCGGATCTTCGGAGACGTATGATGAACCTCTATGGTAAAGGTTATTCTCGCTCTCACCTAACAAGACGGACTTCGATCAAGGGTTGTTTGCTGAGCAAAAAAGAAGGCTAGCTTTCTCAAGCAACGGTGCATGAGCTGACGGAGAGAAGGGGGGTTGGAGTGGGCTACAAGCGGAGGAAGCGAGGGTCACCGCCGCCCAAACCTGCATAATGTCCGGGAGGTGGTGCAAGTCTGGGTCGCGGCGCGGATGAGGCCAACAATGGACAATCTGTTGGTTAGGTCGCCCAGGGTGGCCGCATCCCGGAATCAAGGCTTGGCTTTGTTGGTTGGAGTCGTGGAACCTTGTCAGACTCTTCTTTTTCAGACGAGGCCGATGCAAGGGAGACGAACATGACGCACGTGATTCGAGTGTAACCATGTGTCCAAAGAACATGCCCCCCACATCCATCCAGCTTGGGCTCATCAAACGGTTTGAGCTCATGTAGCGTACGATGCAGGAGATGCTCGATGGAGGGTGATAGAGCGAGGCTGTGTGGCTGCGGCTTGCCGTTCGTGATCCAACCTCCGAGTTGTGCACCACACATTCTCGTCACCTGCATGATGCCGCATACTCCTTCATGTCGTTTCTAATTAGGACCATCCCACCGCGGCGGAATCGACCTAATCAAGTTAATTCGCCTACCGCTTGCTGTGGCACACCTTTCGATCGAGGTTCTTAGTATATTCCTCTTGTCACCGCTCCGAGATAGTTACCAAATGACAGACGATCAACGATTTGCTGCCTTCTTCTACCAGATCGAGCAGCGCAGTGCCTACATGTGGAATTCTTTTCAACTCGTTTTGTTTTTCATTACTCCGTGACCGTGAAAGAAAGAAGCCGCTGCTTACAATATCCTGATATCATCTATCAAACACCCTCCCGAGGATACATGCGCTTCGCCTCTGCGCCGATCGCCGCCAGCCTGCCTTGCCAGTATACGTAAAGGTTCGCCCATGGTGATTAAATGCACAACATCATAGTTCTCAAAATAGAATAAGCAGCTTAGGCTCGGACTGCACCAGCTCGTCTCGATGCCTGACTTCCAGCGCCAGCCCTCCTTTGGGAACCCGGCTTGTTCAATGTGTACTTGGCGAAGGCGCGTGCCAGTGCCTTCTTGCAGCTGACCTTCTGGCTTCCAACGAAACTTTCGACAGTGACGGCAATGGCCCTGTCAATGTCTTCCGCCTTGCAGTACTCCGAGAGTCTCATCTTTGCGAAGGCCTCGCTAATACGGATAATAGCTTCGAGATGACGCACCTGTAGTGACATTAGTTCACTTGTTGTTTCGGGTCACCGATTGGAAAAAAAAACTTACTGTGATGGGATACGCGCCAGTCGCTAAGGATTCTCTTCTCATATCGGCAAACAGACGCGCGACCTTGTCTTCGTCCATATTGTACAGCTTGGGACTCACGCGATCGCGCGCATATAGAATGTACTTGCGGAGAAGTTCCTGAGGGATCTCACCCTCCTTCTTCGGCGATTCTGCTTGCGTTTCCTGGTTCTCTGACTCGTGCTCAACCTCCATCGAATCCTCACCGGGCTGTGATGTCGATGGATGACTGCGGCTGTGAGAGCCAACAATGAACCGCGCAAGGCGCTCATCCTCTTCAGGCTCAACTGTATCCCGGACGACGCAAAGAATATCGAAACGAGACAAGATGGGCTCCGTGAGTTCGACGTTGGCGGAGAAGGGGATCGTTGAGTTGTACCGCCCACCAATAGGGTTGGCTGCAGCTATGATACCGCAGCGCGCCTGAAGAGTCGTGACGATACCGGCCTTGGAGATGGAAATAGTCTGTTGCTCCATGGCTTCATGGATGGACGTCCTGTCCTGGTCATTCATCTTGTCAAATTCGTCAATCAGGCAGGTGCCCTTGTCGGCAAGCACCAAAGCGCCACCTTCGAGAGTCCACTCGCTCGTCAAAGGATCTCTCCGAACACTGGCTGTCAAACCGACTGCACTGGCTCCCTGTCCCGTTGCGAAAACGGCTCGATGGGCCGTCTTTTCCACATACTTGAGAACTTGGGACTTCGCCGTACCGGGATCACCCAGCAACAGAACGTTAATGTCTCCACGGACCTGGTGAGAGCCTCGTCCTACTTTAGCAACGCCTCCAAACAAGGACAGCGCCACAGCAGTCTTGATATCATTATGGCCGTAGATGCTCGGCGCCATGGAGTTGATGATCTTCTCGATAATGCCGGGTTCGCGAGACAACTTGCGAATCTCGTTCTCATCTTCCTCGGTCATGCGGAAGCCTGCCAGCTGGTCGTGGGACTTGACAACATTGTTTGCTTCAAGGATAGTGGCGAAAACAGGGAATCCGTTCCTGTTGTTCAACTGAGCGTCGTAGTTGTTTCTGTATACACCGGTCACCTCGATCTCTTCACCAGGCTTGGCCTTGTCGATGAGATCCCAGAGAAGGATGACATCTCGGTGGCGAGGCAAGCGACCAGCGGGGACAGTGCCGGGCGACTCCTGAAGGGTCAGCTTCTGGTAGTTGCGGTAGACCGTCTTCTCAGAGTTCAGGGTGAACGGGCCTCGGGACTGGCAGGCTTGGCAGTACGAGACTTTGACCTCGGTGTTGGCTTCTTGCTGGAATGGGCCGAGTGTGACACCGCACTTGGTGCAGTCAAATTTGACATACTTGAGCTGAGGGAAGACGCCGGTTCTCTTCGTGACGACTCCACTGACACGCACCAAACAGTTCAGGTGAGACTGACGAAGCTGTCTCAGGGTATAGTGAACGGGAAGGTCGAAAATGCGGACGTGGATCTCGGAGTGGATACGCTCGTAGTCGGGGTAGTGAAGGAGCACGACGTCCATGGCAACCTCATCAAAGAGCTTGAGCATCTCGGAGGGTGCATTGGCCAAGAAGTAGGCAAGAATCGCCTTGGATGTGGAGAGTTCTTCGTAAGAGACTTCGAGAGACTCAGCGTTGATCTCACCAAGGGTACGAATGCGGTTTCCGTAAACAGAGGAGCCGTGGTCGTCGGTGTACTCCGTCAAGAAAGCTTTGAACTCTCTCTTGATGGTGCGTTGCACAAAAGGTTGGGACACCCATTCCGTCAGACTAGCTGCCTTGACATCTTGTAGGGCCTCAAGGGAAAGCTCTTCGTCCATAATGTCCGCATCCATGTCTTCATCGGGGTCCTCATCGTAGCGATGGCGCCGACGTCGAGGCTGGGCCGAGAGGTCAATATCGCCTTCGTCGTCTTCCCCAGGCAGGAAAGCAGCAGGCACTCGTTGGCGTCGAGCGACTTCTCGGTCTCTGCGGTTGAGCGTGGCCTCGAGCCGTCTTCTGGCAGCTAGGTCCATGTCTCCATATTCGCCTTCGTCGTCGATGTCGATACCTTCATATCCATCATCGTCCCTAGCTCTGTAGTCTACTTCGAACCCCTCTCGGAAAAGGTCAACTTCATCTTCGGCCATTTCATCAAGCTCGTCCAAGTCATCCTGAATTTCTGCCTCATCCTCAATGTCCTCATCGTCGTCCCCACCATGCGCCATGAAAGGAGCAGGAGGCGATGATGGCATAGGACTCGAAGCTGGGCCGATTGATGATCCATCGTCGCCGTTTGTGCGACCACGCTTGCGACTCGATTGTGTGGCCAGTCCTCTGTTGGCAGAGCTGGGGTTGTTTCGGAGGGGAGAACTGTACGAGCGGTTAGCGATCAAGTCTTTTCCTGGCGCACCACAGTGGAGTAACTCGTGCCAGAGCTAACTGGGGCGATATCGTGAGCCTTACCTCATGATGGTGATGTGTCAAGAAGGCTTTGTGAATTGGATCGACTATCCTTCTAGACTGCGAAAGCTTGCGACAGAATCGACAAAAGCGGTTGTGAAGAAGAGGGGGGAATGCAGAAACGAGGAGAACTGGGAGTGGGATGAAATTACTAGAGAGCCCCATCCACGTCGCCAGGGGGAATCGCGTCAGGGGTCAGCGCGTAAAGTGGCACTTTGCCTAAAACAGACGACGCGTAAATGGGCAATTGTGGACAGCTGAGAGGAAAGTGCAGGGTACGTATCTGACGTACCAGCTTCCCCAAACGCGACTTCTCGATGGTACTGGACCTGGGACACTTACCTCCACGTCCAGGTCTGCTTCCATACTTATCTTACGCTGCCTCAGTCAATCACTCTATCGCATCCGACGTCGATCTCATTCGCCTTCTTTAAACGATAATCTCAAACCACTCGTATTCCTTCAGTAATCTGTAATTGGAATTGCGCAACTTCGACAATGTCGATGGACCCCCCTCCGCCACCAGCTCCGGCTGGCGACACTGATGCCCCAGTTATCGCGCCGAAGACTACACGCAGCGAAAGCTTTTCGTCACAGAAATCCACCGACTCTCAAACTGCTGCTGAGTGCGCTATCCCTTAGTATTCGCCAGTGTTGAGCTTGGACTAACAGCTGTCTTTCGCACAGATTCATAAGGGATCAGATGCAATTGGAAGCCGACGCCCGCGAGGCTCTTCCCTATGTTCGTCTTCTCGCATTTCCATCCAATATACAAGATCAGCTGTCCTGACTTCCCACAGAGCATCGAAAGCTGCACCAATATTCTCGGATCACTTCGCCAGAGTGTCTTCGCCTGCCTTACCTGCAATCCTCCCCCCGCCGAACCGAAGGACCCTTATGATGGTGCAGGGGTCTGCTATGCTTGCTCTATCCAGTGCCACGGCGAACACACTCTTGTCGAGATATTCACCAAGAGAAACTTCACATGCGACTGCGGTACTAAGAGATATCCGTCTACCAGTCCCTGTAGTCTGCGCATCAACCCTACCACTAATACCAAGGGCGGCGTGCACTCGGAGGAACCGGACGCAAACAACAAGTACAACCAGAACTTTAGGAACAGATTCTGTGCGTGCGAGTGTGATTATGACCCCTTCCAGCAGAAAGGCACCATGTTCCAGTGTTTAGGAATGGGTACGTCCGAGACAGGCGGCTGCGGCGAAGACTGGTACCACCCTGGCTGCTTGGTTGGTATGGGACCCAACTGGTTCGAGAGCATGAAGAAGGAGAAGCCCGCAGCTGTTAAGGAACCCACAGAGGCCACAGCTTTGCCCACAATCTCGGAAGATTCAGAAGCGCGCCCTGGGGAAGAAGCGACAGCCGCCAAGAAACAGGATGATGAGGAGGATGTGGAGGAAGAGGACGAAGACCCACCGATGCCCCCTGGCTTTCCAGGCGAGGACGACTTTGAAGCATTCCTATGCTACAAGTGTGTCAATGCCAATCCGTGGATCAAAAAGTATGCGGGCGCCAAGGGGTTCCTACCAGCAGTCTTCACGACGCAAAAGAAGGCAGAGGTATTAGGCACGGAGGAAACGGCCAAGAAACGAAAGGCAGAAGACGACGCCGACGTATCAGAGGCTAAGCGATTGAAAAGTACATCCGAGCCAGCCGAGGATCAACCCGACAGCAGTGCTCCGGATGTCAAATTGGAGACTCAGGAGGCTTCGTCCGCTACTTGTCGGTGGGCTTCACTTCCATCCCCACCGGCCGAAGAGTTCTCGCTCTTTATGACTGAAGACTTCCGCAACAACATATGTCGATGCTCATCATGCTATCCTAACCTGGACCCGCACCCACAGCTTCTGGAAGAGGAGGAAACGTACGAGCCGCCTATGTCTGATGGCGGAAACTCGGAGCACGGAGGCTCCACAAATGGCAGCGGCAGCCTTCTGGAGCGCGGAGAGAGTGCCTTGCGCAATGTAGACCGTGTTCGTGCCATCGAAGGTGTCATGGCGTACAACCATCTGAAAGACCAGTTGAAGCCGTTCTTCCAGCAGTTCGCAGAGAGCGGCAAAGCAATTGGCGCAGAGGACATCAAGTCTTATTTTGCCAAGCTCAGAGGCGACGACCAGGCCATCAAGGACGCGGGAGGGGCAGCCAATGGGTCAGGGGACGATAAGGACGATTCGCGTCGGGAGCAAAGTGGCTACTGATCTACTTGAGTATCATGGTCTCTCTTGTACTTAAGGTTCTGCTTGTATGATAGCGTGTATGCCGGTTTCGATTGGATGTCGACCAGCAAGTGGCTTGCCACAAGGACATGGCTCATGAGGATATATGGCCTCCCTCAAACGATGTTGCCTGATTTGAGCCCACAAGCTCCGAATAGTAACTACATTTCTCCGGGAGACCGCGTGCCATGTGAGGCTCATCCCGCGCTTCCTTGAGGAGTTGGTGACATTTGAACCTCATCTGGCGAGTTCAATGCTTCTGCATTTCCGGCCAAGGACAAGAATGAGTGGATGGTGAGGTACCTTAAGCATAAGAGGTGCCCTATGCAGTGCCAGCCCTCCCGGTTGCGAGGCTACGAGACGCCTTTATCTCAAGCTTCCACTCATGTTCTGTGGCGCAACAATTGTATAGGGACAAACTTTAGGCCCAACTAAATGTCAAAATCACACAGCTGCACGTAAGAAAGCATGTTTTCCGTCACGGGACAACGAGCATGAGGGCTTCTTCGAGACAAGCCCCACAACGCATCATGGCTAGCCAGAGAAAAGTATGTATCAGCCATGATCGATGTGAGGCTGGTCCGAGTTTAACATCGGGGTACACAATGTTGACGTGCTTCCTCTCCAAATTGGCATCCTCGGTTTTTTCCTCGGAAAATCTGGGGGATATAAAATACATCAGTTCCATTGATCAACCCGGAATACTTGAATCAGTTTCAAAAGTCCTGTGCTTGCTCGTTGAGATGTGACAACTTACATAATACTCCTGGGCATAGTCTGACTTTCTGAACCAAAAACCATTCGTGGCTCACTTTTTGCCTTCATCCGGCGGAGTCCCCTATGTTATTGCCTTGCTAGATCCGTGGCGCCAGCATCATTGCCGGCCAGATTGGCGTGGGGACCTTGGTCGGCACCCCTCGACATGGAGCTAATCTGGCGACCCGAAGCTCTCAAAACAGCGGAGAGAATTGTCTTTTTGCGCTCTTCATGGTCTAATGCTCGAGGAATTTCGTCGTGGAACATCGAGTGCTTCCTCAGTAATGGTTGAATGTGTGATGTTCAATAGAGAAGAATATGAGATAGCTGGCAGAGATGAGCACAAGTGGAAAGAAGTGTTGAAGCAACTGCCACTCGCGTGGCCGTAGAGACCCGGAACGCCCTGTCCAAACCTTGTGAAGGCTCGACCGTCCGGGACCTCTGTCCTCTCCTATTTCTACATGGGCCGGTCAAAGTGGTCATGTGCCGTGGTGTTGTCGTTCCGCCCCTCCTTACTTCCATCGGGATGCCCGTTCTTCGAAGCTGCTGCGTTCCTTTATATAGACCGAGTTCCGTCCTCGGCTTCCATCATCTTGTCACCTCTTTCCTCCACATTCGTTCCCTAATCTTGCCATCTTCACCCTCATTCTTTGTATTTTCTTCCCTTGAAATCTCTCCATGATGGCTCCCAAAAAGGAGGCAACGATGTTGGAGATGAGGGCCACGAGGTCGACAAGCGACCAAGGAATCTCCGATCCCATTGACGCCGCCGAGGGTGCTAAGCTCGAGCGAAACATCTCCATACGGCATATGGTATTCATGGCGTTGGGTGGTTCCATTGGTGCCGGTCTTTTCGTCGGTTCTGGTGCTGCTCTCGGCTCTGGCGGACCTCTATCTCTCGTCCTCAACTTCGCTCTCGTCGGATTCGGCGTAACATGTACCATGGGCTGCCTGGGTGAACTTGCAGGTAGGTATTCTTCCGCATCTCTATCCCATACTCTCTCCCGGTATCAATATGTCAGACCGCAATGACAATGCAGTGCTAACATATTATCGCAGCCGCGTTTCCTGTAGCAGGCGCCTTTTACGAGTACTCTAGACGCATGATATCGGAACCTTGGGGATTCGCAATGGGCTGGAACTTCGTGTTTAACTGGCTCATTGTCTTTCCTTTCGAGCTCACGGTGATCGCAGCTCAGATCAAGTACTGGGCCCCAGACTTGCAGCCGGCCTATGTGATAACGCCAATTCTGGTCGTTCTGACCGCGACCTCGTTCCTCGGCTCCAAGTGGTTCGGCGAAATTGAACATGCCCTCGGCATCGGCAAGGCCCTCGCTATCACCGTCTTCATCTTTGTTGCAATCTTCATCATCACTGGCGCCGTTCCATCAGATCCACGGTACTTATCTTCTGCTTGAATCGCAATTTGGATCGAATCAATCTAACCTTCCATAGACACGGAACAGGAGCCAAATTCTGGCACGATCCCGGCGCGGTGAAGAATGGCATATCGGGCTTCTTCCTCGTATTCCGAACCGCCGGCATGTCGTACGGTGGCACGGAGCTCCTGGGCCTGACAGCGGCTGAGTGCAAGAACCCCCAGAAAGCCCTACCTTTGGCGACCAAGATCGTGTTTGGCCGCATCTTCTTCTTCTATATTATATCGCTCCTCTTACTCGGTTTCGTCGTCCCATCCAATGACCCTGGCTTAGCCTCAACCGGACACGGTGCCAAGTATAGCCCTTTCACGCTCGCAGCACAACTCGCCAATATCCAGCATCTCCCTAGCTTCTTCAACGCCCTTATTGTTTTGGCAATCATTTCAATGGCCAACACCAGCATCTTCGCTGCCAGCCGAGCCTTCCAAGCTATCTGCGAAAGAGGCATGGGCCCTCGATGGGGGGCTACAGTGAAATGGGGCGTGCCTGTATACGCCTTCGCCATCACATCCGTTTTTGGCCTCCTTGCCTTCGTCAACCTGGCACCCGGCGGTGGCGCCATCTTTGACTGGCTATTGAGCCTTTCGGGAGCTAGCAACTATTACACGTGGGCGTCCATCTGCGTCAGTCATATTCGTTTCCGCAAGGCATGGGCAGCGCAAGGAAATGACACCAGTCAGCTTCTCTGGAGAAGCCCCTTTGGCGTCTGGGGAGGCTGGGTTGGACTCGCCATTTGCTTTATAGGGCTCGCTGCAAATGTTCTAACGGCGATCTGGCCCATCGGTGGCCATGATGCGCAGGCCATCATCCGCGACAATATTGGAACAGTGATCCCGATTGCATTGTATATCGGCTACCGGGTTTGGCAGTCGACAATCATGAAGGTGAAGCAGCCTATGCTCGTCCCATTGGATGACATGGATGTGCAGACGGGTATCCGTCTGCTTGAGGATGTTCCTATCTCGGACGATGCGGGAGTCACCTTAGTCCGTGATGAGAAGTGATATATGTTGTCGATGTACAGCGATGCCGTTGAAGTGACTGACTGCATCAGTCAGGGTTCTCAGCGGCGAGACCCAGTCGGAGTTGGGTGCCTTATGCTTTCCTTAGTAGTTGAATAGCCACAGTAATAGTAGTAAAAGTACGCAAGGGACGGTCTCAGGAGGAGCTTTGTTTCGTTTCAACAAACCATTAATTAATGTATTCGTGAAGAGAGACCAAGGCCAAGGTGCTTGGCCAGCATGACATGAGGTATAATGCGATCGCCCATTTGCTTTGGAGACGATTCTCCTTTCCAGCAATCCCCAACGCCGGCAACTTTTTTTCCCAGAATGCTCCTTACGCCACCACAATTCCGATGGCATGCTTCATAAAACAGGTACTAAATGCATTATGTACTGCCTCATTGGCCAGAGGAGCCAGTGCTCGAATTCGCACTCGAGGGCCTCGGTGGCGGGACGGGCATACCCATGGGCATTCCCAGATCCCTCTGCATCGCGACGCCGCCCATCATGCTAGACTCCGGCGACTGTGGACGCGAGTACTCGTCGCCCATTTGCTGGCTCCCGGAAAGCTGTTCCTGAGCGGCTCTCTTCTCCAGCTCCTTCAACCGCTCCTTTTCCGCCGGGTCGATGAGGTCGTCGTCGTCGCTCCAGCAAGGGTCCTCGTCGCTGACCTCGGGCATGGCCATGCGCTTCCAGAACCGAAGTTCCTGGCGCGCGGCCACGTCCTCCACGCGCCGATCCCATCGCGTCTCGTCCTCGTCGTACTTGCGGCGGAAGTTGCGGAGCACCTCGTTGGCCTTGCCCGCGCGTTCCTGCATCTCCCAGATCTGTTCCCGGAGTCTGCTATTCTCGGCGCGGGCTTCGGCGAGCTGGGATCGGTATGAGCGGTGCCATGCGGCGACGTCGGTGACGTGCTTTGCCTTGTATTCGTGGAATTGCTTCAGCATTGCGGCGAAAACTGTCGCGTACTGGCTGAGGAGTGTCGCGTTGGCGTCGCGGCTGTATTTCGCTTTTTCGAGAGACTCGGAGAGGATGGAGATGAGGGTGTCGAGATTCTGTTCTTGAGCTAAAAGAGAGTGTGTCAGTGACTAAGGCAAAAAACAATTGGGGCAGGTGCACGTGGGCGTGCGCGCGAGCAGCGAGGGCGTACCAAGAATGTCGTCTGCAGCGTTGTGAATGAGGTCGTCGTTACCCATTCCCTGCGTCCTCGCGCGACTGCGCACCCTTCCAAGACCAGAGACAATGTCCTCTGTGACGCGACGGTTCTCCGTAAGCTGTCTACTCAGCTCCTCGACCATGCCGTAGATGTAGTTGAGCTCGGCCTGCTGGCCGGCCGGGGTGGGCACGCCGCCCATGCCGTTGGGCACATTGCCGCCGTTCATTCCGTTCATGAGAACGAACTGCTGGTACTGCGCGTGGGCGAGGGCTTGCTGGGCGGCGGAGAGGGATTGCGCGTTGGCGGACGGCGCAGGCGAAGAAAGTTGCGGCTGTGGAAGGGAATGTTGGAGCTGTAGCTGCTGCTGCTGTTGTTGTTGTTGTTGTTGTTGTTGTTGTTGTTGTTGTTGTTGTTGTTGTTGTTGCTGCTGGAGCTGCTGCTGCCGCTGCTGTTGATTCTGATGCTGTTGTTGCTGTTGCTGCAGCTGGAGCTGGCGGGAAGAGAAGTGGACCTGTTGCTGCTGAGACTGCTGTTGCGACTGGTTGTTGGAGCTGAGGATGGGGTTGAAGGCGAAGTCGTTGGAGTTGGAGGCAGGAAAGTTCATGGCCCTTGGTGTTTCTGCCCGCTTTCGAGGGGAGGGGTGTGGGTTGGGTTGCACAACTGGCGGGCAGCTGTCGTGAGTGAGATGGTTGCTCTGCTCTCGTGCTCGCTTCGCTTCTCTGTTTTACCCGGGGAACGGAGTGACAGCGCCGGCGCCCGCCGCTGCCAAAAAAGAAAAAGGTGACGGGACCTTGATTGACAAGACGCTTCTGAGGGGTGGAGCTTATCTGGCGCGCGTGTGTCTGGGTGCGGGTGCGACGGGTCTCCTTCGTGGGATGTATCTATTCTCCGTACCGCTTTGGGTTTGGAGTGGTAATAGGAGAGGGTGGAAGGGGCAGAAGGGGGTGTGATTGCTGCGAGACGCCCATGGTGGATGAGATATTGACTTAAGCGGATCAAATCTGCAAGTTAACTGAGGATTGAGGCGCTAACGTAAGCGATACTATCTTGGGCGGGTTATGCACAAAACGGCTATCAGCCAACTAACGACCAGCCTACGACAGCCCTCGATCCTTCCTCCTTAAGTGAGGTATTCAGTCCTTCCTTCCCTGGATAAAACCTCAAGAAACACGATGCCCAAGTGGGAATAAAAGCCAAAACAGCCCGAAAGATACCACTAAAGACCACTCTTCCTCTGCTACCATTCGGTACCCAGACTAATTCTCGTCAACGTCCATGTGGCTGTTGAGGATAGAGGCCTTAGGCGTGAGCTCGTCGCCCTCGCCATCCTCGCCATGCTCGTTGACCTCATTGTCAGCCTTCTCGTTGGTTGCAAGAGCGAAGTTGTTCATGATCTCTTTCATGTTCGCCGTGTCTTTTCCAGCGAGTGTAAGGGTCTTCTCAAAGTGATCGCGGCTTCGCTTACGATGGGCTTTGGTCTGGGTAGCTGGGACGCCAGCGTTGATGGGCTCGTAATGGTCAGGCTCGAGGCCAAGGGGTCGAGGGCCAGCGGGCTGAACCGAGGGACGCTCAAGCGAGGCAGACTTCGAGACCGATGCGATACGGACGCGGTTCTTGTGACGACGAGTGGAGGGCGAGTTATCCTCGACGTCGGTGTCGGCGAACATGACAGTGGGAGCTGTCTTGGCGCTGCGAGGGCGACTAGGAGGCGGGTGGCCGTGGCTCTCCTCGTCGTAGCGGAAGCCAGGAGGGGGAGTCAAGGGGCCGCGGTTGACGTCGTGCTTGTCGATAGCCATAGCAGAGTCCGCCTCGGGGCTAGCGTCACTCTTCATCGTCTTGCTGAGACCCAGGTAGTACTTGGGGCTGGGATTGAAATCAATGGCCTTAGCAACGCCGAAGCCCGGCTTCTTTGCACCAGTGCCCTTTCCATCACGGGCTTCGTCAGAGATACGGGGAGCCTTGACCGTACGCGGAGTCTCCACAGCGTGATGGGCCGGCTTGGTCGGGGTCGCAGCCGGGTCTTGAGAGCTGCCCGAGGGCTCCATGTCGTAAGCGCCATCAAAACCTTGGACTGACTTCATGATGGGCTTGTCATCAGGGCCCTGGACAATCTTCTTGCTGGCACGATAACGATCGTGCTCGCGAGCCAAGCGGGCAGGCAGAGGCTCCTGGTACTCGCGGATGGGTTGGACTTCGGCGTCGTCCTCAGGATAGTCAGACAGGTCCTCTTCGGTATCCTCAGGCGACTGGGTGAGTTCGCCTTCGTCATCGGCGCTCTCTGGGTGGCCAAAGCGGTTCTCTTCAGTGTCTTTGGGCAACCCATCAAGCTCGTCCGACGGAGATCCAAAGCCAAAGAGGTCCTCCTCTTCTTCATCACTGGGCAACTCGCCGAGCTCAGAGTCAGAGTCAGAGTCAGAGTCATCGAAGGGATCCTGGGCCATAGGATCAGTCGCAGGTGAATGAATGCGGCGAACATCGCCAGGGCCCTCGTTCTCGTCAGTGACACGAGACGCCATTTTGCCCTGTACTCTTTAGAAACCCGTGATCAAATTTGACTTTGAGAATGGGCTCTAGCTAAACAACTGTTAGCTGAAGGTGAGTGGGTAAGTCAGAACTGAAACTAACCGGCTAGGGTTTCGGCCTGATCGATCTTCAGAGTCGGGAAGCGCGGTAAGTCGATGATGGACACAGACGAGGGAGGACTAGTAGAAGATCCTTCGATGAAAGACAAGCAACTTGATGGGGCATCGGTCGAGAGAGAAAAAAAATTCCTAAATCCTCAAGCAAAGCGTTGCTGAGAATCGCGTTCGACACCAGGGTAGAGAGGCAAGGAAGGGGAAAAAGAAAGACAACTGCTGATAGGTAATGATGCCTAGCTCGACGCGAAAGAAATCGTTCGCCAGAGGAAAATCAAGGTCTGATGAGCTCGCGTGTTGGCACAAATAGTCGAAAAGACTCGAGCAATCGCCAGTAGAAGTTCTGCTGCTCGAGAATGTATCGTCAGAATGGTAAAGACTTGTTGATTAGGTTAGGTGTATCTCAGACTTACTCGAAGGACGGATTTCCTTTGACGATGGAGGTTGTTGATGTTTTGACCCAGCTTCTTTGAGGTGAGGAAGAAGGGAAAGAGAGGGTTGGGTATGCTCGAGAAAGAATTGTTGTTGTTTACCTTTGTGGAAGCTGGTGCCCTCATCGTGGGGCCCAGTTAGATATTCCCCGGGGGAACTTCACTCTGTTTATTTTATGAAGGCGAGTGCTCCCTACGTAGGGCCCAGTTGAAGAGGGTTGGACTCGCTGCGGGAGGACCTGTTATTGTTCGTCTTCATGGAGGCGGGTGCCCTCATCTTTGGGCCTAGTTAGGTATTCTCCGGGAAGACTTGTTACGCTTTGTCATTATAGAGCCGGGTGCTCTCGCCATAAAGCTCAGCCTGAGAGACTTAAGCATGCCCCAGGGGAACTTAGTGTTGTTCATACTTGTAGAAGCTGGTCGTCTCTTCGTGGATAGTTGCCACGGGGGTTCAGGAGGCATATATCGATCCAAGTCTTCTTGCTGCCTTAGAGGACCATATCACCGGAGTATTTGGATACCAAGATAGGGCCTAGGCGTCAAGAATTGCCTTCGAAGAGTTGCCTACCGTAATTCAGGAGCACATAGCATGGGCATAGTGGTTTACAGCCTACCTCAGCCATCCTATGCGAAATGGTCTCAGTTTCTGTGATACTACTAAAACGTTTGGTCCAAAGAAGTCGGATAATTGGGAAGAAGCATTCGGCATGAAAAAACTTGAGTCCCGCACATTTCAATGGATCATTAGAATATCTGAGGACTTCTTGAAGGCACATAGAATCACTGCCAGTCTTGGGATGAGGCGGCTTTGTCAGACGGGGAAGTCGGTTCTTTATAGAGACTTTGTTGATGTTACAATCATTGATCTATATACTTAGACATCTCTCTGATAACCATGTGTTACATCCTGTAAAGAACACTCTGGTTTACATGGAAACTAGCTTGAAACATCATACACAGACCGGAGGTTCTCTTGCTTCGTTTCATCAAAGCCACCAGAACTAACAAGGCGTTGGGGTTTGACTCGACTCAAATTGCAAATTTCTTTCGACCAGTCATAGCAGACAGCTGGTCATCTTAGGCTTCTAATACTACACTTTAGGTATCGTAGCAACTCTCATCTCGAGGCAATCGTGGATGTTTCCGGTAAAAGTAGTCAGGGAAAGAAGAGGGAGCCAACTGTATACGATAAAGTATGACGACGTTACCCAATACTGAGACTAAAGAGAAGTAGTTGAAATCTCAATGAGCAACGATGTCTATTCTGCCTTGGGTTACTTCTTCATCCTAACCCATCGGAGTTACATCCGCTTGGCACATCAGATCCTCCCGACAATATGGCCGAGGCCATGCTCATTTCGGCCGATTGCAATTTTGAGCTCTGTCAGCTCCAAGCCTTGGACCTGGAGAGAAGCAAGGTCGAGGCGAGCAGTTCAGGCAACGCCAGACACTACAGGCAGAGAAGGACGGGGAAGAAGTCAAGAAGGAGAGACATCAGATGGTGAGCTTGCGGAGACTCCGCCGCCGGACCAAGTTTACCG
Source organism: Colletotrichum acutatum (assembly GCF_030867785.1). Classification (NCBI taxonomy): domain Eukaryota; kingdom Fungi; phylum Ascomycota; class Sordariomycetes; order Glomerellales; family Glomerellaceae; genus Colletotrichum; species Colletotrichum acutatum. The sequence goes on from NW_026849009.1 coordinate 546,520, forward strand.
GGGGGCTACCGGTTATTTAGCGGGTGCGGGGTGATGCGGGGCCTCCAGCTTCCCCGCCATCCGGTCAAGCCACCCATTCGGGCCGTTGGGCACTCCATCCCGCCGGGCTTGTCCTATCCCATGCTAAAGAGCCAGAAGCCACTGCTAGGTATCCGTACTGGAGAAACAAACGAAACATGAACAGAAAAGATTAGATTAGTTCTCTCGCTTTCATGGTCTCGTTTCAACCCCCCTCCACCCCCTAGACACCACCAATGACAGCTCATCCATGCAGACAGCTACCCTTGCACCGGGCAAGCAGCAAAGCTTACACTAGCGCCGCTCTAGTATGATGCGTTTTCTCCATCTCCCTCTTGTCCCCCGCTGCAGTCGGTGCAGATGCACATCATCATCCCCCCAAAGTCCCGTAGCTCCCAAGTGCAAAGCCGGTAGACTGCGGGGAAGTCGATTCCAAGGACGAGGAATGAACAGCGTGACCTTCCCATACCGCACATTTCCTGCATTGTTCTTTTTTGTTCTGCTGTTCAGACTGGTAGACACGGCCTTACCTCGCTCCATTACTCGGTCGCGCCATTCAATCAAATAGACTTCTAGCCGCAAATGAGCGGTCCCGAACCTTGGCGAGCTACGCGCCCGGAGAATACGACATGGACCAGGCACCCCCAGGGACCTCCGGACACTGCAGATGAAAGACTGGATGACGTTCATGCTCTGGCCCTGCACCTAGTACGGGCCATCCGCAGAAGTCGCCTAAAAAAAACATTTGCGTGAAAGCCCAATTAGGTAACGGGGACCTAGGAGCTCTCGGGATGAACGGTTGGAGAGCAAGAGACGTCCGTTGCCGCCTTCTAGCGGGGTCACGTATCCCAACTCACACTCTCAGCCAATGTAACGATGCATAACCAGGTCCTTTGATCTGCAAAGCGACACCAAGTATAAAGTCCGCCACCGGGCCATTTCGTGAGCTGTCGTCCAAGCTTTTCTTGCCCTGTTTGCCCATACTCTGCCAGGCTTGTCAACATGGCGAGAAAGCTTTCTGTCCTCGGACTACTCAGCGCAGTAGCTTCAGCAGCTGTGATCCGCAGAGACTATCCCAGCGACGACGCGCTTTCAAAATGCCCGGGCTACAAGGCTTCTAACGTCCAGTTGTCCTCGACTGGATTGACGGCGGACTTGTCACTGGCCGGTGAAGCATGCAATGCATACGGAACCGATCTGGCAGACTTGACTCTGACTGTCGAGTATCAGACTGGTAAGTTCTTCAACTCCTTCTAGCCACCCCATATCAGCCCTGTGCCTTGCGAACCAATGCTCAGACAAACTGCAGATACCCGTCTCCACGTCAAGATCCAGGATGCCGCGAACCAGGTGTACCAGATTCCCAACTCTGTGTTCCCCCGCCCCGAGGCCACTAGCTTGACCATCGCAGAGTCCAAGCTGCAATTCAACTACACCGAGAATCCCTTTTCCTTCAGCGTGAGCCGTTCCGACACGGGTGAGGTTCTCTTCGACACTTCTGGAGCCAACATCGTCTTCGAAAGCCAGTACCTCCGCCTCCGGACCAAGCTGCCCGAGAACCCTAATCTGTATGGTCTGGGCGAGCATTCGGACCCCTTCCGCCTGAATACGACTGACTACATCCGCACATTGTGGTCTCAGGATTCGTACGGTATTCCCTCTGGTGCTAACTTGTATGGCAACCACCCCGTCTACTACGAGCACCGCAAGAATGGCACACACGGTGTCTTCTTCTTGAACTCCAACGGCATGGACGTCTTCATCAATAAGACGGAGGAGTCTGGGCAATATCTGCAGTACAACACCCTCGGCGGAGTCCTCGACTTCTACTTTGTGTCCGGTCCCTCTCCCATCGAGGTGGCTCAGCAATACGCTCAGATTACCGGCCTGCCAGCCATGATGCCATACTGGGGTCTAGGATTTCACCAATGCCGTTACGGATACCGCGACGTCTTTGACGTTGCTGAGGTTGTCTACAACTACAGCATCGCGGAAATTCCCCTCGAGACCATGTGGACTGACATTGATTACATGGATAGGCGAAGGTAAGCGATGGTTGGCCCGCCGTGTACTCCTTCAAGTAGACTAACAACCCGCAGAGTATTCTCTCTCGACCCCGAGCGTTACCCCTTGACCAAGGTTCGCCAGCTTGTCGACAAGCTTCACGAGAATGATCAGCACTATATCGTCATGGTAGACCCTGCAGTGGCCTACGTCGAATCACCCACCCTGCAACGCGGCATTGACGACAACATCTGGCTTCTCCGTAGCAACGGTTCCGTCTGGATCGGCGTCGTCTGGCCTGGTGTTACTGTATTCCCTGATTTCTTCGCAGAGAATATCACTTCTTTCTGGAACAACGAGTTTGCTCAATTCTTTTCGGCCGACAAGGGAGTCGACATTGATGCCCTCTGGATCGACATGAACGAGCCGTCAAACTTCCCCTGTTACTTCCCTTGCGATGATCCTTACGGTTCCGCTGTTGGATTCCCTCCCGAGCCACCCGCCGTCCGCGAGAACCCCAGACCTCTCCCTGGCTGGCCTTGCGACTTCCAACCTCCTGGAACCGATTGCGGTAACAACCAAACCAAGCGATCTGATGTCCTCGTCAGGAAGCAAATGTCGCCTAGAATTGTGCCTGCCGGACAGACGTTCGACAACTTGATGCTCGCCGAGAGACAATCATCCGGTGATCAGAAGGGCCTGCCCGACCGTGATCTTCTCTTCCCTAAGTATGCCATCCACAACAAGGCCGCTTGGGACACTGAGTCAAACGCAGCCCGGGGTGGTATCTCCAACAAGACCGTGAACACGGACGTGATCCACCAGAACGGCCTCGCCATGTACGATACCCACAATCTTTACGGCTCCATGATGTCCTCGGCCTCTCGAGTTGCCATGGAAGCCCGCCGCCCAGGTCTTCGCCCCCTCATCATCACGCGCTCCACCTTCGCCGGCGTCGGAAAGCACGTAGGCCACTGGCTCGGCGACAACCTTTCCAATTGGCAACAGTACCGTGTCTCCATCTCCCAGCTGATGCAGTTTGCTGCTGTCTACCAGGTGCCCATGGTCGGCTCCGATGCTTGCGGCTTTGGCGACAACACTAATGAGCAGCTCTGCGCACGCTGGGCCGCCCTCGCCGCCTTCTCTTCATTCTATCGTAACCACAACTCCATCGACAGTATCTCGCAGGAGTTTTACCGCTGGGACACGGTGGCTGACAGCGCTCGCAAGGCCATCGCCATCCGCTACCGCCTGCTTGACTACATCTACACTGCCCTGTACCAGCAGACCAAGGACGGTACTCCGCTCATCAACCCGCTCTTCTACCTCTACCCCCAGGACGAAAAGACGTTCGGTCTGGATCTCCAGTACTTCTATGGCGACGCCATTCTTGTCGCACCCGTGACGGAAGAGAACTCGACTTCAGTTGATGTCTATCTCCCCGACGACGTCTTCTACGACTGGTATACCCACGAGACTATCCAAGGTACCGGCGCCACAATTTCCCTGACGGACAAGGACTACACCACCATCCCGCTCTTCATCCGCGGCGGCACCGTGCTGCCTCTGCGCGCCAACAGTACCATGACGACGAAGCAGTTGCGCGAGGAGAACTTTGAGCTCTTGATCGCGGCTGGCAGGGATGGCACTGCCAAGGGCCAGCTCTATCTTGACGATGGTGTCAGTGAGGAGCAGGCGGGTATCACGCTTGTCACCTTTGATTACAAGGACGGCAAGGTTTCCGTGGATGGTGAATTCAAGTACTCGACGCCGCTCAAGGTGTCCAAGGTTACGCTTCTCAGTGGAGGCACGACTGCGAAGAGACAGGAGACCATTAAGACGATTGCTGTCGAGTATGCCTTGACTGGACCTTTCGTGATCGAGCTCAACTAAGATGGATAATTGGTCACCTGGATGCAGCCTGGTGTCTTCACTTTTCTTCATATATATACTTATTGTGTGAATATCATTAACATCACTTGCCTACTTCGCTATCTCATGATGTCTTCCACCACTCCCCTCCTTTACGTGATGCTCTCCTTAATTGACCGGCACGAAAATGCGGTCAATGTCAGCAACCCAAGACGAATCCGAGCTGGCAATCTTGATGGTGTTTGCAGACCCAGCAGTGAGGCTACAGAACACGGAGCTGCTCCCCGGCGTGTTCCCATCGGAAGTCGGCAGGAATCCAACAGTCTGCGAGACGCCGTTACATGTCACCGTGCCCCACCGCTGGCTCGTATCGCCGTTAAGATGCTTCACCCGCACCGTCGTCTTCCCGGAAGCCTGCACGCTCACCCCCGAGAAGGTCACGCTACCGCCGGCCGAGCCGCCAACGTAGCCCGCCGCCGCGGACCCGCTACACCCCGTGCACGCGACGCTCTTTGCGCCGCCCGCGAGCGTCGCGGCCTCGCCCTCGTACGACGTCTCGCTGGGCCCCGCGGCCCAGGTGCCGGCGGCGACGTTGGGCGTCCAGTTGACGTGGTCGGCGAGGGTGATTGTGGTGCCTGAGATGGCGAGGGGCAGCCAGACGTAGGTGCTCCGCATGAGGTTTGTGCTGACCCAGCGGTCGCCCATGTAGATCGCCGTGTCGCCAAGGGGCAGGATGTAGGTCGTCTGGCTGGTGTACGTCTTTGATCCGACGGTGGCGAAGGTGGCCCAGGAGGACCAAGGGCCTGCGAGGGAGGTTGCGTAGGAGTAGACCTTGAAGAAGAGTATGTCAGTCTTTGTTTGGAAGTGGAGAGTGGAGGGAGAACGTTACGTTGTCGTTCGGGTCCCAGCCGGTAAGCTTGCTTCCAAACATGAAGTAGTATCCGTTCTTCTTCCAGATGGCCGGGGCCTCGATGTGCTCGGACCAGAGGTAGACGTTGCGCGTGACGTTGAGATAATCCGAGCTCAGGGCATCGATTCGGAGACCATTGGGTCGCTGTTGGGTTTAACTCTGTTAGTCTACAGCTCATCTTTCAGATTCATCCCCATCGTCAAGACAGCAAGTTAAAGGGGATCCAATAGGTAATCGCAGAACTTACATCCTCAGTCAACAGATACGCAGACCCATCATCATCCTGGAACAACCCAATATCACGACTCTGGAATCCCAGAGGCTGCCAACTACTAAGATACGTGTACTTGCCGCATACCGTATCGCTCGTCGCGACGCCGATTTTGGCCTCGCCGTAGTTGCTGCTGTCAATGTGCATGTACATGACGTACTTCTTCGTCGCGCTGTTGTAAATCACCTTGGGACGCTCGACGACCCGGGAGGGCCCCAGGTCGCCCGCCGCCGTGGTGCGCGAGAGCAGAGCGCCGACGTAGGTCCACTCGACGAGGTTGGTCGAGGAGTAGCAGTTGATGTTTTGGAAGGCCGACCCTTCGGTCTTGTCTTCGCCTATGAGGTAGTACGTTGAGCCTACTTTCGTCACGCCCGCGCCGTGGGCTTGGATATGGCGGCCTGTGTTGGTCTGGATTGTATCATCACGGAGTTAGCTGGGGTGGTTCTCTTTCTTTGTGAACTTTGGAGCCGGAGGAAGAAGAATGCTGGAAGGGGAGGGAGAGGGGTTCGTTTCTTACCGCTGACCATGTCCCGCCCGAGACGATTTGAAGCGTGGCCTGCGCGAGGCCCGCGCCCGCGAACAGGGAGGCGAGGCCGTTGAACAGACGCATCGTGAAGATACTCAGCGCTCTCGTCAAGCCAATGTGTGTAAGTGTGTGTGCACCAATTCAATGGCCGAAAGATTCACTAACCGACACAAGGAGCGAGTCAAAAAAGAAACGCCCCGAGATCATGGTCCTCCCCCCGTCTTCATATACTTTGCCCTCATCCTCCATATCGTCCGTTCCTCCCGGGACACATCGATCCCCAGCCCCATCCGTGAACCATCACAACGCGATTGTCCATTTCCAAATTATCCATAGATTCGAATACAACCCACCCTACTTCCCTCCCACTCCCGCCGGCTCCGGGATCCCCATGTCAATCAAATACCGTGTATTCGAGCGCATCTCGAAGAGCCCTGCCAGTTAAGCTTTCCTAAGCTTTCACAAGCTTTCCTCCAGCCTACTACGGCCTAGTTCCTCCTCGTGTCCCGGTCCCCAGTTTCTCCACGCCGCCAGAGGGGGGGAGGGGGGGCGCCATCACGATGGAGTGAACGACACTAGAAACGGCTAACTCGGCCGGGAAATTAAGAGATCCTTCCAATCGTCACTCAGCGCTTCCAAAATCCAAGCTCCAGTTCGGACCGAGAGACAGAGGGAAGAGGGGGGGCGAAAGAAGTGGTTCATGTCACTAATCAATATTATTGTCATGTGCTCAACCATCAGCGTCTCCATAGGGAAGACACACCTTTCTCAATAAGCCTCCGTGCCCGACGGTGCCCTGGTGCCTGATGTATAATTACGTAGAGGCACCGGTAAGTAAGACGTTTGAGGGCCAGGGGCAAGCTAGTTTCCCCGCATTTTGACTGCAACGCCAAACCAGGCGCGCCGATGCGCATCGGGCATCGGCGGATCTCCAGGAATCGAATTCAGGTGAAGCACCGAGGGCTTCGAACTACCGGGCAAGTACCGGGCCCGCTCCGGGGGGCTCTCGAAAGCTTGGTTTGGTGATATGCAACATCACCACGCGGACGGGTCATCATAGACCAGGAGAGTTCTCTTCCCCGGACTCCTCTTTCCCTTAGCCAAGCTCTCGGCTGGCCCGCTCTGCAGTGCTGGGTTGAAGAAAATCAGATGACCAGCACAAAACTGATACGGTTGTAGAGAAAACGGGAACCGGGGGACCGTCCAGGCACGATGCATTGATCTTCGTGATGGTTTTTAATGTCTCGGCTATGGTCTTGTCTGCCCTTTTGTTCTCTTGATTCCTTGTTCTTTTTCCACATTTGGTGCTAGCAACACCAACTCAACTAGACTGGCTACTCCATCATCGCTAAGCGGGTGAGCTCTGAGCCAGTAAGAGGCGAAATATGATCGAAGAGAATGAAAGTTGTTCATGTGTCTCATGTCAGTCGTACCCGATAAACTCCTTCCAATCGTTGATGACGCCGTAGTATATAAGGTCGAAGGAAAAAAATCCGCAACGCCACACCAGGTTCCATTTTCACACGCTAGCCATCCACTTCCATTCTGTCCTCGGCAGTATCCTTGGTCTCGGCTGTTTCTTCGACATCCAATTTCGGTTCAGGGTATGCCACCGATATCGAGTCTTTTGAGTCTCCGCCGATGGGGCCACCACCGTTGCCGGGGCCATTCCCGGCACAAAGACGATACTCGCCGTCATCTTTTCGCTCGATGATGCCTTCTTCAAATGCCCACTTTGCCAGCAGTCGATCAACACCGAGCCGCTGGCCTTCACCCTTCTCCATATGCCTGCCAACATGTTCTGTCCATTCGTCCCAAGAACCAGGCCCTTCAAAGACCACCTGGCAATCTGATTTGGGACATGCCGACCTCTGAGGCGGCGACCGGCGTGTGACGAGGCAAGTAGTCTGCATCTCCTTGACGTGACCCTCCCACTCGACTTGCAGTTTACTATCCCCTTTGGCAATGGCTTTCTTGATCGCGAAAGGCGCATGCATGCGACGAAGATGTTGGGTGAAGAGATCTTTTCGGTTGAACTCGTTGCCCTTGCCCTCAACTGTACTCTGCGGGCAAGACGAACACCGATAGTATTGCAAGCAGAGATGTTGGGATGCGATGTGACGCTTCCACTCATTCTTGGAGCCAAAGGTGCTCGTACAGCCTGCGAACGAGAAGGCACAAGGGAATGGCCTTGTATGTGCGGCTGCAATGTGTTTGCGAAGTGACGACGAATCCTTAAAGGGAGCGTGAGTACATAAAGTGCACCTCGTCTCTTGCTTCGGCGTCGCTTTCTGCAAGGACCGTCGATGCTTGGCCTTCGCATTGGGTGTACTCATGTCAATCGAATGCATCGTGTCATCTGCACCAGACTCATTCGCATCGTGGGAAGACCCAGTATCCTCCTGATTTGCAGGCATCGCCCCATCCGGGAGGGTCGTACGTTGCCGCTCTACGGCCGGCGGTGCTTCATCGCTCAAGTGGCGAACATGGCTGAGAGCTTTCAGCTGCTCTGCCGCTTCCTGCATCTCGGCCGAATCCTCAACATCGTCCTTGCCATCAATAACTGCGGCGGCAGCGGCAGCCGCTGCAAACGGCGCGCTGGACGGCGTGGTTTCGATGCGGTTCGCCGTCTCATGAAAAGATGCATCTTTGCTGTCTAATGAGCGCTGGTGCATGGATGGTGTGCTTGCCGCCAGCTCTCGCGCTTCCAACAAGATGCGTCCGTCCTCGACTTCCTTTGCTGTAGCTTTAGGAATTCCGGCAGAGCCCTTGAGCTTCTGGTACAGATGAATCATGTTATGCGATGTGATATATCCCAGGAAACAGCAGACCTTATCGTGCTGTACGACGTTCCATATTGAATGGGGCATTGATATCAGAAGCATGGTGGGCGGACCGAGAAACATTCCCTCGACCTCAATCTTGGCAGCCAGGGGCGGCGTGTTGTGAAGCCAGCCATTGAAGAAAGACATATCTGGACTGGCATCTCCAACGAATGTGGTACACACTAGTACTCGTGGCTCATCAAAACGCAAATCAGCAACAGATTCAGGGTCAATGAGCTGGTCTTCGCGCCCAGCCTTCGACAGCGATTCCCCGTCAGCCCCGTTGCGCGGCGATTGCTGTTGACCCGCCCGAGTAGGCAAGGGAGCTAAGCTCAGACTTTGACCTTTCCCAGGTGTAAGGGTGAAGCAGATGGGAAGTTGTGGTGATGGTGGCGGAGTTTTGCTGGCACCGTTTGTGAGTTTAGCTGCTTGTGCGGTTTCCTGCTGCCTCAGCTGGACAATCTCCTCGTGTAGCCTCGGTACACTGAATGGTCTGCCTGCGATGCTCAACTTGTGCAAAGCTTCAATCAAGTGATATGTGAATGATTTGCCAGCAGCCTCTCTGGGGTTTTGCTCAGGGCCGCCAGCTGCAATGGCTTGCTTGATGCCATGACTTCCGGACACGGGTATATCACGAACGGAGCAGGCGTCGAGCAACAGCAGAATATCGGACTGGGCATCTTCAAACAGGCATCGTACTCCATCCCACTTGAGCTTTGCGGCATCTTCTCGAGTATTGCTATGGAAGGGCGGTCAGAAGGAAGGGTGCGGAGACGTGTTTCGTAATAAATTCTCAACTCACCAAGCCCAGTAGAGCTGGTTATCCGATCCAACATATGCATAGCCGGCGTAGTAGATGATCAACAAGTGATTCGGTCGGGCATGTTCGAGAAAGGAGGCCATCTGGACCCCAAGCTTGATGCTAGGGTTGGGTACGGTCGGGATGGCCCATCGATTCGTCTGGTAGTTATATCGGTCCCGTAGTATGTTTTCCAAAGCCGTCAGATCGGCCTCGACCGAGGTGTCCTCCTCCCAGCGTAGCAGAAGAACCGAAACGCTATCGTAGGGTGCGCGCTCGGTTTGGCGCTGGATCAGCATGGCAGCATCTTGAAGATGCCTCGCGAAGGATTCGAAGTCATGGCGTTCGGCTGGAGGGGCCTCCTGGGTCGGGTGCTGCTGAGGCTGAATGGGTTCAAAAGACGGTTAATTCCAGCAGCTCAAATCAAGCTACGGGAGCGCAGAACAGAATCCTCACCGATTCATGGGGGAAAGGAGCCGGTTGTGTGGTGTGATTTGACGGCGACTCCTTTGGCATAAGCCGCCGTTTCTTGGATGGCTGGGGTTGTTCCATCTACAGATGTCAATGGGGAGACGATTTGTACAAACGCGGGTTGGGATTGAGTTGCGTTATGATCATGGAGGCGCTCAATGAGGGTGGGAAGTTTTGAGAGGCAAGCACTGGAGGAATTGGGCGATGGCTGAATTGTCGTGGGCAGTGATAATTGGGGGGTCAGAAGAGGTACCGAGGACGTCTACATACAGCCTCGTTGCGGGAGAAAGGCAGGAAAGAGGTGGAAAGGCTCTGGGCCGATCCTGCCTCTTCTGCGACGGGCCAATCAAGGCTCACCAGGTACTCGCTGGTGGTCCGTGCAGCAAGGCGGGCAGAAGTGAGAGTGGAGCACACTGGAGCTTCCTTCCTTCACCTTGCGCCGGTGGTGACTTCTCTCCGACACAGAGACGCACCTCGCTCAACCACTCACTCCCCATCATGTCATGAAGCGCTATCCTTTCTCCCTGCTTACAATGGCTTCGTTCTCTATTTTCTGGCTGAATCCTGTTCTGTCTCGCTCAATCTTGGCTCAATCCAATATGGCAATCCCGCCAATCTCAAGACCATGGCGGCCACTTTCCTCACCTCGCGCAGACATCAAACGCCCCCGTCACTCGTCCTCCATCTGTAAGGTATTAGGTATACAACTCATGCAGATTGACTGGGCTGAGTATACTACCTCGCGTGTGTGAGGTGTGAGTGTGTGTGGTGTCTGCCCGGTGAGTGTACTATGTAATGTGTGTGTGCCCCTCATTCCATCGCCGCCGCTGCCTCGACCGCCCCTCCTCACGCCTTTGCCGTGCTGCTAGGCGTCCAAAAAGACCTGATAACTGGTCTCTCTCATGCACCCTGCCTGAATCACTGCCATTTACTGGTGCCACCTGTACAACCTTGTGCTGCAAGGCGGCTCCGTTGGGCATGCCTCGGACGTCCAAGGCCACGCCAGTCCGTTCCCTCACATCTCTCTCCCATCACTCACTCACTCACTCACCCACCCACTCACTCGCGCCCATTTGCCGCAGTTCCTCAAGGTCATTCTGAGCTTTGGTTGTGTGCTCTCAAGGTCACGAAGCCAGGTAAAGAAATAAGGGCGTTTAGCACGGGCAGTCGGATGTAGCTTCGATACAATTGACTTTTGACGTCGGGTGTGTTTATGGACCTGAGCTGGCACCTGCCACCTGTCATCCGTCACACATCTCGTCCCTTGTCATCATTGGATTCATGCCCATCCAAATCTGTCTGTCCGTCTATGTCTTGTCGACCACTGCAGCACAATACCAATCGGTGCTACCGCCGCCACATACGAGGCATGGCAGCCCAGTCAGGCCGGCTGATGTAGTCTGAAGGCCGAATAGCGCCGCAGCGCCGTGAGGTCCGCCAGAGAGAGTCTGTCAACTCCAGGCTTGGGTTGACCGGCAGACTGGGCAGCGTGCCAGCATGGTAGCATAACAATGGCGAAAGACAGAACTCCCTCTGCTTGGCTGATCCCCAAGTTACACTTTCTACCCGCGTCGGAAAGCCATGGCTGCAGGCCTCTAGTCCCACCATCCACATCAGGCCCTTTTCACCTTCCTAACCCCATTCCCTTTTGCTGCTGGCCAATTGAGCTTGCACGATCGAGTCTCAGCAGCTTCCAGTGCATCCGCCCTCCTATCGGCTGTTTTGCTCCGTCAGCTACCGGTACCTACACTTTCCAGCCCACGCGTTGCGCTATTGGGCCTCATCGTTCGCCTCCGCGTTGTGGAGGACATCCATACTGTGTAACACATTTCCCCGCGTCCAGAAGCTTAGGCTACCTATCTTATATATACGGATCCTCAACTACCCATGAACCCAAAGAGTTCATCCCTTTCTCAGACTGCATCTAGGTACTGCCGCACATATACCAAGCAGCTTGGCCTTGTGCCACCAAATGCATCCCAGGTCTCGGTGGGCGGCACTGATGATCCGAATGAAGGGTCCTCCCTGGCAACAGGGAATACAGCTGTCGAGGGCTGGGAGCTTATACACATGTAGGATCATGCAATAGTGGTATGCGCTTGTGGCCAAGTCCAGGCTGCCAAGCAATGCCAGCAGTATAAAGAGGTCACAGAGGCACGATGAGGATAGAATTCGTCTCATCATCCGCGCCTAAGACCATCGCAATTGTGGCGGCAAGGCTCGGACGAATTGACGTAAATTTAACGTACCCTTCTCACACATGCTTGCCGGGCCGTCACCTCAGTCAAACATGAATGTGTTTGATCCAGGCATGAGGGATGGTTTCCCAATGTGAAGCAGGCCGGGTATGGTTTTGGCTACAGACTCGATAGAGACTACGTTCACGGCTTGATGACCTGTTGAAGGTTCGATACTTCTCCAGCGTGCATCTGCCCATTTGCTTCGCCACCGACCTGGGTCCGTGGAAATAATACTGAGGTCAACAGTTGTGGGAGCTCCGGCCGCGGCTTGCCCCGAGCCAATAAGTGGACCCCGGGCAAGAAGGCAGCCGGTGTTTGTCGATCCGTTTTTCCCAGGTTCCCCCAGTCCATTCTTCATTGCTGGGCGAGAACGCCGACCGTGGTGAACAGCACGCTGTTCCCAAGAATCACCTGGGACGATGGTGTCTTCTGCTCTGCCATGGTTTGTCCGCTGGTGTTGGGTTGCAATGAACAACCAATTGAAGACATTGCCCCAAGGAAAGAGCTTGGAGACACGGAAGACACCTGTCATTTAGTTGGGATAGTCAAGTCGACATGGGCCCGCGCCTTCCGCTGCCAAGTCGGATGAAAAGGACCATTTGCTCAATACGATGACCGAAGTAAGAGTCCGCGTCTGAAAAGATACACGGTGGCGGACACAAGTGACGAGAGGAGATAGCGAACCCTTGATACGGCACGGAGGGCCCGGTCAAGGATCACGGCATTCGGTGGGCGGGCCGCCTGGAATGGACTTAACCAGTCCACAAATCCTTGTGACTCTTGGAGTCGGGCATGAATGGGCCTCCGAAGAGGCGTTGACCAACTTTCCCATCGGGCTGGTGATGCCTTTCCTCTCGTTCCTCTGATTTAAGCCCAGCAAATGAGTGGATTGGGATTCTATTACCAAGAATCGCTATCAAGGACCGTTCCAGGAGTCGACAATTAGGAGAACCATGTTTTGTCACGCGAGCGCTTCCAAGTGGCGATAAAGGCTCTGAACACTGAAGTTCGAGAGCTCCAAGAGAAAGATTGACGAGTGAGAGAGTTGGGAACTCGTCCAAGCCTTGCACAGCCACGCGGAAATGAGGCTTCGAGCTTCTAGTTCAGTAAGAAGAAAACACCATAACCAATCAAGACCTTGGACCGGTGAGTTTTCTCAACGCTCGAGGTGGGAGCTAGCGCGGCCAGGCGGCACATGCAAAGCTGAAAGCTGATGGCACTGCTGACGTATGGGTGTGGTCATCCGAAGGGGTTCCCTGTCCGCATTATTAGCGAGTGTGGGAATACCTACACAGTAGTCACTAGGATACTGCTGGCGAGTTCTCGTGATAGCTGCTGCTAAGATGCAAGTAAGAAACGCAGTACATCGTATGTTTTGCAGCTAAGTCAAATGATAGAGAATCCCAAAGACTGGCTTCAATAACGAAGGGGTTTTGAATGAGTATACACCGGGCATGGCCAATAAGCAGTTACTCAGACGCGGAGAAGACCTGGCCGCTGCTCTTCCAAGGTCAGAAACAAGCCAAGGCCGTGGCAGCACGGGCATGTCATCGGGGCCCAAAGTGGCCGAAGATCTGGTGGGGTATGTCCGCACCTCAAACCATGGGTAATAGATGTTTCTGAGTGTTTCTCGGCCTCGGCCTCCGCTCGGAACCTGTGACTTTGAGGTCTTTGGTTCTTTTGAAGGGACCATCTCGCGAGAGCGGGGCATCTGTCAGGGCAGACGGCACTGCGGCAGAGGCAGTATCCGTACCCATGAACTGCTGCGGCGCTGCTGCGTGGGTACTCGCAGTGTAGGTTTGACGGCCTCGATTGGAGTTGTTGCGAAAAGAGAGGTTCGAGAATGGTTCTGGCTCTAGTGCAGGTTCCCGGGATCCTCCAGCAAGGAACACGGCCTCAAAGCCTAATGGAAGGCCCCCAAAGTCGCAGGTCCCGGAAGAGTCGTGGACGGACGGTCGGTTTCACAGGCCGCGATTGGGCGGGGTTCGCGAGTATACGGGGTTGCGTGGAGTGGGAAACATTTTGCGTCCCTGCGGTTTCGTTTCGGCTACAGTATAGAAAGCCAAAGTACTGGCTGCGAGACTACTACAAGTATGCTGCTGTAATTTGCTAGCCTATTGAGCCGTGTGTCTGCCTCGCGACCTGCCTCGGGGTATCTGTCGCGTCTGCAGGAGTCTTGATTTGTCTGGTTCGTCTTGGGATGTCATCTTTGATATGTACCGGGAGGCCTGGACCGACCGAGACTGTGTGAAGCCTTGGAGAGGATACTCGTAAGTTGTTGCAGCAGGCGAATGTGGGAATAATACTTAGGCAATGCCGTCTTTTGAGCACTCGGGCTTACCTTACCTTACCTACCGTAAGGTGCAGCAGATACGCTTGCGCTTATGGTAAGAACATGAGCTTGGCCGTTCGCTCCCTCTGATGAATGAAAAAAGAATGACACAAAAACGGCAGAGGAAAGAAGGACCAAACTTCCATCCGACCATCCCATCCCGTCGTCCCGAGGCAGGTACACTAGAGGGGCATCTTGCACCTTCCATCCCACCACCCAGTCTCTCTTCCTATCTCCCACTTTACTATTTGCCTCTTACCACATTCTCTTGCCGGTGCTCCCGATTCCTTTTTTCACTTTCCGTCGGCGCCCTCACAAGTTCAAACAGAAATCGAGAGGAAGCAAGATATCACCTTCCCCTTATCTCGCCTTCGCCTGTGTTGGAAAAACGCACTCACGTCGGAGCTCTATGGTCCAGGTACCCCTCAGCGCCTCCTTAAAGAGAAGATCTTGACCTAGTTGGATCTCACTCCCGCCTCCCACTCGCTGACACCACAAGGGGAGGGAGCCAAGACACCGGGCCTAGGAGCAACGGCGGCCTTCCATTCGTGCCCATTTCCAAGTCGCTAAAATACCCTGGGCCATTTCTAAATTAGCTACTGTGGCGTCACACGCAGTCGCGCGGACTGTTAAGGTCGAATACAGGTTCTCTCGCTGGGGTGTTTTGTCTCCCCGCCGCCATCGCCATCGCAATCGCTACCAGCCGACCCATCTTCAGACTTTCGCCCATCTTCCAGCCCAAGCTGCGAATGCGACGACATTCTGCTAATCATCGGTAGAGTGACCACAAATGGTGAGTCCATCCTCCACAAAGTGGGCAAGTGACAGGGTTGGCCAAGACCCCATCCAAGTGGATGGTGCAGGGCGCAAGCCGTTTCTTTGCGTCACCCTCCCACTCGTGATCAGGCCTTGTACTTGTATTCGTGGGTGGGCGGTGGATTATTACCATCTGCACTTTGCCTTACCCGCCTTGCCTTGCTTTGCCTAAACTAATTACCTACTTACACACTTGCACCTACAGTACTAGTCCATCTTCTCCGAAATTCCTAATTTTCGCATTTCGCAGAAAACAACACCCACTCTGCGAAAACAATCACATTGCGACCGCCAACAGACATTTCTCAACGACAACCGATACCCCACACCGAGACCAAGAAGCCTGGTGGATCGCGACCAAGCCAGCTAACCCACGAGAGCTTGCTCAAATCATGGACTCCAATGGAGTCAGGAGGAGGGACACCACAAAGGGCCCTCCCCTACGCATCCTGTCTCTAGGTAAGCAAAGTGAAGCAGACCGGCCACTATTGCGACACCTAAGTCGCGCGCAAAACATGCGAAACTGGCCCGAAAGCGCCGATGCACTCGACTAACATGCTGATGACAGATGGCGGAGGAGTCCGCGGTTACTCCATGTTTATCATTCTCCAAGAACTCATGCACCGCACCTTTGTCGAGATCGAGGGGAGAGCCCCGCGGCGAAACGAAATCCCTCGGCCTTGCGATCATTTCGACCTCATCGTAGGAACCGGTACCGGCGGTCTTATAGCCCTGATGCTCGGTCGACTACGCCTAGATCTAGAGCAATGCAAAGAACTTTACGTTAGGTTGACGCGCATGGTCTTCGAGACCGACAAAACCATCGCCGGCATTCCCTACCGCTCAACCCTCTTCAAGGCCTCCAAGCTTGAGGAGGCTATTAAGGAGGCTGTAAGGGAACACACAGTATATCAGAAAGAAGGCAATGACGGCACCGAGAACGATGTACTCAGCCCTCTCAGTGGATACAACACCTCAAACCCCAGGAGGCATGCAAGCAACGCCAGCACTGTCAGCTTCAGCGCACGTAGTCCCCAGGCTCAGATGGCACGCCCTGCCTTTAACTCGCGTTACGGTGACCCGAACGCGAGACTTTACGACGCAAGGGAGAACAGGACTAAAACGTAAGTCTTTGCCCACTTACTGCCGGTACTTTGCCAGGCATGCCTACATCGCAACGCGCTTTGAACTGACATTTCCCTTCTTTCAGCGTCGTCTTGGCAATGTACAAAGGTTCCCGCAAGGGCAACCCCGCCGCCGTACTGCGATCCTACGATTCGAGAAGAGAGCCTCCGCCAGAGTTTGACTGCAAGATTTGGCAGGCTGGACGGGCAACATGTGCGATCGGCCTAGCCTTCAAGCCCATTCAAATCGGGCAGTCCGTATTTCACGACGACGGTGGCGGCACCTTCAACCCTTCCCCCGAGGCTCTTGACGAAGCCGTAGTCAACGAATGGCCTGGTCGCGAAGTCGGCGTGTTTCTCAGCGTTGGCACCGGCAGACGGCCCAAAGGAAGTGATGCGAACTCACAGATGTGGTACGAAGGTTTCCTGGGAGAGTTTGCGGAAGCTCGCCGGAAGCTTATCTCCAAGATTGAGGGATGTGAGGCGATCCACGAGCAAATGAGGAAAGAGCACCTGTTGAAGCGGAACGTCAACGTCGAGAACTACTATCGTCTTAATGTGGAGGTTGGCGTCGGCGAGTTTGGTATGAACGAATGGCATCGCCTGGCCGAAATCAGCACGAGCACACGGCAATACCTGAGGCGGGAAGTCGAGCAGAAGATGATTCAAGGTGCCTCTGCGAAGATGGCCAAGATTCACAAAGCGAACATTAGGTTCTCCCGCCTACCAGAAGTCCCTGAACTGGTCAAGTCAAACTCGGAGACGACTGAGCCAATGTCGTTTGCGGTGGAATTGCCGGCCGAGATTCCTACCTCCTGGCCGCCACACAACACACCGCCCAGCCGTCAGTCTTACGAATCTGGCTCTGAGCACTTGCACATTCCTTCACCAATGAGTCCTTCTCCAAGGAGTTCCGGCGAACGGCTGCAACCATCGTCGTCACCACGGGCTGAGCAACGGCCCCTGCCCCCTGCAAAGGACGATGAGATTGACAGACTTGTTGTCACTGCGCCAACTCCAGCGCAGTATCGCTACGCAGCAGGCGCTGACAAGATTGCTATCATGAGCCCGGATGAACATCCCCGATGGCAGAACCAGCCTTACAGTAACGGTCCAGTCCAACAATCGCAGCAGCCACAGCGTATTCCACCACCGCTGCCTCCCAAGACACCACTTCCAGAACATCAGGCAGCCGGAGGCCGCCGTCCGGTTGGCTCGTCGCCTCTGCCTTATCCAGTGGATGACGAGCCTCCACCAGTGAACATGGCTAGAAAGCCAGATTACCGCGGGAGGTAAATGAAGGAGAGTTCGATTGAATACCCTATTTCTTCACATGAGAATACTCGGAACGCAGTAATACCATCGGAATGCCATCGGAGAAGCGGATATCATGCTACTTTATGAGGCTCTATTTCTTCAAGAGCACACAGTAAAAGGGAGTTCTTTTCGGAAAATGAAACAGGTTTTGGGGGGTTAAGTTCAGATACCATTCCAACGCATGCGATTCTACTGGCTATGTGCAGTGGTGGCACAGCACGCGGCCATCTTAATGAAATAATGACATTTCCTTACGCCTAAGCATTTCGCTCCCCGTGCCTACTAATTTTCTCAGTGCAGCATGGAAGCAACCAACTCTTCCAAGCCCGGGACCTTCCCGCTTTCCGGGCGGTGGCGAGAACCCGAGACTTCGGTCGGCTAGTGGGTCACTACGTCACGGCGGAGTGGGCCCTGCTGATCGCGAAGCGGCCTTAAGCTTAAAAGGCACGTTCCCCTGAGCTTGCCAAAACGTCCTTACACCCATTGTATTTCCGTTTGACTTGCTGGCCTCGGTTCGTTTTTGATATGCTGCAACTCCAATGCTCTTGGAAATCTTGCCGTGGGTTCTGACAGATCAAAGGCTCAAGATTTGGGTTCGAGAACGAAGCTCCAGCCGTCGACACAGCTTCGAATCTATTACCTACTCCACCTCATCTTCAATGGCGTCCGCACGACATCTAGCTAGCTAGCCAACGAGGCTGTTTCCAGGCTCGCCGCCCATGGCGCCGTCCCATCGTCGCCAAAGCAAATGTGAACAGCCACGAGGGGCACGCCAATGTCTCATTGATGGTCGTCTCGTTCCTCCCTGCCCCCTTACCCACGGTTCGCATCACAGACCAAAGTAAGAATCGACACGAGATGGAGTTTTCGAAGCATTAGGAAACCCCCAGGAATGCTACCTCAACTAAGTCCAACCGAGACATTTGGGGGCCGGCAGCGGGCTTCTATAGGCACGTTTTACGAAGCCGTGTCTCGATGAACACGTTTTTCAGAAAATCATCCCTCACTTCTTGCTTTTTTGATGCGCCACAGACAGGGCTGACGAATTCCACAGGGCACCTCACTGAATGATGGAGATTCCCAAGGGCGCTAGCTCTGCCTTAGTGGAAAGCCTGGCCTAGCCCTTCTTGGCTCCTGTTGTAGCTGAGCAGTTCGTTCCTTTGGCGACGTCGATTGAGTTTGAGGTCTCTAGATCCGCGAGATTGAGCAGAAGCTACGCATCATGGGCTCACTTCAGCTGTCCGAATCAGGACACGCATGTTTTGTGCTAGCGCACTTGCTTGATTGCGGCTGCATCGATTCGTTACAATGTGGGCGTCACATTCCCTAGAAAGGAGAAGGCTTCCGGGTATGCTTGTCACGAATCTCAGCACATCTAACTTGCTCGACCGTTTTTCGCACACTGGCGAACCATCGACTGCTCCTTGGGTCCGCATTCTTGAACTCGAGAGTCCGCCTCGGGCTTCACCGAAAGCGGGCCGTTGGAAAGCCTGTCTGAGCCTATGGCTCTGTTTCGCCGGCTAATTCCATTCTCAAACTTGACGTCACATCGCCGCATCGACTCTATCTCTCAGGTGGCAGGGTATTACAAGGACAAGTGTCCAGTCTTTTTTTGACAAGGCTCGAGCATCACAAGCCGCCAACGATGGGGCTTGTGCTTCATAGCTTACACCGATTCTGCGGTCAGCGTGTAGCTGATAGCATAATTGCTGCCCAGTGGCTTGATTATCCGGTCCATGAATGACTCGAAAAGGTAGCATCTACCGTAATTATTGATTGCGGTCCAGAGATATTCTCGGCAGCGATGGGAAGTTTCGAGTAGGGCATACCTTTTGCAAGGCAATTATTTACAGTCTCCATATGTCGAGACCGGATCTGACCAGGCTCGATCCGATATGTCGACATTGATGCATCAGCTGTGTCCCACGGAAATTCCATCGAATCGACTGGCTCATATACGCCCTCTCTCTCCCCAGCGAGCGAAACCTTGAACCATCAAACTACCGCTTCCTGGGTTTGGGCTCTCGCACTAGTGAGGAAGCTAGTGCACATCAACCAAACCCCAAGAAAGAAACAGAGGGCTGGTTTGTGGCTTCTCCTCAGCCCAGCTCGATCCAAGGAAGGTATCCCCATGACGCTAGACCAAATGTGTCAAAACCCGACGACCTACAGCTCAGACAAAGCCTCCTTTCTCCTTTGATCTGGTTTCGACAATGTCCCGTTGCTCTTTTCTCCGATTTGTTATAAGTCAGCCTTACCAGGAACATTTCAACCAGGTTCTCGGGTCCAAAGTCACGTCATGTTTGATACTGCGTCGCCGCCGCTGATCTGCTGGAAAGGTGGAACAAAAAAACAAGTATCTCAGGAACGAATTCTTCGCGGAAGACGAAAGGGGGGAGCGATAGCAGCAGAAGCAGCAGCAGCCGCCGCCGCCGCCGCCTTCGTGCCGTTTTCAGACGATGTCCGGAGGCTCGCAGCAGCAGCGGACGTCACGGAACGCAGCACGCGCCGAGAGGACGACAACGTCCTGCGGGGAGTGCAGGCGAAGGAAGCAGAAGGCACGTACACTGACCGCTTGAGACTTTCTTCTTTTGGCTTTGTACACTGTATGCCGGTATTGAGTGTTTACTGGTCATTCACGAAACATCAAAAGAAGCGTCTTTGCTTGGTCTTGAGCCCTCACATCCAAGGACCATAAGACTAACTTAGATACAGTGTGATCAGGGCCAGCCATGTAGCAACTGCCTCCGTCGTTTTCCTCACCCCGTATGCGAGTACCGCGTGGGCAAGTAAGTTCGAAGCCCCGTCCCCGTCCCATCCTACCAGATCTACGGGTGCCACCGAAATCTTGTACATAATTTAATCCGACAGCAGCCGCATACCGGGAACATCTACCTTCCTGACACCAGCAAGGGCAGGAGGTCGTGGTCCCCTTCTCTCAACACTACCAGGAGTAAGCTCTCCCCTGATACAAACGTCTCAGTCAATAAGACCGCTCGGGAGTCCTTCCATCGCTGGCTGGGCTGTATCAGGTCTCTCGACGTCACAACCAAGCCCCAGCTCGGAACTGGCAACATTTCAATCTACGATTGGCGTACAACGGCCAGACGCAGAACTCCTCAACAACGATGCAGAATGTCTTCCACCGTCGGTCTCATGGCTTCCATTAGCCAACCCCGATCGTAGTATACTAGATGTCGACATCTTCCAAGCATCGCAGCAAGTCTTGTCACATCGATTAGCGGTCCCGAAGTTGATTTTCGAGAACTTTGAAACGGCCCATGACGATGACAATACCCCGCAGCATGGTCAGAGTTCTGGACCTTGGTCACATCCAGCAGAGTCTAGGGTACAATTCCCGGAACGACCAGCCAGTGGTATAGACGAGCAAATAGCGCTTCTACCTGTGGACCAAAATCCCTTGAACAAGAAATTACTCAGACTGTGTAAGTGGACATAGCCCTGATCTGCCAAAGACATGGTCCTGATATGCGTGTACAGATATCGCAGTTCTCTCCCGATTTAAAGCCTCTATCAATGGCGACCCAAGCCCCAACAACCCCTTTATACGTCATTACTCTCCTTTCTGCCTTCAAGATCCTCTGGTGATGCAGATCATTCTCTATACCTCAGCCTGCTTCCTTCACGAAACTGGGGATGTACGGACAGATGTCCTGCGGATTTGCAAAGGCCAAGCCATCGCTATGCTCAACGAAAACCTGACCATGGACAGCAGCAAAAGCAGGGCGTCAAACACCCCCGCGCTCACCTCAACAGACGCAAACCGCTCAAGCACCTCGGTATTTCAAAAGCCCGGCGATGCGGCCATCGCCGGCGTCATTCAGCTAACCGTGGCTGAGTGGTACTGGGGCGAATCGGACCAGGACCTACGATACCACCTCATGGGCTTGCGAGATATGATCAGAGTGCGCGGCGGCTTCAATCAACTCGGCATGGACGGCCTCTTGGCAAAAAACGCCATCGTGTGCGTAGACCTTTTCTGTTGTCCTAATATCTGCATGTTCTCTGGATTGACCTTGTTGCGACTGTTGATTATTCCTTTGATGGTTGATATCTGCCTTTGTCATGTACTAATAACTGCTACTCCTGAATTCGCGAGTCTGTACGTTTTGTATATTTTACTTTCCGTCTTATTGCTGCGTCCTTTAGTTTGCTTTTCCGACATTTTTCTCGTACGCAGTATCTTCCGCCCTATCTACCATGTTTTCATTTGTCCGTCCGACCCTCTCTGGTCTTATTTTCGCTCTAGGCCTTGACTCTTGACTCGTTTGACTCGCGACCGGATCCTCTTTCAACAAACGATATGCCCGTCTGGCTCGTCTTCACCTTCCCAATGAACTGACTCATATGCACAGTCACGATGTCTCCATATCCCTCGCCCACGAAAACAGCCCACTGCTACTGACTCTGTCATCCTCGGACGACGACCGTGAAGGCGGAGGGAGTGGGTGCAAAGGGTCGACGGGGTCAGCGACAGCAGGAGGAGCGGCAAATTCAGCACGTCGGGCCTTGGCGACGCCGTACGCCTTCGTCGACCCTATAAAGGACGTCCCCCTCCGCATGGCGAATCTATCGCCCATGGTGACACATTTACCGTGCAGTGGAACGCTCCCGTCTT